>NC_079886.1:7200000-7800000 GCF_029227915.1 Hydractinia symbiolongicarpus
AGGGAAAAAAATCTTGTGTAAAATTAACCGTCTCTTCCTAAATTGGATCGACACAGCCTCGTCCACAGGGCTTTTTTTACGCTTGTGATATTCTGGCGGAACGGCTCTAATACAGAGCCGTGTCGCAGATATATTTCAGGCCCTGTGACGCCAAGAGAGAGGGGGCTATAGCCCACTCAATATTTTGATACATAAAAGTTATAGTTGGGAAATGAATGACCAAAACGTCCACATAGAATTTAGGGAAATCTTCTTCATACAAATAAACACAACTGCATTTCACTCACACTATGTGCGCTGTTTACACCAATTTTTATATACATTTTTTAGGCAACAACTAAGTCACAAATCGTTTCTTTTTCGATAAGGGATAACATTTAACTGAACCTTACTCCAGTAGGGTATGCGTACAATATGTTCGTTACACCGTCCCGATGTCATAAGATGCATAGGATTGCAATTAACCAAGAAATTAAAAATAAAACAATATTAGTACCTTATCGACTCAAACATTGTTGGCGAAAATCTGTCCGCCCTAATTTTCAACACTCATTCAAGTATTTTGTCACTCTTGGCCAGGTTATTCTTAAGTTTATTGATTTAGAAAAAGGCCAAAAAACTCAGCTGGTGCCACTGAGAAGTACGTGATAAATTTGTAAGTCAATATGTTGGTCAGCCTTAACTTTTTGTTGGCCTTTATTTTTATTATCTTCCTGTCAGTCACTCATATCATAACTAACACCATAATTTACAGATTTACCTAGCAGGATGACCTCTTCGGTTCCTGCAAAAGTGTTCCTAGTGGATTTTAGCCTCTCATTTGAGCAACAACCGCTTCACTAGACAACCACCCAAGATATCAATCCTATTCTCATGGTTATCACTATGCAAAAAGGATTGGTTCAAAATTTTATAGTCCCTGGCATGACTCGGCTGGGGTTTAAATCCAAGACCGTTCACAATGGAGGCAAACACTGTACCGCAAAGCCACCAGTCAGGGCCGGCAAAGTTTAGGTCGATAAGACAGCGCATTACCTAATACTATGACGATTGAAACATTTTCTCGCTTCCCTTGCGTTACAGCAAACATCGAGATAGAAACCAAGTCTCGGTTGTGCAATCCAATAACAGTCAGCTATCTTCAATTCTTCTGGTACCCTGGTTTCTTTTATTTCATACTTCTTCATTAGTTTGATTAGGCCGTCAATTATAACAGGTAGTATATGAACATGTTGGTGTCCATCGATATAAAATGGAGTATGTCCAAACACGGTCATAAACTTTTTGATTTGACTTTCAATTTCGATGTCTACCTGAAACAAAATAGTGTCAAAAGTTGTAATGGAAAAACAAATCATTTTATTCTTGATTATTCTATTAAACTAAAACCTTCATTTGACCTATTCGAAATTTTTGTAGAGACCTGAGAGGGGGGGGGGGGGGGTTAACAAATGGAATCATAAAACAAGAGAGAGGGACACTTCCAATTCTTGATAAAAAGGTGTACTTTTAGTGAATTTTGAACTTTATTCGTATGTTCGTGAAACCAACAAACTACAAAGTTCTGGCCTAACTCTAAATACAATTGTGCCAGGGACAACAATTGTACACACTTTAAAAGCCCACGATTTAAAAAAAAGTTTTACTATAAAATCAAACTGTTCTTACATGCACACGAAGAATCCGACCTCCTTTGATATGACCAGCAATGGACAATTTATCAAAGAAATGTCCTTCTTTGTCTAAAAGTGACGCGACATCACAAGGTTGTGCAACAGGCCTTCCTTCAGTGAGGTTCAAATGTAACCCAACTGCGATGTTTTTGTTGTTTATTGACTCGACTGCAGAAGCGTTCATCAGCACAGATACGCTATTGACTACCCCTTCCTTGACTGCGTCTAATATACCTCTATTTCTTTCGTCACAGTACCCAAAATCGTCAGCAGTTATCTTGAAGCAACCCAAATAACTATTTATCGTACTCATCTAAACATATTTGCCAAAATAAAATTACCATTTCAGATAAAATATAAAAACAAACCAACCTTGTTCCCTGCGACTCGCTGTCTGGACAAAAGAGGCAACAGTTAACGTGAACGAGAAAGGCAGTCAAATTTAAGTCTTCAAACCAGCGCCTTTTGTCAATTGCCAACCTCGATCCTAGGGCTTTCTTTCCTCTTTTTGATATAAGTGGCAAAAAGAAAAAAACCTGGAATAGAGGTTGGTCAATTGCTTTAAAAAAGTAAAATTGATTTCAACTGCTCTGTCGTTCGACGTCTCTTCTACGAAAGGCGTGAACGAGAAGGAATATATTTAGGAACAGAGAACTTAGTCGGTTTATTTCACCCAGCCCACGAATATTTCAAAATTTCAAATTTTCAAAATCTAGACCGCGAATTTTTGCCTTTAGGACCGGTAACAAGGTTGAGTATACATCGCTTTCCGAACACACCAAGCTTTTTATTGGGACGTAGAAAGGTTATATGGACCTGGGAATGAAGTTGTACTTTAAACATTAATGTGCAGCGTCAGTTCAGGAAAAATCTCACGTAAAACAAGCAGAATAAAAAGTTAATTAAAAAAAGACATTATGTTTTCGAATTGAAACTAGAAAATTCAAAACTATATATTCTCATGAAGAACACTCTACTGTCATGTTTACAGCGAAACAAATTTTGCACAACCATCAGATTTTCCAAAACAGGTATATATAAACATCCATCGGAGATTGGTTTCCGACTAGTCCCAAATAACCCCTCTAGGACATTCACCTGAAGTGTTAAATCAGTATTTAATTGCGCTTCGTTTAATATGTACGCACCAAAATCTAACGACATTAATATCATTCATATATTTTATTGCCATTAAAATATCTTTTTTTTAATTTGAGGACATCCGAAACGCGCACAGAGTTTTTCCTTAAGAAATCTGAAAAAAAATCCAAAAAATCAACATACATAATTTTCGGCGGAAAAACTTTCGGACACAATTTTTTATTTCAGCGGAAAATTTTTCGGACAAGATTTATGAAGTCAAAAAATGTATGGATAAGTCTTTTGAACGAATTTTAACCAAATTTCAAAAGTAATGATTACGGGAAATGACATAAAAAGAAGGCTAGAAGCATTTATATTGTCATACAATCAATCAAGGTTTAAAAAAGGCTCTTCAGGATCCAACTTTATAGAGCCTCAGCCAAATGTGAAAACTGCAGTTTTTATTGATTTTCTGATTACCCTATAATCTCTATGCATTTATCCTCTTTTAAAAAAAATAGAAAAAACGAAATTTTAGATCAAAAAACTTTCGGCAGACACAAATTTTGGACGAAAAAAAATCCGAAAGTTTTTCCGTCCGAAAATTTTCGTTTTTAGTGTAGGATTAGAGATGGTGGATATGAGTAGCCAGAAAGAAAATTAGTACAGCTATCACTACTTTTACATTTAGTTTGGAAAAATGGAGGTAGTTTTCGTGGAAAAGAATTCTCCCGTTTTACAATTTTCCGCACCGTTGTTTCCTTTGTTACCCTTGTTGTTTAAAGTTCCCTATGAACGACAGTTTTAAAAGTTTTCCCCGGGCCGCTAAGCAGGAAAAGCCCTGTGGAACACTAAAACGTTATTCGCGGATCTTTGAAATAAAAACGCAATGTTCTAACATCAGGCATGCAAAAATTGGAGCCTGCTAAGGGTGTTTGATTTTAATCAATTTAATCCTTTTACACACGCGAAAAGGGGTACAACTTTTCGCGATTTCTGGCCCGGTTGGCCATCAGAGACCGTAGCAAAACATAATTTCTGAACTCCTCGTCTCGTTAATATTACGAACTCAGAAAAACAGAAAAAAAAAACAGAAATCGAAATCAAGAGAAAACAATGTATTCAATGTGTGGATTTATTTCAGTATTACTGTATACTGCCAGCATTTGATGCGATCCTTGGCCACAATTCTGCACATTCTTTTGAGACTGGACCAGTTATAGCGGAACCTGAAAAAAACCTCAATATTTTAAAAAGAAAAAAGAAAAGAGGAAGGAATAAAAGAGAACAAAAGCAGAAAAAACCAAGGATCACACCCAAACCATTGTCTGCATTAAACAACGTAGCAAAACTTATAACACAAGAAGTATTTGTACAATGCTAAAAATACGTGTAACAAAAGTACTCATGATTATTACAGCAAATTTTGCTACATGTAACTGACCCCATAAGAAGACTATTAAGCCTTGTTGAAAATTGCAGAGAAAAAGTTAATCTATAAATTTCTTTACCTTTCATTTCTCCTTTATTATTAACAATAACACCAGCATTATCTAAACGAGACAGACAAAATCATAGTAAATTATCGACATAAATTATTATAATATTGCATTATTTACTTTTTCCTCAACTCTCTTCAGATCTATCGGGGAAGTCATTGTTAATACAGGGTTGGTAAAGACAATTTATTGTTAAATTTTAAGACAGAACCCTTAAATACTTTTTTTCCAGAATTATGAGTGAAAACGTAAATGATTTTTTCAGCCAATAATAAAAAATAGCATAACAAGTAGCATAATAGATGAAAAAAGGTGAAAATTTAAAACCAGTAAAACATTTTCTTTTTGCCAAATACATATCTATCATTACATGAAGTCAACTCCCTTTTAGTTTATCTACTCATTTTTAAGACACACTTATAAACAACCAGTCAAAAATTTTCCCAAACAAAACCATATATAATGCACATAGAACTTTAAATAATAACCTAAAATTCATAAAAAGTAATAACAAAAAAATAACAAGAACAAATAAAAATTTTAATTGAATACCAAAATAAAACTGCCTATTTAATGGAAAACAAAGAGAAAAAAAGGTTAAATTTATATCAACAACAGTTTTGTAGTTTTCAGACACATTTTTTGAAAAATCCCAAATTTCAGACAATTTTACCAGATGTACTATAACCCTATAATAAACACTGCACAAACAGGAAACAAAGTTTACCTTCAAAGTAGATGAAAACACCATTCTTTCGACGGTATGGTTTTCTTTGTCTGATGACTACACCAGGCATAACTGTCAAGTAGAAAGTAAGAAATCAATACAAAATGTATCAAAAGTTCACATATGCCTAACAAAGTGTTGAGGGTTGGTGATGGTTTTTAGAATGTTTTATCTGTGTTATCGTAAAACAAAACACGGAATAAAAGGACAAAATCTAACACTCTACAATAAAAGTTTGTTTCAAATGATGTGTTTTTATTGCCGAATGTTTTGTTTTATTCACCTTCATAAAAAATCAGCATTAACCTGCTGATTAAGTGACTTGGCTGAATAAGTAATGAAGAATGACTTTGCTATTAGGACACAAAAGACTAGGGGCTCATAACTTCAAATTTTCTCAAAGTATGAATTCTCATCTGTCCCTCCCTTTAAACAACGTTTCCTGTCACCAAAGGTTATTAAATGGTTTTCACAGTGAAATGCTGACCTTTTCACTTATTTAGGACACCCTGCCCCTTATTACTTTATGGTCACTACATATTGGTGGATTTTAATTTTTTTAAGACAATCATTTGTGGAGACTAAAAGTTCAGGTAACAGTTGAAAAAAGTTCAGAAAACAGTCACATTAAAGCTTTCCCTATGACAGATATTTTCTATTACATCTGGTAATGTAATAGAAAATATCTGTCAGTTAAGTGTTGATCTGATTTGAGTGAATCTATATACCTAAAGTTAAATAATTTTGGCTGAGATTAATTTTTGTGAATTTTCTAGTTTACTCAGTATATTTTTTTTTTTGTAGTCAGTTAAAGCATGGCCAGCCTCAATGATACAAGGAATTCCAATTAAAAGCTACTTTATCTCAATAAATAGGCCTAAAATAAATTAAAATTGCTAAAAAAAATACTACATTTGTCAAAATAATTCTTTGGAAATAAAATATTAAAATGATTTTGTGGAAAACAGATCCACAATAAGGAAACCCGCCTTTAGTCGCCACCTAGGATTTTATATATACAAGTGATTTTATATATACCATGTGGTTGTTTCGTTTTGTTTCTAATATTTGTAACAAATACTGAAGATGAGCAACAACTTGTTTTGCTTTTTCCCTTGTGAAAAAAGTCTGCAAAAGTGTAATACGCAGCAATGACAACAAGAGGGTGCTGATAAGCCGCAAACGCCCGCATATATAAGGGGAGTTCAGGTGACTTTTCGAATTAAATTGACGGTTGTCCACCGAAACCGCCCGCACTTTCCCAAACACGCCTGGAACATTACCGAAATGCAAACCTTGCAACATAAACATGGGGGACGACAGTTCAAAGAACGTGCTTGAAGAGAAAAGAGGTAATAAAGTTTATATATAAGTTATTTATCAAGTAAATCTTATCAAAAACCATAAAAAACAGTTCTTTTAACAACTTAGCTACCATATAGTTAGTTCATTTTAATTTTTATACTTTTTTAAATAATTCTTCGAGAGTCATTTATGGTGAATCTTTTTTTTTTTTGGGCATTGTTCGGGACTATGCGGGTTTTTTCAAGAGGGTGCCGATAAGCCGCAAACACCCGCATACAACAGAGACAGAGATTTTGTTATTTACAGTTTGTTTTGGCAAGCACTTTTGTTTTTTACCTGTTGGAAGTCTGAAAAAAAATGCTTTCTAGCACTACTCCTTTTATTCTTTTTGCAAAAACCCATAGCACAAGTAGAAATCTTATAATTATTCACCAAATTTAACTTATTTGTAATAATTTTTTTTTCTTTTTTTTTCTCTAAATTTATTTTGTGGCAAAATTTTTAGGGTCGTTTTTTTCCCATGTGGGAATGACAACAAACTGGGTTCAATCTAAAAACAAAAATTACAACAAAATAGTTTTCGACGAGCATGTTGAAAATTGTCGTGTTGAACATCAAGTTTTTAAATTAGAAAATAATTACTTGCAAATGTGATAATAAGTCAACAAGATTAAGCCATCTAAAGTCTCTACCAAATGTGTGTTTACAAGTTCTGCTAGCTAGCTAGCTACGTACCTTTTTTTCTAAGTTCTGGCTTTCCCTTTTTTACTGATGCCACAAACATGTCTCCACTAGTGGCAGAAGGTAAACGATTTAACCTGCCTTTGATACCACTGACAGCGATGATAAAAAGATTTTTTGCGCCAGTATTATCAGCACAGTTCATAACAGCACCCACAGGGAGGGCAAGGGAGATGCGGAATTTCCCGCCGACTCTTCCTCCAGCTAGAAAAAGTACAAAATAAATCTTTCAGTTTCATTACTATGTAATACATCAGTTATTTAAAATGTCGAAAATCATCACTGATTTCATTATAGATCACTCAGATATATAGAGATAATTATCCACATAGTAAAATCTTGAGCTACCTCTCTTGGTCGACATCTTGGCTGTTTTCGAAAGGAATGAAGACAAAACAAAGTGGATATTATGACGCCATATCATTAAATTTACTTATTGAATAAAAAATTAGGCTTGGTGCATTTCTCTGTAGTTGAGTATTCTAATATTTTAGAGACCCATTTGTGCGCGACCCTCTTTTAGAAGGAAGGTATTTTTAAAAAATTCAAGTTAATTTTATATTCCCTTCTTCTGAAAAAGTTTATGTGAGGAGAATATAGAAGAATTCTATCAAACAATTTGCTTTACACAGATGCAATCTCGTCCCCCGATATTGCACCTGTAAACCAAATTTTCACTTTTTGATTTTCTTTTTTGCGCTAGCGTTCATAAAGCCAAAAAGAACTCTTGAAGGGCTAGATTCTTCTACACTCCCTCTGTGCTTTTGATTCATCAACATAATACAAGGTTAAGTAAGGCTTTTAACATTTTCCTTAAGAATGATCATAAAACAGCGCTCAAGAAAGAAGCCCTGGCGGCAGCTGGTGAAAAAAACCATTTCTCGTGGTTATTTTTGAAGAAGGCCGTTTGCCTTTCTTGAGCGCCGTCAGCCATAAAAAAGTGAAAGAGAGACCTGGGAACGAGGTTGTGTTTGGGACGTCTCATTTTTCCGCTTTAATTTGTCAAGAATCTGGTCTCTAGAAGCTTTAGCGTACCAACTATGTAACCCATGATCAATGCAGTTTAATTTAAGGGGGAGAGGAGATGTTCGAGTCGATATAACTATTAATTTATAAAGATTTTCGTTAAAGAAGATGAAACATTTGTTAATTTCGTGCAACTAAAAACTGTCAGCTACTTAAAGCGCCCACTAATTAGAGTGCCGATCAATTGCTGCTTGCTATTTAAAACGTCTTTATCTCAGTTTTGCTTATGCAACAAATTATACGCTTTTTGGAAAGTCAACTTCATAACTGTAAATTTTTATTCAAGAAAGTGTAACCATAGTTTATCGCGTTACTATTTTTCTTTTGCTACTAAAGCCCTATGATGATTGTACGTTCATTTTCTAGAATGAGATAGTCTTCCTTTTGCATTGAATATAAATATATCCTGATTTAAACTTTAGCCACAACGGCAACGAAACAAAATATTCTGATTTTACACTCGTAGACTCTGGCCTCAAATAGTTTAAAATTTGTTTGCTGTTTGCATTTTAATTTTTTACCTTATCTTTAAACGATTTTTCTCTCAAAGTATTAGAAGGCTAATTTCTTCCATACCATTTTGTGTCGTCTTTACATGATCGGAACACTATCTCGTGACGGAGATATAGTGTTACCACGGCATCTGTAAAACTTCATAAAACAATTCGCACTTTTAATTTAAATAACAAACTAACTCGCTCCTAAATCTTTAACCAATCAGAACACAATCAGTAATGCTAACGCTGACTCCCTTGTCACCAGAATCTTTTTTTTCTTCTTCTTACAAACTGAGACTGTGAGATTATTAGAATTAGTCCTGGGTCGGAACAATTCGGCTTTTAAAAAGCGGGTTTCCTGACAGAGACCTATTCCTTTTAGTCATCGAAAAACTAGCTTTTTATAATGATTGAGGGATAAAGTTCTTATCTGAAGCAGGTTTTAACAACGTGGGAGTTACACATTTGTTTTGAATTAAACCGCCCACGCTATAACTATTAACTTTAACTATGAACATAAAAAATTTAATTAAAAATTTTGAAATTGGTTTGAATAACTGGCAATTAACTATAGTTAGCTTGCCTGATGATGCAGAATTACAGATCATTCATATCTCACCATGTCCTATCGATATCATACTAAGGATATCTTTGTCATTGCCTCATCTCATTACAGATACTGGACTAAACTAAAAGTGGTACTAATTGCCTTTATTTAAAATTAAATCAGCTTTTGTGTAATATTATCAAAAAACAGCGGTTGCTTCGATATTAAATCCGTTTATAAACGTGACAATAGCCTTTCAGCACACAGATTCACATGCGTTCAAGGCAAAGGAAAATTTGCTCAAAAGAGGAAACGTAGAAAACAGGGAGGTTACAATATTGTAAGTAAAGATTTTGTTGTCTTTATGTGACTTCTTTGTTAGTTCTATTTCATTTATTAGCTATTTGTAGATAGTGCTCAAATAAGTTTTTATGTTTTCTTATGTGTTTATAGTGCTTTTTGGAAAAGACAAAATCTTAAATTACTACAGAAGGTTTTTCTCTTATACACGAATTGTTTTTATAAACAACTGTACTAAAATTCACCATGGGGGTACAGAATGTGTAAGAAACGTCAGTACAAATGATATTAAACATGACACAAGCAACAAATTATATTTGAAATGAGGTATTGTAAGGCATCATCGGACGTACATTGATCCGCTTTTTTGTTAACAAATAATCAACTTCTCAAAATTTGATCTGCATTTGGTGGCTGAGGACAAGATGGTTTCTGTTTGGTATCGTTTAGTAGCCCAATTCATCCCCTTTCAGGAACACAGGAGCACTTTTCATGACAACCTAGTCATCGCGAGTTATGGCTGTCAAACTGTGAGATTGTTTTCGTCCGGTTTTGCAAGGATATTTCAAGAACCGCCCTGTAATGGTTAAAGTTTTTAGTAACAAATTTATAGACATAAAGATCAAAGTGACAGTCTGTATATACGGCGAACTTTTTCGTTTACTGTGCATTTCTTGTCCGTGTTGTCTGTCATACCCATGCGAAAAATGCATGAACGGAATCCTGTAATTTGCGATTTCAGGACTTTACCAAATTTTACACTCCAGATCCTCATGGCAGCAGTGTTCTTTATGAAAAATTAATTAAAGACAAGTACTCAAACAGGTTTAAACCTCTTGAAAACGACCGTTAAAAAGGTACAAGCCATCAGATTCTAAATAAACTCGACCCCAGTACATTTATCTGCAAACAAGACGCCTTCGAGAAGTAAATAGACTTAGGGACGAAATTGACTTTGAAGTTCGTTTGCTGTTTTTAAAAACATAATCTACACGGTCTGATGAAATTTCGCCATGCGCAAGTTTACCTCCGTGTAAATTACACACAAAAATGTTAATGGCGCGCATTATTTTACAGATGAAAGGTGGAGATACATGTACATGCATGTGTTCGCAAGAAGCCTAACTTTCTTAAAAAATATAAAAAAAATGTAATTACGTAACATTTCAAATTCTACAACTTATTATTTGGTGTTGTTGTTATTGTCATTGCCAGGTATGTCATTGACGTAGTTACTGCATTTATATTCGCCATTCTTCTTTCGTGGTTAATTGGTTAATTAAACACACTGCTGTTTTTTATCTTTGCTGCAACTCTACCTTTATAATTTAATAAAACGTTTTGCAATAAAGGCCTATTTAGAGTTCGTTCTTTTTTAAAGAAACGCAAAATTATCAATACCCAAAAGAAAATATTAGCACGATATGCACATTAGTGAATTTTCTTGCAATATATAGTTGCTTTATGCCAAATACTAATTTATTTCACCTATAATATTTTGAAAGAGTTGTGTGTCTTTTTTTGGACGTTTTATTTTGAGGTGGACGCATATTGTGCCGGATAATTTCGCGGTATATGCTTTTGAAATGCCTTTTGTCTACTTTTGTCTTCAGACGTTATTAATTAATTTGTTTTGCTTTGTGCAGATTTATAATCTTATAATGCGATTACATAAAAAAAAACATTTCCATTTAAACAGATTGCGGATAAGAATTCTACAAAACACACCTTTATGTGACCACAGCAACTAAAATATAAGTTAAGATCTACCTGGGTTTAATCAACCTCATTCCCAGGGCTGTTTGACGCTTTATTGATATCCGACATCTTCCTGTCGTCTCGAATTTTGAAAAGCGAAAAATTGCCCTGGGAACGAGGTTGAGGTTTGACAAAAGATTTGAACAGTTTGCGAAGGATCTATACTAATGATAAGAATCTGCCAATGATTAAAGACATTAGCCAGTAACTCAATTGTTAAATGCAACCTCGTTCCCAGCGCTGTTTTTTCTTTTCTATAACCAGAACGGCGCGACCCGTTGCCAGAAAGGATACAAGATGCCCTGGGGATGAGGTTGCGTTAAATGCTGTCTTAACACACTTCTTAACACACTTCTTAACACACTTCAATTTTTCATTGGATTTATTATAAAGCAAAATGGTAGATTAGAAAAATTAGTTACCTTAGCACCGGCCCTGAATAGCGGTATTTTCACAACCTGTCATTATAAAACAAAGAACAGTGAAATGGGGTCGAAATATCTTTATCTTTGTAACACTAATTTACTTATGGCTATTTTTTATTATCAACCAGGATGGCTTCTTCAATTCTTATTGGTACTGCTATCAACGAGGACCATGCGGAGTTCTAGCGCATTTGAAGCTTTTATTTGGGCTAAGAAAGCCATGCAAGCAGCAATCGATCAAGTAGACAACTGTCTAAGATATCATTCCTATTCTTGTGCTAAACGCCAAGCAAAAGGAAAGATTAACACTTTATTATAGCTTCTTGCAAGGCTTGACCGGGGTTTAAATAAAAAACCTTTCACGCGCTAAGAGCGAACGTTCTACCGCGAGGGTATCAATCGAACAAAGCACACTGCCTGTCGTAAATTTCCCCGGTTTTTGCTATTTTATAATTTCTTTGCACAAGGTAGTGCTTCGACTATCATTTTGAACAAGATAATAAATTAAAAAAATCTATAAAAGAAGTCTATAGAAGAAAAATGGAGAAGGGCAAAGAGAAATAAAAAAGTAGAGATATACAATCATACAAAAAAGAATAAGACATTTTTTTTCTTTTTTGATAAAGAAATTTTGATAAGAATTTTTGATAAGAAAGATGATGTCAATAGTCGACTTATAGCAACAACTTGAGTCTTTTTTGAATGGATAGAGAGATAAGAGCAGTTGATATTAGGTCATCATTGCTTAGGCCCACAATTATTTAAGGTGACGTGCCAGGAATTTTTTTTGAGATTTAAACTACACTGGCTTAAAAACGCATCATCTGCACATTTTTGTCCCATAAACCATTAATGACAAAATCTTCTTTTACTGGGGTGGTTGCTCGTCTCCTGCCTCCTTAAGCTACCTCGGCCCTGTTCTTATTCTTTGGGTGGTGAGAAGCACAGACGCTAGAATAAATTTTAGATCTGGCTGCATTAGACTCATTTGTTTATTACTTGGGAGTGTCATAATTATTTTTATACAAATTCGGAAAGTTGTAACGACCCCGTCATGCTGACCTATATCAAGATTAAAAGTTGAAAGATAATAATAATCTAGATTGAAATTCTTTTATTTCCCGCTTATATTAGGATATAAAAATGCGTCATTATAAAGTTGGCAACATGATAGGTATGCAACCTCGTTTCCAGAGCAGTTTTCTGCTTTTTGATATCGAAGCAAAAAAATACTCTAGGAACGAGGTTGTATAGATGTAGTGATTGGTTTACGCACTTAAATTTTGGCATCTGGCATCAGGAATATCATAGGTGTAAAAGAGCCCTTGGGACGAAGTTATTAATATGTAAAAAAGTTACCAAAAACTTGCTGTTTCTCCCAAAAGCAAAAGTAAACATACTAATGGAAAAAAATATATATAGGCACCTACAAATCAAGAAACAGATATCAGGGGGGGAAATAACCGGCTTTAAGTTATTCGTAGAGGACATCCAGGTATTGGCACTAAAGAAATATTTGACCTATTTTTCAAAGTTGGCACGAAGCATTAACTCGCAAATACCTCGGCTACGAAAGCGCATCTTTTGCGTACACGTACAAGGAGGTTTGGTAAGCAGCGTTTGGAATGCGCTAATCGTATATTATAATAGCATGTCAGAAGTGCCGAACAATCCACGTCGCTCGGAGTCCATGAAGTGCCGAAATATCAGGAAAAAGATTTATATATCAATTAGCAGAACTTAAAAGTTTAGACCTGATAAAAGAAGAACCTTATTATGTGAATCTTTTTTAAAAACTGTTAGTACTAGTAACAGCTCATTGTTTTAAAATTTACATTTATGACCTTACATTTACTTTTTACACCGCCTTCTAATTTCTCTTTGTTCTTCTCAAGGGAGCTTAAATATAAATAAAATACTTTAAATAAAATAACTATAAATAAAATACTTTCATTTACTTTTATAAAATACTTAAATAAAATACTTTCAAAGATTTCTTTTGATGTTTTCTAAAGAATGAATATTTTACAGTTGATTGTTTTTTCTCTCATTAGACATTAAATTCACCTCATTATATTTATCCTTTTATCATATTGAATTTCAAAACAACATTGTAACTACACTTCGTATTCGCTATTATTTTCTAATTTATTGCATTTAATCAAAAATAACTTGATTTACTAACTCTTAAACGTTCGTATGTGCGATACAAGTGTAGCAAATTAGACTAGGTAGTATGCAGTCGGAATACGGTAAAATTTAAAAGACAAGTTCTAGTATAATAAATAATATATTATTATTATATGCGCAGATTGTCACTGAAGGTGGATGGGTGGGTCTGCAAAACTAACTAACGATGTGTGATATTTTCCCGCTGTTTCTGCCCTTTTATTTTCTTGATTACGTAACAGAGCAAAGTGTGTTTTAACTGGTACATCCGGGTATATGCCTTTAGTAAACTCCTTGATGTTTCAAATAATGCTATTACGAACAATTTTTTGTATTTTTACTTTAAAAATAAAACTTTAGGAATTAAAAAAAAACCGATTTAAAGTCTTTTAGGAAACAAGATTACTTATTTTTTTTTCAGGACACACGAATGATGTTTGTTGTAAACATTGCTTGGTGCGGCGTTGTGGTAGCATTATCTTTATCTGGTAAGAATATAAGTTTATTGCGAAGGTACATTTTTGGCGAAATTTAAATAATTTGATTATTCATTTACATAGGTTGGAAAGGAAGTTTGTAATACATACAAAAGTGTGTATATATAGTATATATGTATAGGAATCAAAACTCAATTTCCGAATTTTAAACTACCTGATTTTCGCTTAGTACCATTTTTTTTCTTCATTTCTTAAAGAAATGTTTAAGAATCACTTTAAGAATAATTAAGGCTCAACATGTCGATTTCCAAAGGATCAAGAACCAAAAAGTATTATTCTTAAGACTGTATATCCGCCTTCAAACGTGATCTCAATATCTCTAGCCACTTTAAAGTCTGTATGTTGAACTCATTAAGTTAATTTGGTGAGTTTCAAGGTTTTAGAATGAGGAGTTTTATGTATAAAATCTACAAATGTTTTTCTTAAGGTGTGGTGAAGTGCAACTCGAATGTTATTGATTTTGAAAATTTAAATCCTGTCTTTTACGATGGCAAATATAATTGTCGAGATGGTTTCACTAGAAATAGAACAGAATGTTCAGGTATTACATGTTCTCATATTGTTTCAAACTTTTTCTTACTGAAAAATGCATTCGATGCTATTCACAATTTGCATAATCATTAAAGGACATTCTATTACGGAAGAAATCTTTCCGTTAATGAATAACATGAGGACTTTACGCAATCTTGTCCCCAGGGCGTTTTTCTCTTTTCGCTGTCTGTTATTGTCAAAGAGAATAAATGTGGGGACGACGTTACACTCATTTCCAATTTTTGATTATTCCATTTTTATCTTACGCGAAATTTTAAAAGGTTGAGCCATTAAAAGTTGTTCTATAGTTTCCAAAATCTTATTTAGAGTTTAGTGTAATGACGAATAGAGGAAACATTTCCACTAAAGTGAAGTGTGAAAGTATATAACTTACAAGTGTATTTTTTTCTTTCAGACTTAAATGAATGTATTGGTAGCCTGCACCGGTGCCATGGTAACGCTACCTGTTACAACACGCCTGGTTCATATTATTGTCTTTGCAATGAGGGTTATGTTGGCAATGGGAAGGATTGCTTTGGTATTTTTCTTATTATTGATGATGTTACGTACGTAATTACTACCTATTGCACAATAAGGATAGTCCCAGTCCCAAATTTACGTTGACTTACAAAGAATACCGTTGTTAAGCGTTAAGATTTTCCAATCTCGTTCCCAGGAGTTTTATATTTGAGAGTTTTATATTTGAGAGTGTGAACAGCCTTGTTCAGGCCGTCCAAATAAAGCTTAACAACTCCTGGAAACGAGATTGAAGATTGCCCTTATTGAGCTGAAACATATATGTTCGAAACGACAATCACATATACGTAACATCTAGAGACTTATAATCTTACTGTTTTATTATATAAAACAATAAGATTCCAGGTATACCTGGAGATGTGTATGCAAGTAATGTCAATCGAAATTTTATCTTAGATGTCGAGGGTAGTGAGCTTAGTGGAGAATACTATCATAATATCACTGTTGGTTATATTGGATTGTCTTGCATATCTACCAGTACAGGTGAAATACAACTTTGTTGTTTGAAACGTTAGAAATTAGAATACATCATAATTAAGTGAATTAATGAATGAATAAATGAATGAATGAATGGATGAATGAATGAACGAATGAATGAATGAATGAATCAATGAATGAACGAATGAATGAATGAATGAACTAATGACTGAGAAATTTTGTATTACTGCTTTCCTAGGTGTTGTCAAACTATACGAAAAAGATCTTTATGAAGATATATACATCGACGCCAATGGTACACACTACAGATCTTGTAAAGAGAGTTTTGGTGACTATGGGACATAACATAGAATTCTAGATAGAGATAAATCCAATAGTTTATTCGATCATGAGTTAAAGTTGGTTTGAATCAGGGAGACCTTTCTTCTCAAGGTTGGTTTTAAATTGCGATGTGCTACTTAATCGTTCTTTTTTTGCAAGAAGGGAATGCAAGAAAGAAAAACAGGTCGTTAAATCATCTCTATGGTGGAATGGCGTTTTGTGAGCATTGCAGTAAAAACGACAAATCCGTTACAAATTAATTTCATGAGTTGGAAACATAAATACGGTATAACATTATATCATAGAGGTAGAATTTTTTTTCACCCTATGATTATTTATTTAGAAGAAGGAGAAATAAGAACTTTTATAAAAAGTCGATTTGGAAAGAGATATAATTGTAATAAAACATTATTTTTATGCATAAACCTTATGTACAAAAAGAAAGTTATAATATGCAATTCATGAAATAATTTAGCAATTATAAATACAATATAAACGTGACTTTTTTTTCACTTCTTAGCAAGAATATCAAAAAGGGAAAAATGTTAAGTGTAGTTTACTAGACTAGTAAATTATGGGAGCTACAATACGATTTTTTAGATGGTGGGAGGGAAAGTCTTGGAGGGGGGGACCTGGGGGAGGGGGGATCCCTTACGTGGGCAATTTTTAGACATTCTTTAACATATAATTTATTTATAAGCATTTATTTCTTACCTCCCTGTATCGTAGGACCTGGCAGTAAGAACGTTTTAATGTTGTATATAATGTAATATATTTCACTATCACATGACAGTTGCAAACATTCAGACACACGTTCTTTTGAGGCGCCTAAACGACAAATTGGTTCAGCATATTAATTACGGTAAACAATGAATTTAATGTGTCTTTTTGTCTCTTGTAGATGGAGTTCTTATGAAACTACTAACTGTGCAAGGGTAAGAAGAAGCGAGTAGCGTTGTGCTAATGAAATATTTCCTGGTGACTGTTTATATGTAGATTTGTAGGCCCCGTAGTCTTGGGGGCAGGACAGTGTTTAAACTATTGCTGTTAATCCGTCATGTAACAATCCACAAGGAGAATATTTGACCTCAATGCCACGCTACACCACATATGAATCCTACTTCGCGGAACAGCCGCGGCAAATATCTTTACGCCAAAAAAAGTAGTATATATACATATATCTGGTGAATTGAATCAGAGGTTTGCTTCCTCTCTACATGTGCTGTAGCGAGGTAATTTTTGTTTGTTTCCTTTATATATATTGAGATATGATATTAAGAAGTTGACCTTAAAGCAAAGGACAGAGAAACAATAAAGCTAGCTATAGCTAAGCTACACACGAAGGCCCCAACAGTTCTATACAACAGTTCGGGAGATGACACTAAAAGGGAAACGGTTTCCCATTTTTTATAGGGAAATTCCCATGTCATATAGGGAAATGGTTTCCCATATAGGAAACTGTTTCCTAAACTAATTTTTTTGATTTTAACTTGGGTTTCTCTTTTGGGAAACCATTACCCATTCTCAGAACCATTTTACGGAATTGCAGAAAGAGGCTATAATAATTTTTTTTTCCTTTGGTGAAAATTTGCGGGAAAGTATTCTCTTTCTATTGGTTAAAAATTTGTAGTGCACTTCTTAATCAGCTCGTGAACAGATTCCTTTTTATTTTGGTGGTTTCCTTAATGGGAAACCATTGCCGTATTTCTGGCCTGTTTAGGGTAACGGTTTCCCAAATGAGAAACCGTTTCCCAGATGGGTAGTGGTTTCCCTTTTTGACTCAACTCCCGAACTGCCCAAACAGATCTCTTCAGCATTTTCAAACTTCTTTTCTGTATTTTGATGCTTCTCTTCTGCACTTTCCTGTATGTGGTCGGAAACTTTCTCTTCACAACTAACACAAATAACAAGACATATACTTTGCTAACACATGCTCAATTTACCAACAGCTTTACATTGTAACAGGTCCTGGTGCATATGCATGATTAGAAACGATTAAAATAATATTACAAATCAATTCAGATCAGTAGCAGAGTAGGCAATTTTTTTATCAAGACGCAATAAATGGCAAAATAAATGGCTGCCCAGAGTCCTCAAAATCATGGTAGTGTCCACCAAGAAAACTACATGCTTTTTTTTATAATGAATGTACTTTATAAGAATATCAGGCTGAGATTTTAAATTAAAACAATACGTATTTTGTTTAGAACGAAGAATTAAGAATAACGACTAGCCTGCTTAAAATTTTGGTATTCTTATAAAAGATGTGTGTATTAAAAAAGATAAACTAAAGCCATCGTATTTACCTATTTATGTTTGTGCTATGTATATCATTCATAAACATGAATAATAGAGGAAATTTGTTATATAGCTAGCTAGCTTTAGCCTGGCTATAAGTAATTTTTAGGAATTTTCGGAATATAATTGGGAACTCTTGGTCTAAGATAAATCTCCTTACTTCACGCGGATTTACTAATTTTAAAACATATAGATGAGTTTCAATGTTTACGTTTTTACAGGATTCTTGCGCATGTGTGGGAAAATCTACAGGCAACACAATGCCAACCTTAGGTAAGGTGAAGGTGAAATTATGGTTAAAAACTTTTGTACTGTGTCTACTAGCATCTTTTCACTGATATATGATCTAAATCTAAACTACATGCAAGCTATATTCTAAGATTAAATGATGCCTCTACCTGAAAAAAAAGTTTAGAATGGACTGGTCCACGGCTTACCACCTGTCAATTTGCATAAGAGGTCAGGGAATTATAGACAACATGCGTTACAAAGAAAATTGTCTATATAAATACTTTTTTGTCTGTTGTAGGGTGCAATTGATTTCTAGCTGGCTACTAGATTTTGCTTGTCAAAATAGTACATTCTTTTGTTTCTATGGTCGCGTGGCACATGAACAGGATCTTAAAATTAAGTATACGCCCGAAAATACAGGTTGCCAAAAAACACTCAAGGATTCACGGTAAAAACACTAAAAGTTCAGCACAGATGATTCAAAAAAACTATAAAAAAAACTATTTAAATAAATCTTCTATGCAGGCCATTCCTTGAGACGAGTGTGATTGCACGCTCACTCGTAAAAAGATTTACGAGTGCTTTTTATTGCACTCGTGAATTTTTTCTTTTTCTAAAATATTATAGAGCGACGAAAAAGGCTATTATGCTGATTACATAACATTCATTTCTTTGTGATTGATTTGTTTAAAAAGTATAGAGAACATTAAAGTCAGCCCCTTTCCTTCATGCCGACACTCTTATGCTCGGCTAGTGCATTACACTGAGACTCGAACGAAAGATGGAAGACCATTTGGAACCATGCCACAAGTCAATCCGACCTTCATCGTCACAGAATACTGCGAGAAGAGTGCCCACCCATGCAAGTTAAATATAACCAGAACATGGGAGAGGTTAGGTGTCCTGTACCTCAATACAGCTTTCGGACGAATGGTTTTGTGATGTAATACCAAAGAAAAAACATGTTGAATAAAGTTTAAAAAATCTTTTTAAAAGGGGAAAGAGAAATCAAGAATGTCTAGAAATATATTTAATGCCAAAAACATATAGCGAATCTGCCAACACATCATCGTGTTCAACAGTGTTTCAAATTCATTTCTATACAGCTTAAATAACATAAAACGTTGCGGTAAACAAAAAATAGTTAAGTGTGAATCATACTTGCAAATATTAACATCGCACTTGTAAATTTTGCTTACGAGTGCGATTTTTCGCACACCATAGCACTCCTAATTTTTTTAGCGGGTGCTTTTTGTAGCTCTGGCATAGTTTTTTTCAAGAAATGGCCTGCTATGTGGTAGCAAAGTTCTTAAAAAAAGCGTTTTTTGATACGATGTATATACTTGATAAATAACTTATATAATTCTTTTTAACTCCTTTCGCTTTAACTGTCCGCATGGCATTGTACAAGAAATTGCATTCCAGGAATGCTCCTGGTGAATTCAGGACGGTGCTGGTGGTTTCAAAGAACAACCGCCAATTTAATTTTAAAAGTTACCTGAACTTGCCCTTACGTGAGGAAGTACTGCATTACACAAATGTGCACATCACTTTTTATGCAGGTTAAAAGGTTGATCGTGCGCATAAAACAGTCCATACATTTGGCTTTTTTTTTTCTTGTATCACTTTTACATTTGCATAATTTACTACTTTAGTGTTTAAGTTTATCGCTATGTGATGAGGTCTTCCAATTGCTGCATTTACTATTTTGATTTTACAGAAGTGAGGTCATGTTTCAGTCACAGGAATCTTTCAGCCACTGCATATGCAATACAACCATGGACCCAGGATTTATGTTTTTTACTTTACATAAGCATCTGTCCGGCTTTATCACTGTAACGTCCTGACAGTCTGTCTGACTTTTTTTGGAACAAAAATCAAACAGGAATAAATTCACCAACAAAGGGTAGGAGTCAGAAATGAAACAAAAGGCAAGATAAAGCTGAAAAACAGGAATTATAGTCAAGTGTGCCAAAAGCTGCGCACTTTATCATTTTTCCGTATTTCTGTGTTTTTTAGGCTTCAGAGGACTGGAAAAAATGATTCTAAATGATGACAATGAACCATCTTTAAAACCAACAACACAGCGCCACTTGTTATCCAGCAAATGTCAAAACACGAGCCCAGCATTTTTATTTAAATATTTTTAAAAACAGTGCATGTATTTGGAAAAACTGTGCATATTTTTCCGTGCAGTAAGGTTTGTGCTTTGTGCCACTTAATCAATAAAACTGTCTTACCTTTCAAAAAACATGCGAAAATAATCTTAGAGACACTTTGCAGAACAAAACCTAAGTAATAACGGCTCAGGGGCCACAGGGGACAAGGTCGGAATAAGAGATGAAACACTCGTTCGTAACATGATTTATGCCCAAAATATGTTCATTTAATAATTTACACACTTTACGCACACTTGTTTTACAGTCAACTCCATACAAAATTATTTGCGCAGGTTGTACAGTTTTTTTAACGCATTTGCTGAAAAATCTTTTGGAAAAACACTTGCAATCTGTTTCTCTCTACTTCTGATTTTGCCTTATACAGTGATGTATGGCACAACATTTGCTTCTAAGCAAATATTTTTACTTCCACCTTCCAAAATTTCCTCTTTTCCTTTATACACCTCATTAAACCTCATTATTCCACCACCTTGACTGTCTATTTCTAGATGGTCCTTCTGTCCAGCCACAGGTATCATCAGAAGCTTCTAGAAGACACTTCTTTAAAATAGTTAAAGTACTTTGAACATTTTTACTATCACATTGAGTTTTGCACTGAATTGTTTTGCTACAATCTCTTCCTTTAGCTTCCAGACTTTAAGACGGGGCTTGTACTTTTTCTTGGCTTCTTTAACACTCTTCACGATAATATCACAAACCAGCAACTTTTGCTGGGAAACACACCCTTTCCCGATATAACTTTCACTTCTTCACCACCTTGTCTGACTTTCTAATTGCTCCCAAATCCACAGTTTCCATGCCACCTATATAACCTTCAGATGACTTCACAACATGACCATTAAAGTTGCCGCCCACCCTGACAAGTTCACTGTCTCCAAACCTTGATGTGACTACTATTAACCCATCAAAAAACTTATCTTTATCTTCCTCATTGTGTCCACACTGTGGAGCATAAACTGACATAAAAGTGACAATTTTATTAACCTATCAAAAACTTTATCACTATAATAAGACTATTAACACGCATAACATCCATATAATTTTTTACCCACTTCTCTATGACGATATGCCAACTCCTCTATATACATCACTAATAACAATCCAAAAAGCTTATACCTTGCCCTCCTACAAGGTAACTGTATGTTATAGTTACAACTCCTTTATCTTAAAACTAATAGACTATGTCTTCCTTAAAAGAGACTAAACTTCTTCAGGTGATGAGTACTCATTACTGTCATCGTATGTTCACTGTCATCACTGTGTTCACTGTCTTCTTTAATAGCGTCTTGTAGGCTCTGTATTTGGGTTGGTGGTGAAGAAGTATTTGAGGGAGACATTTGTATTATAGTGCTCCCAAAGATTGCATTTTAAAGTAGAAAAACCTATTAAAATAAAACAAAAATAAACTCTAAACAAATCTAAATGGAATCTTCTTTGAAAATGAAAATCCTGAGTAGTTTTTAGAGTAGTCTTAACCTGCCTTCTTTAACCAATGGAAATTTAAGAAAGTTACTTCGTTCGACAACAGATAAACTCGGCATCATCAGTAACATGATTTACAGAAATAACGGACTGTTATGATATAAATGATGATAACTCAGAACCTGCACCACAGCTGCAACATTTGCTCACACAGGCTAATAAATAACTGCTTGATAATTCTTTTTACCTAAAGAAAAAAGAAAGACAATACATAAGAATACAAAATAAGAATCCAAATCCGGCTATAAACAATACTGAGGGAAAGTTTATTTCACAATGTATATAAAGAAGATAAAATATATTTTTCACACTGTGTCTTTATATATTCAATATGTTGAATATATTGTTTTAAACAGAAACGTTTTTGTGAAATTTTGATGTTCCTGATGTCTTGTTGCTCAATTTCTTCAAAGTTCTAAACATGACTCCTACACTAAAACATTGAATAAGTTAAATGGTTTAAAAGAATCATCCTTTAGAAACGTGTTGAATCTCTCAGATATTTTTCCAATCATAACAGGCACAAAATCTTCAAAGAGTCTACTTTATCTTGAAACTTTCAGCTGCTTAATGTGACAAATTTTCAATAAAGCTTGCCCACTTGATCTAGGTTGTTATTCCCTATTCTCCCAATCTGGTGAGTGAGATTAATTATCTGTGATGTCGTAACATGACCGATTTTCCCAATTGGCTGAGACTCACCCTCACAGAGGTCCCGTACTGTTTAGAACTTGTAAGCTAAGCTTCCGAATGGCTCATCCTGAATAAACAACAACTGGCTTCATGACTTTTTTACTAATTTTTCGTTTCTTATGGATGGCATTATAATGTTAGGTATGAAACAAAGTCACAGAACCATTAAGATATGTGGCAATTGCTTTGTCAAAAGGGAACTTGTAAATGACTCCTACTATTCATATTAAATCTAAAAATTTATGCAATTTATAGATTTTTCAGGGAAAGGCTCTGGAATTGGTTCTTTTTAACCGAATTGATTCTTTAGAACCGAATTGATTCTTTAGAATGTCTGCCACAAGAAGAAGGGTAGATATGTAGGTGTATATTTCCTATAATATATAATATGCTTATTTGATGTGTATGTAGTCTGTGACAGGTCAAGTGGATTTGTTTATTTTTTTTTTTTTTTGAATTTCAAGAAAACAATCACACGTTTACTGTTCTTATATTTCTAAAACTGTTTGCATAGATGATGGATGATTATAATTAGTTCTGCAATCAGAGAAATAGAAGACCAATGTGAACATATATTTTATTAAAATTTGTATTTGGACAAGTTCATAAAATCAGACCATATTTTGATGATTTTTGGACATTGGTATCCATTGTTTTAAGTTTATCAGAAATGTTTATAAAGAATAAGTAAAAAATCAATTTGATTTTAGACTTAGGATTATAGTCAGAAGTTCTTGGATATGAAATCCCTGTTTCATAACAGCAAATATTAACATTCTTATTCTCGTTTGTTTCAGGAACAATAAATTGATAAAAAAATAACATGCCCAGAATTTTGAAATTGATAAAAAATGCTCTAAACTCCTTATTTTTATGAGTTATGTATTTTGCTTTGAATATGATGTTTTTAGGAACTTTTTGAGCAATTTTGCATATTTTTTTTTATTTCCAGGACACGAAATTGAAAAAACATAACACTTCAAAGCTACAAAATTGTTAGGTTTTATCAGCTTGTGACCTCAAAACAAAAAGAGACATAACTATTTTTTTGTATTTATTTTATAGGAAAATATAGTTAACTGGAACTGTACTGAAAATATATCCCATGTAGAGCAATAATTTCTTAACAAATCTGAATCAGGATATTTTTCTTTGTAAATACTCCACTTCTAGTAATTTTGTTATCAAATCCTATCCAATTCATTCATACATAGTAAACATAGTATGGTAAACATACATAGTAAACATTGTCAACCATATGTGGTAGTAACCATCTGTGCACTCAATACTCAATGAGTCTAACATAACAGTCTAAGAAAACATAAAAAGGGCTATATAAAGTAGAGTTTGGTTGTGTAAATTCTTAAGATTTTATCATTTTATTACCCCTAAAATTGTTTTAAGGTATTATTAAATAAGACTTGATATGATTTTAATGCTCTTTACAAAATACAGGACATTTATATCTAATTGAAAATGGGTATCATTCTGACATTTTAATAATTTTCGTTTGTTAAAAATTTATCAGTATATTGTTCAAATACTCTGATAAATTTGTGTCTTGAAATTTTTTTTTAATAAACATACCATTAAAGAGTGCTTTAAATAGGATAAGGAGATTAAAAACACAAGGATAACCAAAGAAATGATAAGTTACTAACGATGTTACTTTTTTTATCAAAATTATGTACCACAGCATGGTTTTTTTGGTATTTTGACAAATTTAGCTTTTTAAGAACAAGCATACGCAGCATCCCTGAAAATGTAAGCAAACCAGGCGGATTTATAAATAAAAAATTTTTGCTTTTTTGCTTTTTTGCAATGTGATGATGACAAAAATGTTGAATTTTCTTGCTGCTTTACCGAATTTTACGCAGTCTGTAAAACAGTACAAAAGTGTCTAAATTTGACATTTCTATCCTGATGTCATCTCTAAATGGTACAATCTCTGTACTATATTTAACCAAAGAGTCAGTAGTCTGTTTGGAACATTATAGCTTCCTGTTATTTTATCTCACAATCAATTTCTGTGTTTAATTTTACAAAAAAAAAAAAAAAAAAAACAATGCAATCGTTTTAAAAAGTAGTATGGTTTTCTATTTTAGCAGCAGCTCTTAAAAATATTACTATTCCGAATATTTATACAAGATAGCCACTTCAGTGTTGGAAACACTTTTATCAATGTGGGTCCTATGTTCTTAATGTATACATTAAGTATACACCGGCAATACCTACCCAATTTCCATTACATGGTAAGGGTTGACCCGTAGCTGTGGTAAAGGGACTTGCTAAACATGCCCGCGCTGTGGACCGAACCACGGACCTCGTGATTACGAAGCAAACTCCATAACCACAAGGCCACGCACGCACTATATTTTATACTGAAAATCGTTAGATTTTGCTGAGTAACCACATTTCTTAACAAAGGAATCTTTATTTTACGAAAACAAAATGGCTGAGCCTTGCCATGCATTAAAATTATTATTTGTGTTCTCATACTCATCATTTTGTGATTGTTAGTAGCATTAAGCTTCTTTAAAATTTGAAGTAGTTCCAATTATATATTTTCTTTATTTTGAAAATCTGCTACAGTGAATTGACATTGATATCTAGTTATAGGAATACAATGATTGGCATTGTTTTGTATATATTTGTCTTGTTTTTTCTATCATAGTACTGTACCATGGATCCTGTAAAAGTTGTTCTGCTATTCCTATCGTTTACATCATCGTCTGCAAGTTACCCTGCAGTTAATCTTATTATCACCACGAGTAAGAAACCTGCAAGTGTTTATTGTCCCAGAAAGCTTTCGTTTGCTAGAACAGATTCTGCTTCTAACGTGCAAGTTTCATCCAAGTTTGACGCCGTGTTTTATTGTCAACTGTTGTATGATAATTTGACGGTACCGACTACGGACTACCATGTTTCAATGATTCCTTTGTTTAACTCATCCCTCGTTGGATGCAAGTCTCTGGATAATTGTCTATCATTGCGGTTGAGACATGCTCCCACTGAACAGGTTGAAGTTCATGTCCAATCGCACAAGAGCTGTCTTCGTGCTTTTCTTTCCTTTAAATATGAACTGCGGAAAGCGAACACACTACTTTATCATGGATTAACAGATATAACCGTCGGAAAGAACCCACCAAAACCCAGCTATATAAAGTTTAAGTACATAAAAGACGAACTGTTTTTATCCAGTAATCTCGAGCCGTTGTGTCGGGAGGACTTAACGTCTGCGGAATATTTTTTATCGCTGGAAGCTTCGAGTGAACGTTGTAGAAATAGTACGGAATTGAAATGCAATGTTTTCAACAAAAACGAAAAATACGAAGTTCTTTGTAAGTTTTTGAGAATGTGCCCCAGCGAATCCAAGTGCAATGTAAAAATCTTAGCCTTTATATACGGCACAAACAGATACGGTGTGAATATGGACGTGACCAGCCCGAAGTTTCACAGTTTACTTGCCTTTGCTGATGCGAAGTCTTTATCATTACAAGTGATTAAACCATCTACAAACAGCATTACTGTGTCATTCCGCAAACCAGTCGATTGTCTCTCCACCTTGTCTCATTTACACTACAAAGTAAGATACAGCGAAATAAACAATAATGCTGAAACAGTGATGAAGGTACATGAAGAATGCATGGCAAGTTTGGTGTGTAATGTTACCATACCAGGTTTATATTCAAACACGACGTATCAAGTGTGTATACAGTATCATGCTTATTTTGATTACGCTTCCACTTACACTCCACCACTGTGTATCACCACATCCACTGGATTGCTGCCGTGCACCAGTTCTAATTTTTATAATCTAACGCATATGGAATTGAACCAAACGCACTATCGTGCTTTAATTAGGGTTCAGCCATTACCTGCAGAGTGTTGGAACAGTTTGAGTTATTATTATCAAGTACAACTCTCCTCCACGGTGGATGGGCGAAAAAAGATTATTTTACAATCGAACCACTCCACTATATTGATGCCTTTATTACGTTCGAGTTCCTACTACGTAGTGGTATCTGCCTGCAACCTGTATGGCTGTCGACTTGGTGCACGTAGCGACCTCATAAGCAACTATTTTAGTCAAAACAACAGGAAAACAGAAAACTCGCAAGTTGTGGTGGAGACTGTGTTGATGTGTGTGTTTTCAGTTCTCTTTATTTTTTTCTCAACCTTGCTTTATTATGTTCTGAGGAGGACGAAGAATTTACCAAGGTTAAGAAGGATACAACGCGAGGACATTCGTTTGGTGACCTTACCTGTAGAAAGGTCTTCCTTCAGGGACACTCTTATTCCCCAGAACAGTACTCTTGTATAAATGGTTTTCATATAGTCTCTACTTTTAACTGAATGAGTGGTAAAATAACAAAAATCGAGTTGATGCCACTAGATTTCTAGATAAATTTACTCATTGTTAAAGCTTACCTCCTGCAAAAAATGAATCCTGAAAAAAGGAATCCTGAATGTTTTAGTTATGCGAATTATACATAACATCTCGTATTTCATATAAACGAGATGCTTTTTAGGTTTATCAAGACATATGTTGATGAAAATATGTTTTCACCTCTCCAGTTTGATATTTTTAACATTTATATTTAGTTATCATCATTATACATGCCAGCAATTGTTTTTCAATTTTTAAAACTTATGATGTCATAAGTTCGCTTAAACTTTCAAAACGTATATCTTAGAAAACAATAAGGATTTTTTTCATATGAAACCATCTTGTTTTTTTTTTGCGCCAAAAAACTTTGATATAGATTCTGTTTGTTGTTAAATACAAAACGCAGTATTTGCAGGAACAAAATAAGAAAAGTCTTGTTTAGAAAACGTGTGAGAATTTTAGTTTTTCGGAGTGTTGTCATACTGAAATTGGATAGTAAATTAACTGTCGTCTGTAAGGTCCTTGTATATTCATTCTTTTGAATGCTCTAGATGTCATTGATAGGAATATGAAAATAGCAGAGGTGCTGTTGGCATTAAAGTCACAAATGGAATTTTCTTGATCAATTTTTAGTAAAACTTATCTAAAGCTTCGTTTTAATACCAAAGACCATGCGATATTTTTTGCAAGTTTCAAAATTCACGGAAAGCTACCATCTTTACTAACTCTGCGCATGTGCATGTACGTTTTCCCTGCGTTCGTTTTGTGTTTGACATTTGACGTCTACAGGATTTCTTATTGTATATATTACGTAATATATGTGTTGTAAATTTTATTGTATATACCGAAAAGAGTTATGTTATGAACAGTATTTATATAAAAAAACGTGCTATTATTTTTATTGTGAATACTTGCATTTAGTTGAAAATTATACTTATGACAAGACAGAAGATTCAACTTAAACGCTTTTTAGCGTTATCATTTCTATTTATGAACACTTGTGTAATTTAATAGCGTAACTTCTCTTATAGCTATAATGAACAAAATTCTGCAAGAATGAATATATTATTTAAATTCTACCTCACCCACAAGACTGTTGTTTATTATCTCGAACATATACAACCCAGCGGAAGCGTTCTCCATCATGGGTGATTTTTTTTAGCTTCTGATAAATTTTAACAATCTCTCTAATCGCGTGCGTTAAAACGTCACAGCTATAGCGAGATATGCTGTATTTCTACCCCTTATATTGTGTACACAGGAACGGAACATCTCCACGATACCAGAAAGGAGTGGCAGCAGGTCCACTCTTTTCTGGTGTCTTTCTGGTGTCCTAATTAATACTACATAGAAGAATGAGAATAATTCATATAGAGAATATATATCCTTCACTCTGAAGACAGTGTCAAAGGGCCTAAATGAGTTATTTTATTGTTATTTATTATTTCAGAGTTATTTTTTCGTTATTTTATTGCTAAAATTAGAGATTTTGTCCTAGTGTGCATGCACTAAGATTAAAACTCGTAAGCTTTTTGCTCTTTAAATGCGCAGAAAATACAGTTAAATGAAAACGTTTATTTATTCTCAAAGATGTATTTAAGCAGAGGATTTTTAAGTGTATTATAGAGAGATTACTGATTTAAACTAACGCCATGCACGATAATAAGACCCTCGAAGCATGTGATATATTTTACTGACCTTAACTCCAGGGACAGTGACCCCTCAAAGGTCTGGAAATAAATGCAGTCTAAATTGTTTATCACAGTGTGAATAATTTTTAAATTTTTTAGTTATGTCAGCATTGGTACTTGAGATTTTAAAGGCGAGTCTCCACAGGACGATATTTACGACGATCATCATCATTACTCGCGATTTTCGTAATGACAAAAAGTTTTATTGGTTTCTACTTTTCGTCACAAAATCGTCGCGAATATTGTCCAGTAGAGATTCGGCTTACCTAAGGTGTACCGCGGTATAAATATATAAATCGTTTAGTAAATTGTGCGCAATATTTTAGCGTTGATCAAATTGTAACGGATGTATGGTACTTAGTAAGTAAAAAAACAAACAAAAATATCGTTCCTGCACATTTACCGTCAATCCTCTACCCTTCTTTTAAACGCTTCCATGAATACCAAAACATTTAATAAACGCCTAACTGTAAAAATCGCGGGAAAAGTATTGCCAGATGTCATTTTTACGGGTAAAAACAAGTTATTGACAAGTCTTCAAGTTATTATTGCTCAAGTTAGTTGAGTGATTAAACAAAGGGTTGAAACTTCCTATAATTTTTTTACTTTAACCTTTTGGTTAAAGATGCAGAAGATATTATTTAGAGAACATTTGTAAACTAAAATCGTGTATAAGTACAAAACTGAAATTTCAGTTCTGATAACAAAAAATTAAACACCCCGGCCTTTTTTAAGAGGATTTAAGGTATATTGACAAATGTCCTTTTAAAGAAAATTTCGCAGCAATTAATTTTCTCTACTTTTTTCCCAAGTTCGGTAAGTCACACCAAAGAATTACCGCTCTATATACGACATACTAGTCGTCAGACAGTGAAGGAATTCCACGGGTTCGCCTGCCTGTAAAATGCAACAACCAAGTGGGTTATAATATATCGAATTTGCTATTTCGTGTTTCTGTAGCACGACTTTCTTATCGCACACAGACAGACAGAATACGTGTAATAACATAGACACATTGCCAGTTTTTGTCAACCTTTTTGTCAACCTTATCCCCAGTGATTCTTGAGTTTTTTGCATCGACGTCTGCCCTTGGGTAAAGCGCTAGTGGCTTTGACTGGTGTTGTGGCACCCTCGTCCCCAGGGTTTTCTGAATTCTTGATAGTCTTCTCTTATATCAAAAATACAAAATAAACCTGGAGACGAGGGTGGGTGTTGTGTATAATTTTTGAAAAGAAATAATTTTTTTAAATGTTGCAGTTTTAATAATTCTTAGCAAAGCTTTTTTTATTACACCAAAACAATGCGATCATTTTTTTGTAATGCAGCCGAAATTTATGTGATCTTGGAGGAAAGATGTCATCTTTAGAAATTAACCCAAAAAACTAAATTGTTTATATTTAGGTTTATTTTATTAAGTTGTTTTTTGATCTGTTTAAAAAAAAGCCACTTTAGGGATAATCTATTATTCTATTTTGTTATTTATTTACATTTTGCCAAGTTACTTCGTCAAAATACATTTTCTTGTTTTTTTGTCCAAAAAGTAAAATAAAAATTATATTCGCTATCGTTTTCGTCGCTGATTTTAAGCCTTTTAAGGTTTGTTTATTTTAAGATAAATGTTATTTGTCCACTTTGTTTTGTGTCATTTATTAAAAGCGGGAACATTTAAATGAAATGGACATATATGAAACCAACAGTCTTTTTAATTTATGAAGGGTTAGATTCGATTTATTTTTGTTTTGTGGTAAGTCTTGGATGCTTTAGTAAGAATAAAATAACATTATAAATATATTAAATAAAACAAAAGTATCTAAATTATAAGCACATAGATCGAAGCCACGAAGAGCGAGGGGCGAGGGTGCTTGGCTAGTAAAACAGGAACCGCTTTAGTCGTTTAGAGCATTTTTAATATGAAAATTTTTCTTCGTTGCTTAACTATAGATTTTTAAGTTAGATTTGTGTTTTTGTGTTCTTTTTAAGGTTGCACTGTTTGCAAAATGTTTCATCTGTACTTTACAGTATGAGATGACGTCTCATTGGACGTAGACTTTTATTTTGAATTAGAACCCTAAATTTATGTTACATTTACGCGATTTAAGTTCTATATCCACTATTGCATCGATACAGTAAATTTGAAGTCTTACATATATATTCAAGTTTCTTTTTGTTGTTTCGCTCTGGTCCCTAAAACATAAAAGAATCGTTTCGGTGCCGTCCCACGAACTATTTTAATTTTAATTCACAGACAAGTAGATTTCAGATAATTAAAGTTCTGAGGAAATTGGCATGACAGATACATAGTTTTTTAGGCTAAGTTTTAATTTAAGAGTAGGTGCCAAACTGAAGATACTAAAAGTGTAATTTCTAGCAGATTCTATATATCAGAAGCCTTAAGCAACTAGCAAAGCATTAAAACCAAAACAAAAGCACAACCTCGTCCCCACGGCATCTTGTATTTTTTCTGACATCCGCGCGCATGTAGATCTTGCCGCTTTAGCGCTTTTATCGACATGTTGAAAGGAATAGAATAATACATAAGTATAGTTTAGTTGTTATTTTTTTAAGTAAAATTTAAATTATGGTTTGTATGCAGCACACCCTTGTTTATTCCAACCTGCTCGATACATATCTTCGCACCATTTTTTGTTTTTTGCGTTCTCTTCTGCAAAATGAGGCATGATTGCTGGGTCGTAAGCTGGTATGTAGCCTTGATACGTTTGCATGGCACATTCACATGGCTTGCTTGGATCCCATGAAGTCCTCCAGTTGGCGTCCCAAGAATTTGCAACTTTTCTACCATTGGGAAATTTGAATTTTCTGGAACCACCATTGAATTTCTTGCAGGATAACGTTTTAGCGTCGCCTGAGTTGAAAGGAACACCGAAGTACTTTGTGAACCATCTGAAAGCTTTTATTCTTCTACTCTCTCCAGCACCACCTGGTTCAGATTTATCCTCGCCACCACATTCGTTGTTAATCACCAATGATGTTGGACCAAAGACTCCGCCTGGAAAGAAAATTATCAAAACATGACATAAACTTAGATACAAATTGCTAAAGTCAGTTAGAATTTTGATCTCTATAAAAACTTAGAAGCAGGCATGCGCTTTTAAAAAAAATTGTTATAAGAAACCTGTCTTTAAAAAACCGAGTACTAGGAGGTCTAAAATTTTAAAAAACTTTTGCTAGTCCAGTTTATTGTTTCTGCTTCAATATGGCATGCTCCCATACACAATTTAACGTAAATGACGTAATTTTTTCATTAATTGTTTGCCAGATACCCACAAATTTTAACTTGAAAAGATGGCCTCTTAACTTAATATGTATTTTTGATAGTTTACCCTTAATTCTTTTAACACTGCATAAGGGCCGTTGGGGACTGTAGCCATTGAATAATATAGAAACCTGATTACTAGGCCCTTAGGTTAATTTCTTATAAAACAGAAAACAAAAAAAACGTGTACTTTAAACAAAACTGCAAAATAAAAAAATAAACCAACACCATCCAACCAACCTCTGTAATCAGGATCAGGTGATACCCAGTTTCCAATGACAATGTCATGCATGGAAGGTTTAGGACTTTGCGGAGTCATGTAGAACCACATTGACGCCATTACACTGAGCGGCGGATCTGTCTTGGTCATGATCAGATTTGGATTTTTTAAAACATCAATTGGCTTTCCTTTATCAGTGATACCTTGTTCCTTCAACCAACGTTGGAATAAGCCATAGTTGTAATTGTAAGAGATCTGGATAGCTCCTCGGCCGTAATAACAACCCTATTAGAAAAAATAATTAACTAAGAAAAAAAGGTGAAAGTGCCCGAATCTTTGTGATTGACAGTCCTAAACTTCACAACATTGCTTGACAGAACATGTAGTGAGAAATAAGTTGTGAATAAAAAATATAAGAATAAAGTTGTGAATAAGAATAGTCATTCACACCTAAAAGTTAAATATTTTGAGTTTTAATTAGACCTTTCATAGAGAAATCTACTCCCAGTGCAGGTAAAAAATGCCAGAACTGCAAGAACTCATTATCCTTAGCATTACCATTTTTGGATTCATAACTTACTCATAGGCTATATATGTAACTATATCAACTAATTCGCCCTGTTTCGGTCATCAAATTTTAGACTATGAGAAAGATTTCGTGCAACTTTAGCACAGAGTTTGAACAGAATAAGGTATTATTTAGTTAAAATGCAACAAAAGGAGACTAACCTTATGCCACGCTCCTACTTTTTCTGTACTACATGGATACCACCAATTGTTATTTGATCCTTGATCACAATATCTTGCAGCTGCAACGCATCCAACGCCATCTGAAGGATCTAATCCTTTATTCATAACAAAAGGTGAAGATGGACCACCTTCAAACCAGTTGAAAAATCCACCTCTGTAAAAACAATCTTCTGCTTGTTGTTTTGGCAACGTTTTGTACAAATGTCCGTTATTTTCACCAGTTTCTTGCACAGCATGTGAAAAGAAAGCTGCAAGATCTCTTTTGAATGTTTCTTGAGACGTATATCTTGTTAGCAGTCTATTTCCTTCAGGATCCGTAGTAACATGCTCTGTTCCGAATTTTGGAAAATATCGAGCAGCAATGGCGAAAGCTTTGTAATTGTATGGACGGCAATCAGAAGGGCCATGACCAATATTTGCCTTAGGGAACAAATCATTGAAAATTTGTTCAGTAAACCAGCTTTCTATTTTTGATTTAGGTCGATTTTGAGGATCTGTTGGTTTTTTGCAAGACGTAGGAGGTGGCTTTCCATATTTTTGCCAATCTGGGCATTTGAATGCTACGATGGCTCCAACCAAACACAAACCTGTAAAGAATGGAAACTTAACACTCCGACTAGGTAGAAACGAAATTATTTAATAATATATAATATATATATATCTATAATAGTTTATATCGCTACGAATACACGCAAAAATTGGTACAAATTAGTTACTGCATCATAACATCACTCACCTAAAATCGCTGTAAGGTTCCTCATGTCTGCTTGCATTCACAAGAGAATACAGACTTTCATTTATGAGCGTTCTTATAAATAGTCAAAGTTGAAATACAGCTGCAGGGGGGTAGGAAAGAAATTTAAATATATATAAAAACAAATATGTTTTATGTATAATATGTCCAATTTTCCCATTTTATTAATACATAATGTTTGCACAGGTTGTCGTAAGTTATTTCTACCACCGTTTGCTTTTTTTTCAACCTCGTCCCCAGGACTATTTGCCTCTCAACGGCGCTGCGCTTTCTGATACTTCTAGCACCTTTTCGCCGCTACGATAAAAGGTGCTGGGGTCGAGCTTAACTCTTTTTTTGTCCAATTAGTGATGTGTACATCAAGCTATAAATGTTTTTTTTTTTAAAAAAAACACTTCCTAGGTTATTATTTGCCTCTGTGGCGCATTTCAAACTCTAAGACAAAACAAAACTTTTTTCTTAGGAATTTTTTAGGGGATCCTGCTATGGTGAAAGTTTCCAAAAGTTCAAGACTGAGATTGACTTAGCTCGTATTATAAGGTGAAGTTAACTATAAATTCTTCTTTTTTATCAAAGCAACAAATGTTACTTTTCTAAGATTGATTCTTAAAAATCTTAACCCCCTTCAACGTGTCAGTATGCATAGGTGAACATTTTTAGATTTGCCCAGTTGCTTAAAACTGATTGTAAATTTGTATCAACAATATTATTTTCATCAAAGTTTGAACTACTTTACATAAATTGTTGACTTATTGGTCGAAAAATTTCATTTTTGATTCAACAATATCAGACAGCGAAGATCTTCCGAAAAATAGAATCACGACATGTACCATTACTGAGAACGTCCTGACGAAACACAAATTGTTTGTTATTTTGGAGAGCGAAACAACAAACAGGGTGATTATATCAAATGTAAGAAAATTATATAAAATATATAAAAATGTCTTATGAGAAACTCTCGAAATTGAAGTTTTTGAATTTCATTGGGCAACCCAATTTTGCTTAAACTTGCTTAAATCATTGCTTAAATAGGAAAGTTAATAAATAAATTATTGCATTGTGTCCTCTAAATATAAAAACGTTGTTTTGTAAATACGATTTGTTAACTATCATTGTTTCTATCATCATACATAGAAACATGCCTACTTCCTATCTTCGTACAACTTTGTGCCAAAATATATATTTTTTTATCGACCTTATCTTTTTACATAACCTTGTTTCATGGATCTCTGTCTCTTAATGGGACTAGCAAATATTCAGCTACAAACCAATGTAGCAAGTAGCTACTTATCTGTTAATACTGACTCTTTTGCTAACCTTGAAGTACGACAGGGTGGGTTAAATATAAGTGTTTGCTCCTCACGTACACACCTATAAAACGCTTTCCCAGGTCATCTCTTTTACCACCTTTCAACCAATTACGCGATTATGACATTTTATTAATAATTTTCGTAATTAACAAGGAGGAAAAGGAATTGTCCAGACGTCTTCTGATAAATCGGAGCACATGCAGAGTTATCTCAGCTTAGAAGGGACTACGTTGAATGAATTCATATCATGCAAAGAAAATGATTATGATTATAACATCGTCCAAAACCATATCAAAAGAGAAACGAAAATAAATTTGACTAGTATAATTTACAAAATATCTATCATTAACAATATTAAAAAAAAATACAATAAATTTTCCCCCGCAATAATTTATCCCTCCAAAATATGATACCATCTTACTGGTACTCATTTTTACGAGTATTAATATTTGCGCTTATCGCAGATTTTTGCGAAATAATCTGTAATGTGCCATTCGCGAAAATTAATACCGCGCGAAAATCATCAATAATGATTCGTTAAATCATTATCTCAGTATAAAATGGACGAATATCGTAAGAAAGGACAACATTTACAAACGTTTCCACGAAATACATTTTTTTTGACCCGCGAAATTATCTACACTAACCGAGAAAAAGCTTATTATTTTTTGCAAATTTAAACCCTATAGTCATGGTTTGTATTTAGAGCAGCCCTGATTTCTCCATCCTTCTTGATACAATTTCTCGCACCATAATTTATTCATTTCATTTTCTGCAGCATATTTTTTCGGCATGATATTTGGATCAAAAGCTTGGACATAATCCTGATACGTTTCCATTCTGCACGAGCACGGTTGACTTGGATCCCATGATGTCTTCCAATCTGCATCCCAAGAATTAAAGACTTTACGACCGTCTGGAAAGGCGAAGTTCTTTGACCCACCGTTGAACGTTTTACAGGACAAAGTCTTCTTTTCTCCAAAGCAGAATGGGACTTTGAAGTAATTAGTAAACCACCTAAAAGCCTTGATGCGTCTATTTTCCCCACCACCGCCAGGGTAGCTAGGATCTTCACCGTTGCATTCGTTGTTAATGACTAATGAAGTTGGACCAAACACACCACCTAAATATATATATATTCTCAGCAGTTACAAATAAAAAAAATATTGCGCCATGTGATCTTTTCCACGCTCGTTCTGGCCTACGACAGGATGCTAAAGCAATTTTACCGGTAACCTTTAAACAAGAAATTTAATAAGAATCAGTCCAAATGTAACGGAAAGTAATATACAATCTGGGTAAATAGAGCAAAAATTGTTTAAAAAATTATCGAGTATAATGAAAGTTGTTCAGCTTCTGCGTGAAATGCTCTATCGCAGATAGGATAAAAGTTAATGTTTTAAAAAACAAAAACAGAGGTGTTTTTGCGTTACTTTTGTTGTCAAGTAAAACTTACCAGCATAATCTGGATCTGGTGAAACCCAATTACCAATAACAATGTCATGCATGGCTGGTTTTGGACTTTGCGGAAACATGTAAAACCATAAAGACGCCATTATGGCAAGTGGAGGATCTGTTTTTGTGACTACTAGGTTTGGATGTTGGAGAATATTAATAGGCTCTCCATCATGGGTAACCTTTTGTTCAATTAGCCAACGTTGAAATAAGCCGTAGTTAAAATTATATGACAATTGAATTGCTCCACGACCGAAGTAACATCCCTGGAAAAAAGAGAAAATATATTTTGACGGAATACAAGACATCCCGGATGAATAACAAAATTATAATGGCAGCGCGATCCCTTCCCCTTAAAAGAACCTAAAGAGACAAACAACATACTTCAGCGTTTTAAGAATATTAAACCCACCTTATACCAAGTTTCATCTTCTTCTTCGGTGTTATTCGCACACGGGTAGAAATATTTATTATCTGTACCTTCATCACAATAGCGTCCACTGAATGTACAATATACCCCATCAGATGGATCCCAGCCTTTATTTTTAACTAAAGGTGATACTGGTCCACCTTCAAACCAATTAAAAAAGCCTCCTCTATAAAAGCAGGCATCGGCTTCTTCCTTGATAGGCAGTTTCTCATAGATATGTACATCGTTTTCACCAGTTTCTTGTATAGCATGCGCAAAGAAAGCTGATAGGTCACGTTTATTTGTTTCGTCCTTTGTGTAATTCGTCTTCAAGTCTGCTCCTTCAGGATCCACCTCCACATATTCAGTAGCAAATCTTGGAAAATATCTTGCAGCTATAATAAATGCTTTGTAGTTGTACGGTCTACAATATGTTGGTCCCCAACCTAAATTAGATTTCGGGAAAAGATCATTGAATATGTTTTCCGTAAACCAACTTTCCATATCGGCAGGAGGTCTATCCTGAGGGTCGCTGGGCTGTATGCATAGTTTTGGCGGTTCCTGGCCATATTTCTTCCAAACAGGGCATTTGAAGCAGGATGCTAAGCAAATAACGCTAAAACCTGTAAAGAGACAAGGAGATAGTAATTTGCGCTGTTTGATGTTGATAAATTAAATTAGTCAAAAAGTTTTTTTTAAAAAACATGTGTCCTGGATTCGAGAGATAGTGCATTACCAATAGAGGTCCGACATCTTTAATAGGAATCAGATTTTTTAAATAAGATTTTAGTGCTCCCACTGCAATAAGATATTTCGCGTAACAAAGTTGATTAATAATATATGTTGTCAATTTTAAAACATTGTGTAGAAAATATGGCGGTTTTACCTACAACCTCTTCTCAAGGTCCTTTTCAAAAAAGCCTTGGGGGCATGGTCGGTTTGTTGATTTACCAACTAAACATAGCGTATGAAAGAATGACAAACATTTCAGCATATTTATTTTGACGATACATGATTTCGAATTTATTCTGGATTAAATTTCTAACAAATGATAAACACCTATTATAAGATTAGGCGCCTGGAGACCTAGTTTTCTTGTATTCCACAATGTAATAAATATCGACAGGATTAGCTAACAATTCGAAAAAAATAGCTAGTTAATTCACCTGAGGTTTTGTCGTCATATATTGACTACTACAAAATATGCTATTTATCTGCCTGTGATTGTAAAACTTGTACGTAATAATACCCCGTGCTAAATATTCTTTCCGTCATTAGATTTTTTAATCACCTAGGGCGTTCTTAGTTATAACACTGCTTTCTGAAATTTTTTTGTGCTTCTTTAAAACAACATCAACAAGAATTGTCTATCAATAATGCTATATTGTGATGTTTATAAGAAACTTACTAATTATGACTGTCTTGATGTCCATATTGCAAATTTCATCAATTTTTTATTCTAAGCTTTCGTTTTACTTGCTTTTGCTCATTTCATGTTGTGGTCGAACATATTCTTTGAAGACTTGCAGTGTTTGCTTATTAAATAACATCGTAAGTGTGTTGTCAAGGGGACAATAAGAAAAAATCATGTTTTGGCATGCTAACTAGAGCTATCTATCTGTGCATTGTTTATTTTAAGAGAATAAATTTTTATGTTTGTCAACTGGGTATTTTGTTTTTTTCAGCTCAACATTGCTTCAACATTTGCTCATAAGAGATTAACATATTCTCGAGAAAAAAAAAACATCTCGTTATACCACAAAGAAATTCTGCCTTGCAACCATTTTAAAGTGGCATATAAATGAGGCTTGCAAGGAATCGAGGCTCTCTAAGTCTTTGCGAATATTCTTGTCAAATAATATATTTGATGGGAATACCAACTTGATTTTTTTAAACCATTTTTGGAAAATTTAAATACGTTATTGAGAAAAAGGTATTTTATTTTTTTTTCGCCTTTACATTCTTCTCTTATTCACATCGTGTATTCACATGACACAAACTCGTAATTTGGACGAATTATCTTCATTTCACGGGTATTAATTTTTCATGAATGGTAAACTCGTCACGAAGAATTCCAAGATCTTGGAGCAACCACCCTCGTTCCCAAGAATTTTCGCCTTTTTGATAAGAGAGAAGACACCTCGTATCAAAAAGGCAAGAATTCCGGGGAACAGGCACCCTCGTCCCCAGGTTTTATTTGTCTTTTTGATATGAGAAAAGACGACGAAAAATATTTTTGGGGAACAGGGTGACAAGGAAGGATAGTTTTTGTCTTGGGTCTTTTGGAACGACTTGTTTACCCCTTCAGAATTTTGTCATGCCGTATCTTTAATCAACGGAACACAGTAATGTGTGAAGTTCGAGTGCTCATCAAAAAGACCCCGCGAATAAATCAGTGTGTTGTTGTGAAAACAAAACACGAAATTGCGAAGCCATGAGCATTCAAGATGGTAGTAGTAGAGGTGGTAGGACGATGTAACGATAAAAAAAAGCTTTGACACTTCTCATACTGATTTCCCTACTGTTTTGCTGTTAGTTTTCTATTTTCAAAAATTACATTCGCTCTACAGACTTTTTCCAGGTGCGACAGATGTTAGCTAGCTAGCTATAAACATGTAAACACTCACTCTCTACTCCTAAATCGAGAAAAACAAGCTGCATTCTCTGATCCGGGTTAACATGCTTTACATTTTCTTATCATTTTCAACAAAAATAGACAACATATTTGAATTCACCACCAAAATATATTGAAACATGCAAATTTCAAGTTAAAAGTTCACTAAATACAACTGACTCTGTGTTTCAGTGAGACTTTTGATGTTTATGAAAGGAGGAAATAAATGATCACGCAAATCAACTGCAGTGAAAATGTTTCATATTAAACTCTTATAAAGTTTGAAAACTCTAAATTACAATAAATCCTGTTCTAATAATCTTTTGGTATTCCAAATTTCCTATCTTAGATAATTTTTGCTGACCGTTCCAACTATAGCTATGCCACTCATTTTCCCCAAAAGTTCTTTGTTTTCTTTTTTAAAATTTGATAATATTATTCTGGATCCGAGAATTTAGTCAATTTGAAAAAACAATAAGACGAAAAGAAAAGTTTTTAAAGGCGCATTAATCACCCTCTGTAGGCAATTTTTTTTGAGGTGCCTATTTTATTGTAAAAATTAAAAGATATAAACATGAGAAAACATTATCCTGAAAAATTTATTGAAAACTGACAGCTAGAACATGTTCAAATGTTTCATAGAAATGCAAACTCACCCCAATTTCTCTTCGCCTACAGACCCGCCATTACATTTCATTGCATGAATCATGCGATAATAAACGCACTGCAAAATCGATCACATGGTTGCTATATTTGTGCCATTACAGAAAAAATAATAATGAGGGAGGGCATCTGTAGCTTTGTTTTTATCGTAATGCTTTTATAAATGTATCAACTAAGTTCCAAACATGATAAATCAGATAAATCAATCAAAGTTTCTGTGTTATTCTTTAATATTTAAACGTTTTAACTTACTGAAATCAGACTTCTTTGGAACAACCACCTCTTCTTGTTGTTGTTTCTGAAGATAGCTTTGCCTCGCTCTACTTTTTGATTATTTTCCTTTGTTCAAACAGTTACTCGTTTCCTTATGGAGACATTATCAGATCTAGACAATTAGAATACCTAAATTTTCAGAACTTCCCTTTTTATGCTCTAAATTTAATTATCTTCATAATGCTTCAACTATCTTCAGCTATCCCAATGTGCATTCTTCCCGTTGGGTTTTTTTACTTATAATATACGCAATAATTCCATTCATGCTAATAAAAAAAGACAGAGCGTGATAAACATTTATTATCATACTTATTAACCACAAGGCAATGTTTTAGTTTCTTCTCTCTGTTTGTTTTGTTTTGTCTCTGCTCTCCAAAAACAATGGCGAATAGAACAGAGATAAAATTATTTTTTTCTTCTGCGCCTTTCCAATAGAACCTCAGGATATTCCTTCTATTTTTTGATGCCATGTTTTACAAAGAAAAAACAAGCCAAAAATACTTTTTTGTTATCTCCTTCTATGCTGAGTCTTTAGTCAAAAACTATTCAGTTGGTAAACATTTGAAAGGAATCACACGTGTACGATAAAATGAGGACCAGATGTATTTTACAGACCAGATAATATAATTTACGGACCAAAATTGATATTTTACCCTTTATCTTTGATGATGTCACTACAGGTGGTAATGACGTCATAACACTCAAATTAAAAGTCAATCTTATTCCTATTGTGATTAATTCTTCATTTTGGGAAATATACTTACTTTTAAAAGAAAAGAAGAATTTGATGTTTTGAATTGGAAAAAAAAAATTTTTTTATTGTGATCAAATTTTATTTTCTCCTAACATATATTTAACAATTAGACTTCTTTCATAATTATAATATTTTTGTGTATATTTTACATACTTGTCCAGGGAATTCCACGAAGAAAACAACACGCGTGCTACACATCGCACGCGTAAATCTATTTTAGAAAATTTGCGCGTGCGTTTTTTCGATTTTTTTCCTGGTTTATTTCACTCTTATCAGTCCCGTGAGTGTTAAGTGGTGTAAAAGTGCTAAATATATTAACAAAACACCTTAGTTCGTTGTAGGAAGTAATTTATAATAGGTAAATAACATATAATTAAATTTAAACAGTGGACGAAGAGACGCTGACACGTGCCACACGTTGCACTTACTGCAATGGTCTGCCATTTTGTTTGTAGTGCTATTTATCCCCAACCTTGTTCCCAGGGTTATATTTTCTCCGTGGGTTATCTATTATCTATAAAAATGGTAAAAATGGGAGTCATTTTTTATTTATTGAGGTTTCAAGTTTTGTTTGTTAGATTTTGGGAGACGGTTTGTTTGGAATAGTTTAAAGTTGTTTTTAAATTTAAAGTTGTTCTTTAGATTTTTAAAAGTAAAACAAGTATGTTATGTTCTTTTATACAGTTAGGAATTTTAAATTAAAATGTTCAACATACATTTAATTTCACACAGGCAGAAAAAAACACATTTAATTTAAACACGGGAAAAAAACACGGCGTTTAATTAACGTTTTTAAAAAAATTTAATTTAACTACAAGTGGTTATTAACTGTTTTTAATGATACAGTTGAAGCTGTGGATGTAAAACGATTGATTTTTGGAATACAGTTTTTAATAGTTAAATGCTTAAAGCATAGCCTTAAACGGCGACATTAACTACGCTGTAGAAAATCAACTTTTATAATTCCTTCGTTAATTTTTTTTATTTTACGAGAGTAAAGAGCGTAATTAACGCGTGCGATGAATCGCACGCCTGAATAGCTGTTGCACGTGTGTGGGCGCGTGCGCGTGCGATCGCACGCGTCTCATGGAATTCCCTGTTGTCTACTTTCAAAACATAGCATACTCTAAACTACAACATTTTTCATTAATAATAAAAAAATCATGTACCCTTTGTCTTTGATGACGTCACAACAGGTTGCAATGACGTCATTACACCCAAATTAAAAGTCAATTGTATTCCTATTGTGTTGAGTGTGCCAAGTTTTATGGCAAAATGATTTGTAGTTCATGAGTAATTTATAAAAATGTGGCCGCAGGAACTTTATGCCCCCAACCCCCATCCCCCGGTGCTACAGCAGACCTGAAAAGCCCGGGTTTAATAGGGTTAAAGCTAAGGCTGTTTGTTTACCTACAGTTGCGACGGTCCGTTTATTAGATGGGAATAAGAGATCAACAAGATCGTTAAATATGGCGGTTAGAAAAAAACAGCAATAAATTTAAGATGTTAAAGTACCATTATTTCCATTTCTAGTAAGTTTTATATCCTCATATTTTCAGGAAAGTCATAACTCTGTCTGAACTTTGAAATAAGTAAAAAAATGCATATGTTATTTTTTTTTAAAAAGGGTGATGACGCACCTTTAAAGTACTGTTTGCGTAATGATAGCTAATTTAACGGTTTCAAACGTTTTAGTAAAATGCAAATAAGATTTTATTTAGATGAATTGCTATCTTGATAATTTTTTTGCTTTTAATTTTTGGCAGGCAAAATAAGGCAATTCAATTGGCTAATAATTATTTTTAGAAGATCTGATTGGCTAAAAAACTATTTGTCTGCCAAAAAAATGTAAACAAAGCTTTTGCATAGAACAAATTAAGATGTTTATTAGTGGTCTAAATTATATATATAAAGTATAAAAACAACACTTGTTTAAATGCTACAATTTAAGCATTCAAATGATTATTTGTTATTTTCATTGACTTTTACAACCACCATTTTTATACACTCAGAAAAATCATCAAGACGGGGTAATAACCTATACGCAAAAACTTACATTTTTCGGAAAGGGGTAATTTTTTTATAAATTTTAAAATGTGGTGACATAGATGTATGAGTGTTGGAAGTTGTATTAGATATATTATTTTTTCTTACATTTATCCCAATGATGTCATTAAAATTTTCTTTTTTATATATAAAATCAGCTTTTTATATATATTCAGTAAAAAAGTCCACCAAGAATTAAGGTTGTTTTGTCAGTAATGCTTGAAAAAATTGAAAGTTATTGAAAAATTGAAACAGTGGCCTATTTTAGGCATGTGTGATGTTAATTCTGATCGTAATGACGCCATCAAATTATTTTTTACCCGAAATCTGTTTGCATTCTTTTTATACAAAGTTTTAGATTTATTGCCACTGCTAATAGAGTTAACTATTTTACATTTCTGATTGCCACTGAGGGTTTACCAAACTCTCTTTTTCTTCAAATGGTGTTTATAAATATCAGAATAAAACAGTGAGTCTACAAAAAAAGAGAGCTTGACTTGCCAATTTATTTAAATTGATTAGTTGAAATTGTCTGAGTGATAGATACTCTTTACTCTTATACTCTTAAAACTTTATTCTGTGCTCTTCTAAGACAATATAAGGTGCTTAAGTTTATAATATTAAGTCTTGATTTTACAGTTTTAGTATCTCTTTCTAAAGGCTTTAGATTTTTGTGTAATTCATTTGTGGTGACATTCTCTAAATTGGATACAAAATCTTTTTAAAACATCTAAATATCTCTGACTAAGACAACAAGATCGTCTTTAATAAAGTCAGAGATCCTGAAATTGGTAATTTAGATCTTTGAGACCTGACAATAGACAGGGTTCGAATTAGAAAAGTAAAGTCGGATCGGAAAAATTTCTGTACTCTGTAACAAAGTAAACTATCATCTAGATGTGGCCTGGGAACATCTTAGATCTTAGATCTTAGATTACCATCTTTCTATCGCCGTTCTTCGCTCTTAAGTTTTTAAAATGCTATCTAAAAAAGTACTTTTATTGCCGCTCTTCGTTCTTAAACTTTTAAAATGCGTTCTAAAAAAGCATTTCTATTGCCACTTCAAAATAATAGATTTGCAATTTTATCATTCTCTTCGCAAAGTGATTTGCGAAAATGGTATTTCGATTCGAATTGCGAACTGCTAATTTGAACCCTGTTGAATATGCTCTGTGACCATGATTTAAAAATGTCTTCTTAATCTGATAGATCAGTGGGTTAGTTATGTGTCGTTTACACAATACTATAGTTAGTGGTACAAGCCTATTAATAAAAAAATAATGCCTGAGCAATAAATCACTCACCCAAGGTTACAATATTTATATATACTGGGCCAGCAACCTTAAGAAATAGAATAAGTTTTTAAACGCATATTTTATTACAAAATCTTTTTTATATATTTTATATTTTTCAACTATTTTGGTTATTTTTTATTGCAAATAATAAGAAAGATAACATCGATTTCCATGTGAGATGAATTGATATTGCTCAGCAAGACAAACATTTTGTGGAATTAGGGTAGCAATAAATGGCTCAGCTTGTTACTTATTTCTCAGAATTGGGTGAGTCTTTGCCTTAGCAAGGGCGATGACTCTCCCCTAATTGATAAGCGTGTGGTGGTAAGAATTTTTGACTGTCATCTCTGGAAAAATATCAAATATTTACATATGTTGCTATTGTATATTTAGAATAATGGATGAGAAAATATCTAAAGAAAAGACTGCCTTTGTTTCAAATACATTTGGCACAACAATACCAGAAGTATTTCAAGTTGCTGCAACTCCAGTGCTAAGTTGCATGTTATACGCTTTAATAAAATGCAAGTTTGGATTGTCTCGAAGTGGAAGATGGTATAAAGACTGCCTTCTGTTTCTAATAGAGAATTTCCTGATAGTTTTTACAGGATTTTTTTCTGTGACTTTATTATCTGACTATGTGTTGCAATTAAACTTAGCTTTGCTTTTTCTTAATACAATTGCACTGCATAGCCATATCAGAAATAAGATGTCTTTCAAACAGTTTATTTATCTATGTCACCATATCAACCCAGTAGAAAACATGTATCTGACCAATTATAAAGCGTTGATGCATATTTGCACTGCTATATGTGTACTGGCGGTTGATTTTAACATATTTCCTCGAAGATTTGCAAAAGCAGAGGTGTATGGAGTCGGTGTTATGGACATGGCTGTGGGTTCATACATATTTAGCAATGCACTAACATCCACACAGGCCCGTGTTAGATTAAATTGTGCTTTACCATTTTCCGATGTTACAAAAAATTTGAAGAATTCTTTGATATTGGTTTGTTGTGGAGCAATGCGTGTTTTATTCATAAAAGGAAGTAATTACCAAGAGCATGTGAATGAGTATGGCGTTCACTGGAACTTTTTTTTTACTTTAGCTTTAATCAAGCCACTGGCTACATTTATATTATATTTACTGCCATGGTATCAGAAGCAGCTGGGTTATTTGTCTTTATCGGTAATCATAGTAACATTATATCAAATCTGTTTATCAAGATTTGGATTAACTGATGTTATACAAGATGGGTTACAAGGTGATAAGTCCAGAGCATCCTTTATTGATGCAAACCGTGAAGGATTGTTTTCTTGCATCGGTTATTTGAGTTTATATTTCTGTGGATTGTTTTTTGGTAGACAAATCTTCAAGGCCAAGTTACCTTTGGTCAATAAAATATTTTGGTTATTTTTGTGGTTTCTTTCAATGTTGGTAGTACTAAATGCAAGCTTATACTTTGTTTCCCCAATATCTCGACAAATGGCAAATTTATCGTACTTCTTGGTGCAAGTGGCTTGTAATTGTTTTCTTCTCATTGGATTCATGCTGATTGATTTGTTTTGTGAACTCTTGGATAGATTTAACGAAAAGAAAAACAATAACAAATCGAATATATTTTATTCTAGTTTATCAGTTCTATGCAGAGCGATAAATCGTAATCTTTTATTATATTTCATATTGTGCAATGTTCTTACTGGCATTGTAAATTTCATGTTTGATACTATAAACTGCTCTAATCTCATGGCAGTAATTATCAATCTTTTTTATTTATTAGGATTAAATTTAGTAATTTGGATAATATTTATTTTTCAACTGTCATAAAGAGTTTATTAAAGCTTACATCCTAGGAAATATGTTCAAAATATCAAACCGAATAGGTGAATTATAAATATACATTACCACGTACATTGATAAGCCATTAAAACAGCACCTCATTCTTTCTAATACATGATGTCAAGCATTAATTAGCATAATTAGCAAAAATCATTATTGAGAACTGATCAAGATTTTTTTTAAAAAATAAAAAGATTCATAGACAACCTTGTACATGTTAAAGAGCAAACTTGTTTTGTTGCAGGAGGTAAGATTTAATGAAAATGTTTGTATTCAGATGTGCATTTTAAGAAGAAAATTGTGTCATTGTTAACATGTGGTCTTCTTGTAAGGCCCTTCAAAGCCATTGTTATGTGCGAGAAAAAATACTGTAAATGACATGTTGAAACGCCCAGATATTTAAAAAAAGAATTTTGACTTTTGGCATTTATTCAGACCAGGCAATTATTTGGAAGGAGCATATGTTCTAAACATGTTGGACGTTCTTCTAATAATTCTTAATTTATAATGAATCATTATGACAAATTTCCCACCTATTGAATTGAGGTACTGAAGTGAAATAAGTTATGTACAAACACTTTTAGCTAGAGTATAAGGAAAATAACTGAACAGTATTCATTATCAGATTGAGTAAGGTTGGTTAGTAGCTACAGTTTTTATTGTTTTCAAGTCACACGTTTCGAATAAAAGTATATGTGGACACTCATTTATTGTGAAGGTATAGCCTGGACATTTAAGCATTAACTGTGTCTGGTTTATCTGTAACAGGCAAAGTCGATTATATTTTTTAAATTGCCTTTAAAACATTCTATAAAACATCCCCTAAAACTATATTCTGTATTTTATAAAACTTTTATTTTCATTTTAAATGAGTTCGCTGGGAATTGTATTGTATGCTAATATACTGTTATGGGTTTTTTATACCACAAGAAATGTAAATGCTTAACTTCATTAATGTTGTTGTTATTGTTATCCAGTTTGTATAAAAAATTTTTAATTGTCTAATATTCGAATCGTTTTAATGAAATTGACCAGAAATTGTTTTGTGACAAAAAGAACACAAATTTTTGTAAATGGAATCTTTTACTGTTTTTACCAAATATTCATATATACTAGTACTGTAAATGTGTTTTGTCTGTCTGTACTAGATAAACAATTGTCGATAAAAGAGCTTATAAAGTATCCCCTAAAAACTTTGTTTGTATTTCATAAAAATTCAGCGTTTTCCTTTGTTAATTGGCTTGGACAAATCATGTGATAAAATAGAGTGATTTGATTAAGTGGAAACTGTATTGTCTGCTATTTTATATTTTTGTGACAGATTTAAAACCACAGACAATGTTTACTTGTTTTGTTATAAATTATGTAAAAAGTCATAGGCAATTAACACTATTGTTGTTTTCTATTTCGTTTAAAATGATAAATTTGCAGCTTTTAAAACAGAACTAACAACATTATTTTGTGATGAGAAGGACAATAAATTTTAAAAAGTTTTTTTAATTGACATTTCAGGGAGGAATTTGTTGTTTCATTTTTAATATTAATATTTCTTCCTGCAAGACACTAATACGCACCAACAAAATGATTGAAACTTTGTGTGACATAAAAATTTGTTCCTTATTTCAGTCAAAATTTTGTATTGCTGTCTATAAATGTTGAATTTCTTTGGAAAAACTTAAGCATTTCTTGCGACTTGTTTCTGTTACAAGCTACTAGTATCAACTTATTAGGTTGTTGTGTGGTGTGTTTACTGGAAGCGTTACATAACATCAAGGAGGACACATATTGATATCATTAATTTTTGTAACAGAACTGTATTGTTTATCCTCTAAGGATTTTTAAATAATTATAATGGAGATCTTGTAATACCCAACGAAAGACATGGTTTTATTTTTTCATGTGATTTATATTTTACACGTTTTAGGTCAATTTATTTATTGTTAAGGAAAAACAATGCGACAGAAATGTTTCATATTTTCATGATTCTTGCCTTTTTATTTACGACAAATTATACGTGAGACATTTCAGCTAATGATGAAAGTGTTTTTCTTTTTGTTAGTTTTTTTAGATATGTGATTGTAATAATAATGTTCGTACTTCAGTAACACTTGTAGTAATTATCAAGTTGATTGTTTGTCATTTAAAATGTCAAATGATTGGTATGAAAAACAATATAACCCAAGCTTTTGGTCTAAACGATATGCAACAAGGGAGGAAGTCATACAGAATTTTATAGATGTTGCAACAAAACGAAGCGAAAAAACTCGTAGAAATATTACTTCTGAGTTGGACATCAGTTATGGCACATCAAAAAGACAAAGGATTGATATTTTTTATCCTGATGAAAATAAAAATGAAAAACCAAAAGATTCTATAATTGTTTATATCCATGGTGGGTATTGGCAAGAAGGCGATAAAAGTTTGTATTCATTTGCAGCTAAACAGTTTGTATGTAACGGATTTGCTTTCGTTGTTATTGGATATGACCTAACACCAGAGGTAACAATTCCACAAATTATCGAGCAAATTGAAACCGCTCTAATAGTGATTAAGGATAAATTCAAGAGCACAAAACTTATTTTACTTGGTCATTCAGCAGGTGCACATGCATCAGTTGCAGTTGCAGACAGAGGTAATGTTTCTGTGGATGCTTTATTTTTAGTTAGTGGTGTGTATGATTTGCTTCCCTTAATTAATACAAGTATTAATGATACTCTGCGTCTTAGTAAAGAAAGTGCAGCTTGTTTAAACTTGATGAAGCCAATAAAGGGTGTTAACATTATCTTTGTTTGTATTGGAGAGAATGATTCTCCAGAATTTTATAGACAATCAAAAGTTTTCTCTCAAAAGCAGAGCAGTGAAACTTTGTCTGGGTTTTATACTGTCGACAATGAAGATCATTTTAGCATCATTCTTAGTATGTATGACGAAAACGCTATGCTAACAAAAGAAATTTTAAAGGCCGCCAAAATTTTGGTCAAAAAATAGCTTTGTAATTTGATCAGAGTTTTGGAGGAATATATTTCTAACTAATTGTAAAACTGGTGAAAGATAAACTAAATGTTATGCAGTACTTATCCGCTAATTCGAATGCCTTCAATTAAAACATCTACTATTTCAAATAAATTGTTTTATTCCCTCACTTTATGAAACACCTGTATTTTGCTGCTCAATTAAAGCATTTGTATATTCAAACTTATTTTTTGATCCATTGCTTGTTCGAATAAGCGGGCGTGTACCATAAATTTCAATACAATTATAGCAGTGCGGTTTATATAAAACAAAAAAAAATGCGTCAATCTATAGCATCTGGACACTCTTTTTTTCTAAGGTGTTTTTTGTTCTGAATTACAGCATTAGCACTTGTTGGAGGGTGGGTGCTTATTTTAGGAAGGTAAAGGAGAGTTTTGAGATTTTTTTTGCTACTATATATTTACTGGGTGTTTTTTGCGTTAAAGAGATATAAAGAACTCTTACATCGTTTAATAATATTAAACGTTGTTATGCAGTGTGTATGCTTATGTTGTGTTTTTTTGTATTTTTCTTAAATAAAAACGCTTTATTCCAATAGTGTCGTTTTTTATAATCCTAACAGTTAAATATCATTTCCACAATTATATAAACGAGGAACCATTAGCAGCTTTAAAAGGCGCGTGACCGAACCACGGACCTCGTAATCACAAGGTCCATGGTTCAGTCCACAGCCCCGGCATATTTAGCATGTGCCTTAGCAACAACTATGGGTCAACCCATGCCATGTGAGGAAAATTAGGTAGACAATGTCCGTGTATACCTAATGTATAAGTTGAGAATACATGACCCAAGTTGATAACAGTGTTTCCAACACTGAAGTGGCTATATCCTATATCCTGTAAAAAATATTTGGATAAGAATAATTAATAAGTAAATTCACAATGCATCCGTTTGTGTAGGCTTTCAAGGTATCTTCCTTGGAGTTTTGTTTGGTGTAATTTAGTCAATTTGTTTTGCACTTTGTGACTATGTAAACTAACTTTAAATGAATAGGAAAGAAAAAACAAAAAAAAAATTATATAATTGTAACAACAACCAATAAAATGTAGTAATAGACAGCACCAATTGGACTTTATTGCCGATACACTCCATGATGATGTCACACCCTTTAAAGACAAAGACATCTCATCAGAATTGACATCTCATTCGATGTTAGAAGATGCACTGTTGGACTGTTTTCATTTTCTTCACAAGGAAGGCTTGCCAGAATACAATATGAAAATATTTTTAAAGTTCTTCTTCAACCTTCTTAAAGAGACTGTGTTCGCAGGTATGGTTTTTTATTTTAATTTTTTATTCTTTCACACAAGAGTTTCGCTGCTCGGTCATATACATTGTTTGTGCAAGTGTTTACATAAAATCCTACTAATACATCCCGTTGACAATGTGTGATGTCATTTTTTTATACCGTTCTGTAGCATTGATGCTATATAATATATAGTACATCAGAGCAAAGTCGAACAAATTGGGGGAGAAGTTGCGTGGCGGCAGGGTACATACGAACTGATTTTTTTTGTAGGAGCTTGCTTTCGTATTTTATTCTTGTTACATAGTATATATATCATTAGTTGCTACAAAGAGTACAGAAATGGTCCATGCGTATTTTGTGAATATGAATGTCGCCTATATCTTTCCGAAAACATCGATTCATTGAGGTATTGAAGTTTTACCTACTGTGAGGAGGTAAAACTTCAATACTGTGAAATCAAGTTAATTTCATATAAAATTCGTATAACTTTTTTGAACAATCGGTTCTTAATATTTACAACTCACCTATTCATTTATATACATGACGTCATTATCACCAAAAGCATACAGGGTTAATTATTTGTTAGGGTTAGACAAATTGGTTGGACAAAACAGTTCCACTAGATTTAATAATTTTTCTCACAAAATTTACCTGCATACCGACAAAAAAATCCAAAACATCGCCGTTATGTGGGCCTGATATGAGTAAACAACGCCATTTTCAGGAATATTTTTTTTATTCCGTTTCTGTTGAGCTCTTTTTGCTTCATAAATTATGCTAATAGAAGACATTGAATTTATGTTAGGTGATGTCATAATTTATGCAGAATATTTAATAACTAAATCGGTAAGCTTGACTTCCCTTAGCAATTTGTTTATATGTATTTTGTAACTTTACAGAGCTTTCCATCGATGAAGCTGTTGCTTTGTTTCGAACAAAGATGAACGAACTGTGCGCTTCTGGCCATTTTAAGTCGGACTTTTTAAAATCAAGCATCGATTACATTTGCTTAACCGTGATACAACACTATCACCTGTTTGTTTATGCTTTGTGTTACCAACGCGACGAGCAAGTACATGTTTACGAAGCTCTCGTAGAAGTACCACCACGTGGTATTGCACCACTGTCAGCAAGTACTCCTGCGGATGTATGGACGCGTCAGCAGAAAATCAAGGAGGAAGATTTCAAGTTCTTAGCTCAAGAACAGGTTAGTGAACCAATCGAATTTATTGTTTAAAGCTTAATTAAAAGATAGACCGGGGGACGTAGGAAAAGTGGACAAACTCTAAAAACCTTTGTATTCTCGCATCCGTATGGTGATGTATAAGAAACCGAGTCTTGACTTATTTTTTTCAATTCCAAATCTTTAACAGTTCTATTTGTTGCTGACGTCAGCATTTTTAGATCTTTGAAAGCCCTGGTGTGAATGGCTCTCACCCAGGTATTCTAAGAATAGTGCTTTCTCAAGCCATTAGCTGCGGAGCATCGGTTGTTAGTGCTAACTATCAATCCTGAAAAATGGCTAAAAAACTTCCCGGTCTCATAAGATTTGCCCTAATGCTAAAGGAATTACTTAAATAGCTAACGCAAAAACGATCCCTGTATACGTAACAAAAAGTTCGAAAAAAAATGTTATGATTTTTATAACATTAAAATTTAAAATACTTTCCTGCTACAGACAATAAGAGGTGTGGGAGGATGTCTTCTCATATAACGCCTTTTATAAATTGCAGATGCTGAACGCTACCTTATGCAGCACCACTGAAACAACTGTTAAAGAACTTGAATCGTATATGAAGTCATTAGAAGAACTTTGCTCAGACACAGTCACAGTCAATGAAATTTCCGAGATTGTAAACTCAATCATTAAAAAACACGGCGATTTAACGGCAGCCGAACTGGATTGCGCTTTGGAACGGAGTAAGCGCCTGGTCATGCTAGAGCACGAGAAGAAGAAACTAACGAATAATGCTTTAGGAAAATGTTCGCAGATGAAGACTGCTTCAATAAGTAGATCCAAATCACCAGCATCGAATCGTAAAGTCCGTTGAAGTTTTGTTATACATGTGTAGACTATCTATAGTTGTAAGGAGTAAGGAGAGGAAACCACCGCAAGTTCTGTACTTGTACTCCTACTTCTGTATTTTTTTTACTTGTATTCGAAAAGTTAATTTTAACAAAAAAAAAAATTGAACAAAGAAAGGTCTATTTTGAACAAGGATAGGTTAGGGTTAGGGATTTGAACAAAGAAAGGTCTTTTGGTGATTCGCAAAAGTTAATGGTCACGATTTGTTCCATTTACAGTAGTTTCTGTCTGCGTGTTTCTTTTTCTGATGCAAATATTATTCGCCACTCATTGACGGCTAGAGTGTATTTTATCGTACTATCAACCTTGTGTCTTTAGCTTGTACAACGACATGGTGTTTAATCAAAAAGTTACGATGTTTGATGTAAATAAAGTTAAATAATATATGTTAATTTATTCCTTTATGTAAATATAAAATATATGTATATGTTTTCAAGTTTATAATCCAAATATGTGTTATATTAAATCAGAAACTGCGTATTGTCATTTTAACCCAAGTGGAGGAATGTTCTACAAATTTGCTACTAATCAATGTTTTGTTACAAAAATGCTCAAAAGAATATCTGGTGATGGCTTGATAACATTTGACCTTAAAAAGGGTGCAATTTTGATTATTTTAAATTTTAGCACTAATGTTCTTTGTGAAGATTGATAAAATACATCGACTTACGCAACAAAAAATATTGCGTAAGTGGATTCTTCCTCTAGTTTATTAACTACTAACTAACTGTTTATTTCCAATAAGTGTATTTTATCTGCAGTTTTTGTCTTGTGTTTCTTAATAATTTTCTGTTAAGCTTATTATCTTGATCATTATCTTAAACCATTTTCTTGACTCCCTTAAGTCATTTTCTTGAGTTCTTGAGTCCTTTAAACTTTCGTTGCAACTTTCTTATAAAAAATTACGGTTAACTCGAACCTCGGATAAACCTAACATTCTTTAACTCGACCCATTCTTCGTCACCCTAAGGCTAAATTCTTCGGATAATTCGAACTTTTCACTCGAGGAAGGGTAATTAAAGACTTTTACAGCCCCTGTGGTTTATTTTTTTATATTGTGATGGCGAGGTAACAGGTGTGTCGGGAATGAGGTTGCTCTTGAATAATTTTACAGGGACAGGGTGACCACTCCTCCTTAAATTCCTTAAATAACCTTAAAAAAAGTCTACTCAAAAGTACTTAAAAAAATTTAAGCTATTCTCCTTAATTTCTCCTTGTTTCTTAATTTTTCTGATCGTAACTTTTTTGGAAATGTGTTTGTGGATTGTTCAACACTATTGAATTACCTGAAATTCTATATTTTCTATCTTTCGGGGCACAATTTATATGTATATTGGTATAATATGTATAATTTTCTCATCATAGAATATAGTATGTAACACAAAAAGATAAAGAACTAAAATTGGTTTTTCCCTTAATTATCCTTATTTTTTTTTTTTTTAAATTCTCGTTCGCAGCAAAATATCCTTAAAAAATGTCAATTTGTCTCCTTAATTCTCCTTAATCTCCTTACTTTTATTTTCATTTTATTAGTGGTCACCCTGGGGGAAGAAGATATCGCTTTAATGTAACCAGTGGTGCATATTTTGACAAATGGTGTACACTGATTTTCGCATTTTTTAACAGAGTTTAAGTTAGTTTTCGATTTTTTCAAAATTTATTTAAAAAAACATATTTTTAAAAAGTGACTGCCAGGTTTATAAAATGTGCGACGCGATCAAGTTCTGTACGAAGATTATGATTTCCACTTTTTGAAAGATTACAAACCTTGTTGCCAGAAGCAATGCGATTAACCAATGCAAACTTTGGCAAAGTAATGAGACGTAACAGAGACGTTGAAGAATCATTCTTGATCTCTTCCGACCTAAGAAGGCACTGTTGTCAACTTTATTGGAAATGAAATAGTTGGTAAATACATGGCGAGCAAACATTAAAAATGGAGCAACAATTACTTTCACACCAACGGAGCACTGCAAAAAAGTCCTAGTTGGTTGTATTGTAGACATGAATTCTATATGCGGAACATTTAGTGACGTCGCCTAATTATGCAATGTTCGACGCAACTTTAATTCAGAACAATAAAATTGAGGCCAAGATGTTTACAAAAGAAGAGATTTTTGTTTTGTGTCCCAGGATCCCTCCTTAAACTTAATCGTTGTGATTATTCTGCCGAACATATTTCTAATGCTGCACGCTTGTAAAAGTATACAGAAAGAAATTACGTAATTATTAAAGAGAAACGTTAATAACAACAAAGATGGCGCATAACGTAGAATTTTATGATCATCTTTATATTACGGCACTGCGCGAGCTCCAACTTCTGAAAGCATTTTTCTTTAACTTTAAAAATTTCAGATATGTTGGGTAAATCATTCAGCTATGATAAGGTTCGCGAAAATAATTTTTACTCTGGATATATTTCTTTTAACAGCGTCTCATACAGCATAGGATGTTACCCAAAAACCTTTAAACACCCTTTTAACTTGGTCAAACCAAATTTTGCTTTAAAACTTCGTTAAAAAACACGAGGTTATAATTATCCGGAGCTGGTAAAAGCCGATTTTTTTCTTATGTATTATACATTTTTAATTTTAAATTTCTACTGACTCAGCAATTTAGAAAAAAATCAAAATCACTTTAGTACGCGTAAAGGTCCATAATTTGGAGATGTAGTAAAAAGGGTTACTGCCACCTTAAGGTTTTTTGCGAAGAATTATTTTCACAAATCTAGTGTTTTATGGCAATGTTAATTGATTTCAGTCCTATTCAATGAAATCAAGTATCCTTTAATGGAACTTGCTTATATTGTAGAGGCTGGGTACTATCATGTATTTCCAGAAAAAGGAAATTTAGCGAGAAAATAAGATAATTTCAGCAAAAAGTAATTTCGCGAATATATGGGTAAAAATTATTTTCGCGAATATGGGTGAAATTCGTTATAATTAATCTGCGCGAAATTTAATCAACTTAAGGTAAAAAAAGGTGAAAAAGAAATTTGCATATATGTTAATATATGTCAAAATCAATAAGCTTGTTAAAAAACTCTTTCGTGAAAACCTCGTACTTGTTACACGTTTGCTTGATTCTTATAAAACAAACAGCGATCGATATCTGAAATAATCAACTGATGTAAATTTATTCTATTTATTTTTCCCGCAAATTCAATATCTTTGACACTGTGTAGTGACGTATTGACGTATTGAATGAGTAAAAACCTATGGTTTCACAGTTTATGATAACAAAGACGATCAAATACGAGACTCTTTTTCTCGCTTCTGAAAATCATTCTCAAAAAATGATCATCAAATAAATATATATAAAAACTTCATTTTCCGCATCAAATGATTTCAAGCAATTAACCAAGCGTGTAATTTCTATGATTTTGCTTAGAGGAAACAGAGTTAAGTTCCCTAAACTTTTTTCAGTTTATTTTTTTTAACCATAGCTTTTTTCCTCGAAATATTGCCTTAATGCATTCTTTGTATTCCATTCTTGATCCTGTAAATTCATGTGTAAAAAGACCGGAGCTGTTATAAATATTATAACAACATTTAAAAAAAATAAACTTCTAAAAAATCTGCCGCATATTCATTCGAATGTTGCATAAATCTCTTATGCAACCAATCAGAAAGAAGTTGTTGCTTTTTAAACCAATAAGCAACTGACAAAATGCCGAAAATGCTCGTAGATATTCTCAGCACCTGCAGGCAATCTGTATTTAATTTACAGTTTGCCAATTGAATCGTTTAATCTGCGTTCAAAACTTATCATTTCGGCATACTTTACACTCACCTACGGCGTAAATATTCTTGATCTCCTGGTCGAACGGTTTTCTGTAAAGAAAAATAAAAATTTGAACTTTCGGTGCGGCAGTTTAGGTAAGTATTATGTTTTTTATCTTATTTTTGTTGTTTTATACAAATTCTGTCTTTCAATTTGCTTAATCTCCCTTTCGAGGAGAAAGAGATTTTCAGCCAAGATATGATTTTGCTATTACGGTTGGTGTGATATTATCTACGTGGTCTTTTAATCTTTCGCTCACGAAACACCCGTTCCTTTACTCAGCCTGTGCATATCGAGAAAAATTTTCATAGCCCTTTGTCGTTCTGTAAGGGAAGAAAGAATATATCTTGAGGAGTAATCGATATTTAATTAGCGGCTTTTGTGGAAATTTATCTCATTTGAAGATTAAAGAATTTTGTCATCGCCTAAATAACATGACGTTCACGTGAGGACGTATGAGCTTGACAATATCCCGAAAGAATAATCTGCAAGATATTTAACGTTTTTGTTGTTACGCAAAAAAACTTTGACTTTCTTTAGAACTTGAACATTTTGGTCTAATAAAACGATAAAATGAGAGATACTACCTTCTGGGTTTGCTTACTGGCAACTATATTTACCATAAATGCTCAATCACTGACAGGTATTTATTCATTATATATATTACATATTTACATATATTACATATTTAGTAATTTATAGATCTTTGTATGCTATGCTAATGGTTATTCACTATTTTATCAATAATTCGTTATTTTGTGCAATTCTCTTAGTCCTTTGATTCAGAACTGTGATTTTTTCTGCTTCAACTTAATAATCTGTATTTTTAACAAGAATGTGATCTCTTGTGTTTTTTTAACAGTTCTGTGCTCTATATGTGGTATATGTTTTACTAAGATTTAGGAGATTTTAATTTGTTTTAATTATTGTTATTGTTTGACTAACCTTGTCCTGAATACTAATCCAAGAGTATTTTAATTCACTCATAAAGGTTTTGATGCGTTAAAATGCCAGATAAGTTCCGCATATAGGTTAGCTACTTCTATACTGCACATCTACGTCCATACTGTACAACAAAAAGCCATGATTAGTAAGGTACCGATCATTAAAAAACCTTGCACTATAGTTATAAACTTTTTATTTTAGAACGCTACAAGAGAGGATCAACTTGCAATCTTGGTTGTCCATCATCTTGTGCTCCAAAATGTTTACCTAGTTGCTGTGCACCACCACCACCACCACCTGCACAACCATTCTGTCCAGCTTCGTGCTCCATATCTTGCTCTGCACCATGTCCAACTGTTTGTTGCCAACCAGCACCACCTCCGCCACCACCAGGACCACCAGGTCCACCAGGACCATTCGGAGCCCCAGGACCACAAGGACCAAACGGACCTCCTGGACCACCCGGTCCACCTGGACCTCCAGGAATTCCAGGACCACCAGGACCACCTGGCATTCCACAGCCCCCAGCTATTCCATGTCCAAAACAATGTTTTACTATCTGCCTTCCAACATGCCCTTCGTATTGTTGTCCTAGCCAACCACCACCTCCTCCTCCACCATGCCCACCCGTCTGTAATGTAGCCTGTGTTCCTGCTTGTCCACCACCATGTTGTGCACGCAAGAGAAGTGAAATCACTAAAGCTGCTGCCGCCAAACCCATCATCATCATCGAACGAAAGAAGTTGTAACTTCATTGCACGTCTAGGAATTGAACTTTGAGTAACAAAATAATTAGTTTCCCTCTAGATTTTAAGAAAACACGTTTTATTTCAAAGACTGAAAAGGGAACGGGACAAGATCAAGTTTATTTTATTCTATTTTTTGCTTTTTTTTATTTTTGACGATGGCTTGGATCACTTGATGATATCAACTCTGAAATTGTTATAACAACTGCTGGGAAAAAATGAAATATTCAAAGCTAGAGAAAAAGGTCTGATCGAAGCAGTAGAAATTCTAGCAATTTTTGTCCCGATATATCCCAGTCGATCTGGTTTTTACTATAATTTTGAATTCTTCGCAAAGGTGTAGAACTAATAATACTTTACTTTCTACTGCCTTGATCACCTTGTAATATATATTTGAAAGATTTAGATCCATATATGATTATACTTGCTACCTGTGGTTAGAAATGGGGAGAATGTATTGAAGAATTTTCTTTCTTCTTCAATATCATTCGGTTAACGTTAGATTATAATGTCGAAGACCTCTCACTTATAATATACAGCAGCGTACATATTTATCTGGTGCTTGTATTTTTTAGCAAAATGACATAGTCCCTTCATATAGTATTTCCTCTGCAACGAGTTGTCACGTAATCGAGACAAAATGAACTTGATAAGTCAACCATATTTAAGCTCTGAAATTATTTTGATTTTTAACTATTTTATTATCAAAATAATTTAAGGATTTAAATAGAAGAATGAAGGGACTTCATTTCTTTTGATAAAAATATATAAAGTTTATTTTTGGAGAAAAAGTAAATTTCCAAAGGAATAGTTTTTTGTGCCTGCACCCCTTGAAGTTTTTATTTTTAGCTGTACCGTGTGGGCTATAACAATCTATATTATAATACCCGTATACGTCTGTCCGTCTGTCCGTCTGTCTGTCACGCAAAATGGTAGCTTAGCTGCACAAGTAGCGAGAAGCACGCAATGCGGTAAAAAAGCACGGGGGAACCCGTGGATTTTCCACGGGCTAACGACTAGTTTCTTGTATTTTCCCGTGCGTATTCCAGTGTCTTGCGATGATAATATTCTTTGTCTACCTTTCCATCTATTGGACAACCTTGTCCCAGGGCTTTTTGTCTTTCATTGGCGCTGCGCTTATTGATAGGTCTCTCGCCATCCGATAAGTAAAAAGAGACAACAGGTCCTGGGATCGAGGTTGCTATTTAGAGTTAAAAAATTCGAGTTCAGAAAAGTAATTTAGCGCCTGTGAACTGATAGTCCTGTGTAACAACACTCGTGTTCTGTACAAAAAGGCGTAAACTCTATACCCTTTTAGCATAAGAACAAGATTAGAAGCAATAACAAGTAGGTAAGTAACGGGAAGTTTTACCGTCCTTGGGGATTACATCCATACGGTTGGCTGTTTCTCCCCTTTGACTGTAACTACGGTACATTACCGCCCGAGAAATTGTATAGCATTAGCTCTGACTTTGTTCTCTGCCACACAAGCCGGTTAGCGGTTAGTACATTGCACCATATGGGCTGACAACACTACATTTAAAGCGCCCCGAGTGGGACTCAAACTCTAAACCTTATGATTGCAAGCCGAATGAGCTACCACTACACCATCTCCGCAACAATAACCTCTTTATAAGCAACTGAATCTGGTTGTTGGGTAGATAATAACATTTTCTTGTTTTGTTTCGCTCGATTACTGGCAATATGAATTAAAGTATTAAACTTAGAGAATTTCGTGATTCTTATTGAAAATAAGTGAAAATTTCACTTATTAATATTTGATTTTAAAATTAGTTACAAAAATTGCTGTAATTTTATGAAGTTTTGCTGTGCATTTGAGGAAAGCTGTAAGGATTATCCGAAAATACTTGTCGCTTTCAAGCTCTCCTATTTCATTACTCGCTCGACGGGAGTTAAATCAAAAGTGTAATTTTTGACCGTTTCTCTTCTTTGCGTCAAATTGAATGCTCGATAATATAGAATTACGCCATGTCACAAGCCATATTACAATTCCGGTAGTGCCATATAAAAAAATATACGAGAAAAAATAACACGATTCGGTAAATTCTGTTCTTATATTTCTATCTCGGGTTCCCTAATTTTCATACTTTTTTAAAATTTGTGAACATTTAGAAAATTTTCTAAAAGAAAGTTGCGGAAGAGAGATTTCCGAAATGCAACATGCATTATTCGTTCTACTTTGCGCCATTCTCGTACCCAGAGCTCTTCGAGGTAAACCTTTTAATCTCAAAAAGCTCTGGAAACGAGAATAATCGCACTTGCTCTGAAAGTTTTAATATAAGCTATTAAGAGTACGCTATGATGACATAGGAACAAGAAATGGCTCTCTACTATCAGCAGATTCCTTACCTGTTGTAACTAGCAGAAATGTCTTATATAACATGAACAAATATTAATAGTCATCTCTTTAATAATTAGCCGTATTTTGTCTGTCTCTGTGCGAACCCCCCGCTGAGTTAAAAAATCGAATTACGGAAGCACGAATGTCAAATGCAATATATTTTTATCCACTTTATTGCCAAGGGTAAATTTACAGGACGGGAGAACCCGTGGATTTTTCCACGGGCTAACGTCTAGTTTGCGTTATAAACAATGAATGTAAAACACCAGATATAGTTGTTGTCAATAACCCAAAGATTTTAACTTTAATGAACTCCTGCAAAGATTTTCTGTCAAATTTATTACATATTCTCGAAAATCTGATCCTCGTCCACAGGGTTTGTTGCCTATGTCGAAGCCGCTAGCGCTTACTTAACGGCTAACAAGTTTTTTCGCCGCCGACCTCGATGTCAAAAAGGCAACAGCCCCTTGGGACGAGGTTGACCAAGTTAAGATTTGGTCAAATTGTAATGGGAGTTTCCCTTAATTGGAAATTGAGTAAGAAACGATGCTGCTTAGGTAAACACTGCATCTAATATGATTTCTGTTATAAACATTGTCACGTTTCGCTTTCGAAAACTTTAGTTTGTGGAAGCATCGCTTCAGATAACCAGCTCAAACAAAAATTGGGAAGAAATGAGTTTTTCCTGAAAACCTATGTGTTTAAAACAACAATAGATGTGACTAATCAGCAAAATAAGATCACGAAAACGAAATCTGGAAATCGTCTGTGATGCAGAATTTTTTGTTTTAGTCTTTCCTCGCTGTTTTGGGTAAGAAAGGACCAGGCTAAAGGACTATACTTTCCTAAAAAACCCGCGAGTTTTTACTTTTTGCGATAAAAGCCGAAAAATTTAGTAATATAATTAGCCAACTTTTTATTAAATATGGCTCACTTCCGGTTTCAAAGTTAGCAAAGGAGTGAAAAATATTCACAAAATAAGCTCTTGACAACAGTTCCAGGTGATCACGGTTGCGAGACAAAATTTCCTTCTTGTTGAATTCTTAACCCTAGGAATGTGCACCTGTTTTCCAAAATTTGCAGTTGGTCGCCAAGGAGTAGCCTAATTTACATTAGCTCTCAGCCAGGAATTATGACGCTCCCCCTGTGGGGTTCTTTTTGCGCGATTTTCAACTGTGCTGTCTAATGGTTAGGAAAGTATTTGTGTTTACAAGCCAATTATCTCTAATTTGCTTTGTTATTTTTGTGTGGCGATGTCCTTTCAAAAAAGTCAATTTACTTTAAAAATGTGGATTAAACAAAGCTCTTATAAAAAACATTATATTTAATTTATATACCGTTTGTTCAACCTCGTCCCCAAGCAGGGCTTGATAGGCTTTTTATATGGGGTCAAATATAAAAGCTCAACAAGCCCTGGGGACGAGGTTGGTTAACTTTCTTTTATGATAAAACCTGATATCTAAGGGGATAGAAATCTATTCTTTTTGTCCTATCTGACTTTGAAGATTTTGAATTCAAGGATAATTTTTAATAACATTTCAACTTCCTACCCAGGGTCTTGTGAAACTTGTAAAAAATTTAGCAGACACGGCGGAAGCTTTGGCGTAATGTTTGAGATAAGCGAGGCTAAAGTTTATGTTGGCTCGATCGCCAGTGTTCGCTTTTGTTTGTGATAGTTAAAAACAAACGGAACAAAATTATAGACCAAAAAAATCAAATTTAAAGAAAAATTTCTGAGAACTAAGTGGATAGCATTACCGTAACGCAACTTTGTGTTTTTGAGAGGGCCTGTAATTTGGACAGTTCTTCAGGTGTTTTGGCCTTTTAGAATTTTTTTATTTTTTCTGTGGCATTTTTTATGCATTTTATGACGTATTTTCTCACCAGGGTATATAGCACATCATTCTTTCAGATGATTAAGAAACCATATCTTTTTAAGTACCTACAATCGTTTTACTGTCCAAACTTGGAGAAATTTAACTAAATATATAAAACCTAAAATATTAGCACATTTAATTTATTCGTTTGTTATTATTTTTTGCGACGATTTCTGCTTGGTGTTTAAAAGATACTTAGCGACCTTTTTAAATGTGTGGACAAAATCCAATATGGCATTCTTTATAAGTACATGAACTTTAAGGGAAGCCTTAAGATGTTCTTAGTTATCCGTGTTGAAAGTGCCAAAGTAAATATAAATACTGTAAAATTAAATTTGTGACCACGTTCGATGTTCCTAGATAAAACCATGTAGAGCCAAAATTTTTGACCAATAAAATAATTATGTTCCCAAAGATAAAGGATTTGTTTTTCGAAAAACAGAACGTGTACCATGGTATCATGCGCATTCACGTATAACGTTTATCTCTGGATTTTATTGCAAAAAATAAAGCACGTCTTTTTTATTAATGTTAATAGTATCGAGTTCGTTTTTTATATTATTTTATTATTATCATTATCTGAATATCATGTTTTGTTTTTAAACGAGGACTTTTACTAAAAAGAACAGCTTTATTCTTGTTCCATGAATTGTCTGCTGATGCACATTCTCTTATATAAATGCAAATCAGCATACCCTATTATCATCTTCAAGCGAGACCAACATCAAATTTATCAAGTAATGAAGGAAAAAGAGGTATAAATAGTAAAATTGATTCACTTATTGTATAATGATAAAACTCTTGACATGATAACTCATTTTTGGATTTCGTTGAACTAGTGAAGCTGCTTCTGGTTCAATTGGAATTTTTAATTTAGATATGCGAATACAAAACATAAAATTTTGAAAAAACAGCAAATTTATATTAACTATTGCATAAATTTCAGTAAAATTCGTTTCCTGAATGTGTAATACATAAAATCAGTTTTTTTAAATTTAACTGAGAAACTTTGCTTGTTAATTTTCATTGAGTTTTAGCTCATTATTTGATTCTATATAATTTTCTTTTTACATATAAAACATAGAATTTAGGCTTGAAGATGATAATGAGAAAAACGAAAGCTCACCGTTCTAGTAAAAGACCATCGAAATGCATTGAGTGTTGAACGAAATATCTACGCTCTCTTGGCTAAACGAACCTTTTTTCATTAGTAAATTATCATGTCTGAAAAATCATGCTGAATGATGATTAACATACGATTGCGTAGAGCAAATGAAAGCTAGATTATTGCAGATCAAGTGTTTTGTTAAATTTTCACGAGCGAAGTTTATTCCTGATGAAATGATTGGTCGATAAGTTGCAGTTTGTTGATCAGATTCATTGCGCATGATTATACACAGTATGAAAAATTATGCACAATTCAATGTCAAATGCATTCTCTGCTTTGGTAATCATTTAAATGGAGCCACCCGAAATAAGATCAAGTGAAATTATAAACAAATCAACGAGCTTAATTATTGCAGATACTGGTGTTTAGCCATGCTCACCAACCATGCGAAAAACAATAAAGCTTAATTCCTGTCCGAAACGTAATATTTTTTTAAAGTACCCATTGTCATCCTTGTAAATTGTAGACCACTATTTTTTTATGGTGACCTTAAAGTTGCATTATTTGAAAACAGACATTTATTCTAGAAAGTTATATCTCAGAAAAAAAAATTGCTGCAAAACCCCAAAACGGTTCATTTTTATTGAAAACATTTCAGCATTGTTTCTGCTACGCTCTAGTGATTGTGAAAGTGTTTAGTTTGTGTGAAAAGATAATACAGAAAATGCTCAGTAAAGTTGATCTTATTCGGTTCAGAACCCCGATGCTCACTGGGCGTGGTAATTGCATTGAGTTTTCATGAATAGCAGGTATTGTGAAACGCACTGAAGTGTGAGATATGTGATTTCAAGCGACCCCTTCATCCTTAAAGAACCTAACGTTATCATTCCATATCGAGTACTTCTATCGAGCAGACATAATATCAAGCTAACTTGAGGTAAGAAAAAGAATATGTATTTATAACTTTGAAATATTTCTTTAAAGTATTTGTAAAATAATATACTTCTTATTTTTTCTTCTACTATAATATTACTGCTTATAAATTTATTGTGTATTCTTTGATATTAATAGTTCAGAAATAAGAAAAACTTGTTCTGAAAACCAAAAAAAATTATCCAGTATAAACTAGATTTAATCTAAATTTTTACAGACTATAAAGTCTATCACAATTAAAATAATAATCTATTATTCATATTAAACTTGACTACTATAATAATGATACGCGAAATATTTAAACATAAATTTAAAATCTAAACATCAAATATAAATCATATTAGTATTAATGAGAAAAATGTATAAAAATACAAATATCTGAATCAAGTAACATTTAATTTTAACATGGTAGTTTCGGTTGACTTCTTTTCTTGACTTTAGAATTAAATTGAACACAATCTTGATTGTTACCAAAAACAATTTTGTATTGATGGAATCTGGAATATTTATTAGTATTAATATTATTAATTCTATATCTATTATAGAAAGTCTGTCATAAATCATGGACACCAAGCTTATTGTATTATTCGCCATCATCGGCGCCTGCATGGCAGGAATCCCAAGACAAAAGGGTAAGCATTTGTTTTATTTACATTTATTTACATAAATTGTGAGCGTAGTTATTTAATATTAGTAATTAAAAATATATTATTGTAATACTTATAATATTCGACTTGGTTTAAATACATGCATATCTAAAACTTTATTTCGAACAACGCAAACAAAAAAGATTTTTTTCGCCAGCTTCGCAATTAATCATTTGATCTCATCAATCATTGAACTAAAACAAACTAAAGAATCGCACACTTCTGTATCATTTTTGAAAAAATGGCTAATTTAACATTTTTCTGACAACTCTTTTCTAGAAAATGTATTTTATTTATACTAACTGCTTAAAGTTAATTCAAAATATTTTCTTGTAGTCCTAAAATTGCATTTTTTAATACTTAACATTTTTTCAAAAGTTTAAAAGAATATTTTAATTTGTTTATAATTTGGTGTTCAAGCCACCTGCTGCTTAAAATCTCACATTGAGCATCACTTGATGAATAAAATCATAAACAAAACCATTGAGGTTCTATATCATTGTTTCTATCTGAAGTATAGAATATTACCGCAACCATAAATAAATATCTACAACGTATCCTCTTTTTTTTCCATCCCTATTTTTTAATCCTGTCTCATTTTTTAATCATTTATGACTTCATTTTAGACAAGCGATCACCTACTGCATGTGCAGCTCCATGTCCTTCTTTCTGTGCTCCAGCCTGTTCTCCAGTATGTTGTATTCCAGTTGGACCACCACCCCCACCACCACCACCAGGTCCACCAGGTGCACCAGGACCACTCGGAGCACCAGGACCAGCTGGACCAAACGGACCACCAGGACCTCCAGGACCACCTGGACCACCAGGACTTCCAGGACCACCAGGACCACCAGGAGCACCAGCTGGACCAGCAGGACCACCAGGAGGTCCAGGACCAAACGGACCACCAGGAAACCGTGGACCACCAGGACCCCCAGGACCAGCAGGACCAAATGGCCCACCAGGACCACTTGGTGCACCAGCTCCTCCACCACCACCACCTCCACCACCACCATGCCCAGCTATCTGTGTAACTCAATGTGTCCCAGCATGCCCAGCACCATGTTGTCCACAGAAGAAACATTAAATTTAAAGCTAGAAGTAAAAGAAATATGTTCAAATTTTTTCATGTGGAATGGACTCTTTACATTCATCATCATTTTGTATGAAGAATTTGTTCCATGTGTCTCTATGAGGCACAGATCTTGCATTAAATAAATAACTATTTTTGTAATTTCATTTCACTTTGGTTTGTTAACGATTGGTTGCATTTCATGCAATCCATGATGTAGTTTTTATCAGATGGCAAGGCCTAAATAAAAGTAAGGCGTTTAACTGAAGAATTTTTTCTTTCTACTTCATCTAGTCTATACGCGCGGCAATTAAAAAACAAGAACAAAGAGTAAATGGTTTCTTAAAAGAAGTCAAACTTTTTTTGAATCCTGTTTGATTATATTGTAGAATGCTAGTACTAAGGTACATTTTAAAGCGCGAGATCGTTCTTCATATAAAATGCAAAAATGCGTAAACATTGCTGCAAAATGCGCAACAAACTTAGAAAAAGTTCTTTTTACTTGGTGTCTTTGAAAAAGCAGCGCTTTATTTTAGAAAACTATTAAATAAATATTTAACAGTTAAGCTAAATATTCAACACAGGTTCTGGCGTCAAAAGTAGGTTCTAAAAAGCAAAGACTCAATTCTATAGAACTTAAATTTGAAAGTTAATGTCCGTAACTTTATGCACACCTCTACTGTACTGCGCTGCAATGTGTTTTGCGCGAAAGAAGAATCCCGGACGTTGAGTTTGTGTATTTGCGCAAAGTTAGTACAATCCAAATTCGAGAGCTGTACCATTCTCAAACCCCAGAACCCTCTGAGATAAACCTCGAAAGGGCTTTAATCTCAAAGAGCTCTAGCGACGAGAATAAAGCAATACTTCTTCATCTATTCATTTACATAGCAAAACCTAAACTATTTTTATAACGCAAAACTTACCAACCTCGTCCCAGGACTCCTTTTTCCTTTTTTGATATTAGGGACGGCGCGATTTGTGATCCGGTTGGGAAAGTGGTAGTCATACTCAAAATTTCAGTCTAGTGTTATTTTGTAACCTATTCTGGGTAAACAGGTTTGTCTAAGCTTGGTTGTTATATTTAATGCCGGTTGTGTCAAGGTATCCGAGGTTTAACGCTAGGTCTTTTATTTCATATTTTTTATCGGCACGGCTCAACAAATTCTTTTGGGAAGAAAGATAAAAAGCACTCTAAAATTATTAGCCATTAGAGGAAAGCTGTGGGACATTGAGCCCTATTTGGACTAGACATAAGTCACCCAGAAAATATTTTGTAACTTTGTCCAAGACTATTTTATCTGAGAAGGTAAAACAATGAATTTTTTTAGTAAACGGGAAGTCTGAACATTATATTTCATTTTAGTATTTTTTTACGCATAGAGAAGTTTATTCTAAAAAGTGATCTAATTTGTGTTCTTACCACACGCGCCTTTATTTCATCCTTCTTCTATATAGAGGAAACACTAGGGCGCGGCAGGCTCCAAAAGAGGAAGGCAGATAAAAATTTGGACTGACAAAAAAACTCTACGTCAATGATGTCGAAGTAGCCGCAAAATGAGGTAGGCTTCTACCACACAACCTGCTGGTGCGCCAGTACACTTGTGGTGGCAAGATTGGATTGAGTCCAAATTTTTTGCACCATTTTGGCGTTGCAGCATGTGATAAGAGCGTTAAATCATGTGTTATTTTTTTTCAAAAATAAAACATAGTTTCAACAAAGATTGCAAACTTCTGACGGCGGCGATGTGCGTTTTTACGAGTGTTTAGTTTAATACCATATCTTCTTTGCCCTTCAATTATCGATTAAGGACTAATTGTCATTACCTTAAATCAAGATTGTTATTGTTGCCGTTTATTTTTTGCAGGCTTTGCAGTAAATAGCTCAGTCAGTGGCAGCATAGTAGTTTTTTGTGCTTGAGATTGAATCATAAAGATCTTTCAAACAAAGATGAAACGTGCAATTCAAAACGTAAAGAATCTAAATTCTTTTGCTCTTTTGAAACGAGGAGTAGTAACACAGAATGTCTACACTGGATTTAAAGGTTTGGATTTAGAAAATTATATTTTCAGCTTTTATATAGGGGCAACGTCCATTCTCAAGTTGCCACGAAAACAATCAATTTGACATCCAGCTGAATATAACTAGCTAGATAGCTAGCTAGCTAGCTTACAGACACAAAAAGCTTTTACAATAGCTGTGGCTAGCTATCTACCTCGTCTTTTTTTCAGGTTTTTTTCAAGGTTTTCGTCTGTAACCACCCGGCCCGTAAAAGTCACCCGTCTGAAACCGCCCAAATTGAGCCCGAAATAAGATGTGTGCGAGCTTATTGTTCTCATTTAATTTTTTTCGAGAAGAAAGAATGTGCTATTTTGTCGTTGTACTCTCAGTTTATAGACCACTTTCCGTGTGATGTAATTTGTTTTGATTTTGTTGGAGAACAATGGGCATGCACACACTTTTGTGTAGGTAAAAAAACAAGACTCACACTGGGCAAATTGTCGATTAATGGAGATTTTTTATAAAAGCATACAGCCAAGAAGTACTGGAGTTACATTTTAACAACATTCTTTGGATTTTTTTTAAAAAATCTCTAATTGGATTCAGACATTTTTTTTTTTGGATGGATTTCTTTGATTCCCGTGGTCTGTTGTTTACATTTTCTACACAAAAAAAATCTTGCAAATGTAAGCATTGGCAACTCATCTATTATTTTTGGAATTTTGTTACAGCTATTTATGGAATAAACAATATAAAAAACAGTTTTTATTTGAACTCTTTTGCTACCACTGCTCTAAATTAAAAGAATAAATAATACATGGTAATAAATGTATAAAAAAATGTTGTTTCCGGTTGATTTGGGGTTTCTCCCAGGAGAAATTTAAGTTTTTTTAAAACGCCAGAAGTCGTACGACAGCCCCGTGGTTTTTGTGTTTTTGGTGAGTCAGCACCCTGGTAACGTTGTTTGGACGTTTGTTGTAGGGTTTATAGTGCCAATGTTACACATTGCTTCTGAATTGTGTTAAATGCGTTTTCACGAGTAGTGGGCAATTTTCGTTTTTTGCTCTATTCTGCTACCATTTTTATTAAATGTAACAATCAAACACTGACTGTCTGGTACCCTAAAACTCCTGGAAAAGTTCAAAAAACTCAAACATTCTAAATCTAATTTTTGTTAAAGGTCAGGTTTTTAGTCAAAAGAATCTAGAACTAGACATTGTTAGCACTAGTGAAGGAGGTGCTGTAATATGTATATATGTTGTCAATACTATCAAATTATCAGTATTTTTACACTGTAATTTTGGGACTTGCATTTTTTCTTAAGGCACATATTTTTAATTTAAGTGTATATACAAACTTTTGATATTCCAAACTTTTCTAGGTTTTAAAAAAATCAGAACTCACATAAGTTTGTTCCCTGAATTGTCAAGTTTTTGAATTGCTTCCTTATTTTAGAAACAAGGAACAAGGATATAAAGAAGTTTAGGCCTGTTAATGGTGCTTCACTTTTTAAATGCTTTTATTAATGATTAGATAAATTTTAAAAAGAGAATCTAAAATCACAAAAAACCCTGGGATGCTGCTAAAAAAACTTCAATTTACTTAAATCACTACATAATAGTTGTGTAAAGAAATATATAGCAGGTAATATTTTATGAATGCAAATACATGATAAATATAAGAATACAGGCAGCACGACCTGTCCGTGACATTGTTTACCATTTTTATTGCTTGTTGTGTCATCATATCATTTCATTTCAACTAAAAGCAACAGCAACAACAACATTTTACCTGCTCTCCTTAACATTCAAGAATCCATAGAATCAACCTAAAAAAAAATCAAAAAATTCCTTGGTGCATCTGTAACTCCAGGTTGTTTACATATTTTATAATAAAAGTCGTGCAAAATATTTTGGGCTTAGTCACTTCACTGCTAAGATTATATTAGTAAATTACTTCATTACAAGATATGACATTTTAAATCATGGCAGCATTATGGTGTACCTATTTATAAATCTAAGATTAGTAGTGTTCAGATATATACTGACTGGTTTGATGTTGATCTGTGAAATGCAAAGCTAAATGTCAGAAAAGCACAGACTAAAGCTTGCAAAAATGACTGCATCTTATGCAAATTATTTTTTCTTTATGTATATATAAACTAAAATTTTTAATCAATTTTTTAAAGTTGTTATTTCAGGTCAAATAAATGTTCAATTTTAATGCTCTTTGAATTGAAGATCTTTATTTTAAACTTTATGGCTCACAAAGAAAATTAAATTATTGTTTTTGTGAATTAAAACTAAAAAATGGTTTTTGGAATTTGTTATTTGTGTGCGTTTTTTATGAAACCATTTTGATAATAGCTTCCCAAACTGGTTAGTGTGGCTTTATACAAAGCCCTATATAAAGCCCTGAAAAAATAAGCTGTAAACCAACCATATTAAGGATTTTGTCATACTAAAAACTGTTTTTGGTTCAAAATAAAAATCACTACATATATATACCACTTTTCTAAATTTTATTCAATAAATAAGTTGAACAACTAAGTTATAGGCGTTGGCTTATGTTTTTAAAGCAACCATACATACTTTTGCATTGCCTGGAACTATAGTGCCTGTCAATTCAAGTGCGTTATGAACAATAAGAGGAAGAAAAAAATTGAGACAGGCAGTCTTTTATCATTTTTTAAATATGGACAAAAGCATCAAATGGCCAATGCTCTGCAGTCGCACACTAGGTAAACAGCATTTGAAATTTTTTCTAGTCACATTTTCACATTGTAACAACAAAATAATAAAGTTTAGGCCCAACAAAGGCCCTGGATATCCTGGGAAATGGTCATGTTGATGTCAGCAACAATAAGAACATTTTAAGAGTTTTGATTTAATGTAATAACCTAAAATCCAAGTCTATTGTGAACATTGACAAGTGAAATTAGCTGTCTTGTCCCAATATATATTTTCAGCTGGATTGTTGTCTCAAAAAATTAAGAATGTAAAAAAAAGTCTGTAGCAAGGTCTATTGCAGCATCATCATGGCTCTAGATTTTAAAAACGAAGCATAAAAGTTACTTCTGATGTCCACAACCTGAACCCGGGTTAAAAGCCTAAATTTTAAAGGTAATTGAGTTTTGTGTTAGCACAGTACTGCTCCCATTATTAAAACATGTATATTGATAATCATGCACCGTATATATAGTATATGTAGTTGACATTGTGTTAATGCTCCTTCCATGTACCATAGGGTCTGTTGGAAACACTCCTCTGATCAAATTAGAAAAAGCAAGTGAGTTAACTGGATGTAACATCATGGTGAAGGCCGAAATGATGAATCCTGGTGGTTCAGTTAAAGATCGTGCTGCACTCTATCTTATTAAAGATGCTGAAGAAAAAGGCTTAATACAACCAGGTGGAACTATTGTGGAAGGTAAGATTGTCGAAAGCCTTTAGTCTGATAGATGCATAGATGCATTTTTTTTACAAATTGGACATATGGCAAGTGAATTACTGTAAAGAATAAATAAAAAATAAATAAATGATTTTACGGACTAGTCAACACACCTAAATTGTCACTTAGTTCCCCAATTATCTAAAATCATTAATTTTGTCCTAATCTCTATTGCGCTCTTATGTACGTAAACATATTAGATAGTTGTGTATACCTTAGAAGGAGAAATTTTTGCATTTGACGAAATAAGCAACCAAAGTACGCTAAATTAAATCCACGCTGAAATTAAAATGTTTTTCCCGTTGTTAACTTAAATTAAACTACGTTAAATTAATCAACTCCCTTAAAAATTAATAAAGTGGAATTTGAGCACAATACTTTCGTCACAATATAATGGATAGTGAACGAAAATATATATATTTCACGTCAAATTTTGGCATCTCAAGGTAGGTAATGTTTTTTTTTTATTCTGTACTTTAAAACTTGTATTTATTATGTTTTGTTATGATGCACCCTTTCGATGTCTCAATGTAGGTGCATGGATAGATGTATTAGGCTTGCATACACTAATTTCATTGATATTTCATTAAGGTACTGCTGGAAATACAGGCATTGGGCTTGCGCACATGTGTTTGACGCTTGGTTATAAATGTGTCATCTTTATTCCAGATGATCAAACACAAGAAAAAATAGACATGTTAAAAGGTAACTGCTTTTTAGTAGAAAGTGATTTCAATATTTGAATGATTCCAAAAAACCCTCTTATATGTGTATGGTTGCACAATCATGTGAGCGATACACAATCCATTTTGTCCGCACTTTCCGGTTTTGGCATCAAAATCTCCTCCAGTACTGTAACACCGTTTTAGTTTGCAATTTTATTTTAAATAAGGACTGATAATTACATCTTTATGTAATCCAATAAGTATATATATTTAACATAAATAGAAAATATATAAATTACTCTTGTAGCCTTGGGAGCAGATGTTAGAGCTGTCCCTCGCGCGCCATTTTCTAGTCCTCTAAACTTCAATAAGCTGGCTATGGCTTATGCTCAAGAAACCGAGAATTCAGTTTGGACAGACCAATTTGACAATCTAGCCAATAGGAGAGCTCATTACGAAACTACAGGTCCGGAGATTTGGGAACAAACCAATGGCAAGGTGGACTGTGTTATTTTTGGTACAGGGACAGGTGGAACATTAAGCGGATCGGGAATGTTTTTAAAAGAACAAAATCCCTCCATTAAAGCATTTTTAGCCGATCCGGAAGGTAGCGTTCTTTACAAATATTTCACGACCGGTGAGCTCGAACGAACCGGAGACGGATCAATCACGCAGGGCATCGGACAAGGTCGTGTTACTAACAACGTGAACGGAAGTCCTGTGGATCAAGCGTTTCATATCACCGATAAAATGGCAGTGGAATGGACTTTTAGATTGCTTCACGAAGAGGGTTTTTTTGTTGGTTCTTCATCGGGTTTAAACGTAGCTGCAGCTGTGGAAGCAGCCAAACAACTAGGTCCGGGACACACTATTGTCACCTGCTTATGCGACAGCGGACAAAGATACTTTGCAGATTTGTTTAGTAGGAAGTGGCTGGAAGAGAAAGACTTGTTAGAATCGGTACCGGAAGATTATCGCTTTTCTCTATTTAAATAACAAAGTTGCTGGAAAGACCAGATTTGTAGCAGATCACGTTATTTTGAAAACTTGTGTAGTCTTTTATGAAGTTTTCAATGTTTTTATTCCGTACTATTTATTGATGAATTTATTGTTACAGTTGAATTAAAAATAGCTAGTAATTTATAAAATTAGATCAAATAAGATATCTTATCTACTTTGGAACTTTCAAAACAAATTAAATGCTTAATTAGCGATGAGCCAGTTAATGCTTCCTGTTTTCATTTTAACTTTTACGTTTTTACCTTGTCTGTCTGTTTTGAACAAATCGCGTCCCGCTACTGTTCTACTTATTCTGAAGTATAAATGACCGTGTGATTTTTTTTTTAATTTTTTAAAAAGTTATATTTGTGTTGTGTTGCTCTTAGAATGAATTTCCTTCTTTCTTATAACTTTTCATTCTCGACTTTCCTAAACAAGGTGGCTTCTTATAACTTCTGGAAAACAATTTCCTCCTCAATATATTTTTAAAAATACCTTTTTTCTTTAATTTTATAAAACCAAACTATTATTTCTCATGATCACATCGAATTTCAATTTTGGTGGCTACCTTAAACTACACAATTTTAAATTTTTATAAAATAATTTCACGAGAAATTTCATACTTTGACATTTTTAACGTGTTTTTTTTAATAATGTCAGAAATTTTCGCGAGCAGAAATTTTCGCGAATCGCGTTATTCATAAAATGAGGGCCACCACGCTTCCTCGATTCTCATCAATCCTCCTCAATTTTGAAAAGTCTTCTTAAGTCTCCTTCAAAAGTAGATTTTGCAACTTTCTACTCCAATCTCCTCAATACCTTTTATAAAAACCTATACGGTTTTTTAAAGAAGTACTACATTGTTACCGAAATAATTTCTTCTTTACTTGTGTCGTAGGAAAATTTCCTCAATTTTTATTAAAGTACCGTCATCTTCTCAAAAAAGCTTATAATCCTCATTAAAGGACTCAAATTTGACTCGATAAAAAGAGTGGCAACCATGAAGAAATTTTTATAGAATACACGAGACTGTGTGGATTAATCGCATCTGGATATTAAGATAGACATCTATATCTTGGAATTATTAAATGCCTCATATTTACTTTCATGTAGGTTTTTTGGAAGCTCAATTTTGCGATTCAGTCAAAAAGGAAATTCGCGAGATTTTTTTTTTTTTTTTTGCGAAACAAGCAAAAAATTTCTAAGCGTACCCTGTTTAACATTTTTCATCCTAATTTCGCAAAACTTCTTGCCCTCGAAATTGACTAACATCAAGATATATATACCGCGTCTTTTCGCTGAACCACCGCGGTTTTTTTTTTCATTTATTATAAAACTTTCTAATCCAGCACTTATTACTTGCAACTGATATACTTGATTATTTGGGTGTGGTACCCCTAACTGCAATAAAATATTCCTTTCTCAAGCAAACAAACTTCCCCTTTTGTTTAAAGAAATCAATTGTATAAAATGTATGTCTGTTCTTAATTACATATACTGCATATAAATTTAAAACATTTAACTTTAGGCGCTTTATTTATGAATACTTTTGTATACTCATATCTTGTATTAGTAGCTTTTGGCTGAATAAATGGTTTGCTTACATATTCTTCACATGTATTATGTATTGTCTTTCTTTTGCTTGTAGCGTAAGTTATTTGGTGATTTTTTAACACAGTTGCACAATGGTGTCAGTCTCATTGGATTTACCCAAATAACAGTATTCTACGTCCTAAATCAGCTGTGAACATTGATTAGTGAACAGTGACAAGTTCAAATTGTATAAATATAGAAATAGCTTAAATTACTACCCTGTTGCGTTCATGTGCCAACATTTTCTGTCACCGTTTGTAGTGATTAAAATATTGCTTTGCAGTGCTTACCCTTTTTTACACACTTAAATGTTCAGGACTTCCATTTTTTGGGTATTTCTTTCACATTACTTTATTGTGTACCATGTTTGTGTGTCAGTGTGTTTCGGAAACTTAAAATATCGCAAAAACCTGACCATTTCATCGTATTCAGAAGTCATTTAAGTTCTAAACTCTTTCTCAAATAAGCATACGTAAGGATACTCTAAGCCTGATTGTGTTTTGCGCATAAGCATATCCCATCCTGCTTTCTAATTTTTACGTACTTATAAACAAAAAAATATGTTTGCAACAGAGGACATCGCTTTGTAACATGTGATAAAAATAGGCCTGCTTGTGGTGATCGTGTATTCATTTTATTAGTCATGTACTCAATGTTATTAACTTACAAATTAAAAGATATTAAGCTACACAAACCTGTCACATATAAATAAGATGTGTTATGTCACTTATATGTCAAATTGCATCCTTCCATATCTCAATTGTCGTCATATATTTATTCTGTTTGTTTCTGTAAGTAAGGTAATAGGTCAAGTAAGTGAAAGTTATTCTATCCAAAATGTTATAAGTTTTCTAAAAAATTGCAAATGAAGCCACTTTTTTAAATTGATGCTATCCAACCAGTAATTTGCAAAAGTTAAAAATAACATATTTTTAACTGTAACAAAGTGTTGCTTTGCTTTACAATCCAATATAGTTTTAACGATGTTACCAAATCATCGCGGTTTTACCGTATTTACGAGCCAGCACAAAGTAATGTTTTACGAGCTTACGTTTGTTATAACAACAATTTCTTTCGAAGCAGTTTTTCCAACCTTCTGATCAATCTAATTTTTTTCACCAATTGAATTCTTCCTTACGGTACAGGTTGAGCTATTGTCGTGTGCTTTCTCATCGATTCTGAAAATTCTACACTCCTCGATATACTGTAATTCATCGTTAACATCGAGTTGCTTTTTGCACCGCAGGTAAATAAGCACTTAAAAGCTTTTTTGAACGCTGGACTAATCAGTGCATATATAACACAATTCACTGCTGTATTAGCGAGTATAAGGAGCTGAGAAGCTCTCCAAATCATCTGATGAATATGAACCTTGAAATAAAGTAACAGCCGAATAAAAATAAATGGCGACCATAGCGTGAAAAATATCGCAGTCACAACTATAAGCAGTTTAATAATATTTGCTCTTCTGTTTACAGTTCGTTGTCGCTTTCTTTGTATAGTCGACAAAGCGTTATTACTGTCTATCTTGTTAACCGACGTGCGGCTGCTTTTATTCTCGTTAATATCGCCATTACTTGTAGAGATTATCTCTTGTTTGCTTTCTGAACTGTATGTACTTGACCGAACCATTTTCTGTCTGATGAGAACTTTCGATATTTTGTAATGCGATATACACATGACAGTCAATGGAAGTAAATAAATCAATACAGAATGGATGATGTAGAAAACGAGGCGAGATTTGTTCGACCAGTTATCATTTGCGCATATTCTTTTCTTGTTTTTATTTATTTGTCCGGATGGCTCCTCTAATCGTACGGAATAGCCGTAAAACAAGGGAGAGCAAAATATAAAAGCGATGAGCCACAACCCAGCAGATATATATAAACTTTGTTTAAACGTACGTTTTCGTTTGTACGGATAACATATGGAAACGTATCTTTCTACAGCGACTGCAACAAGTGTCAAAACTGATATCGTGTATGCAATTTCAACAAAAGTGCTTTGAATTCGACATACTGCATCTCCGAATCTCCACTCATCAAACAGAAAAGTTAACCCGTCAAATAACGAAAACAAAATAAATAAAATGTCAGCTAATGCTAGGTTAGCTAGAAATCCATTCACAACACTTTTCATGTGTTTGAACTTAAATACAGCTACCATTATCAATACATTACCAATAAACCCACTCAGGAATACAATACCGTAGTAGATAGAAAATATAATAGTGATTGTGATGCCAGCTTTATCACTGTCTTCGGCTATGGTTGTGTTAGCCATCGATCAATAAATTTTTTAACCAGTGAATCTATAACAGAGAATAAAGTAATGTTATACCTTGTGGAAAGATCGAAGATGTCCTTAGCTTGCCATCAATAATGTATGGATAGTTGGTCTATCCACCATGATGTATGTATAGAGTAAAAATGTTAAAAAACACATTGACCAAGGTGGTCATATAGTGCTACTCTTTGTCTTGTTTCTTACACATCCACTAAAACCTAATAAACAGAGCTCTTATGTGAATATCTACCTATACATCATAGATTATTATATTTATATATTTATTTATATGTTATAACTCCATAAATACTAATGCTGTAGATAAATTCTTTTGATTTGTATACCATGTGTGCTAAGATTATTGTTTCGTTAATATAACTTCTGCCATTGGAAGGATCAGCTCCTAACGCTACAAAAAGACATGGTGGCGTATATTATATTTTGATTGTCACACTTTCTATTTAAGCCTCTTTTTGTTTTAAACTGTCAATAAAAAAGAAAGACAAATATATATAAGAAATAAAAAACAAAATAGCATAAAAAAAATTGTATTCATTCATAACTTAGGGATACGAATGTTATTGACAAACACAATAAAAATATTTATATGTGACATAAAAAACCCTTGAAAATAAACAATGCTGAGTCGTGTTGATATTAGACGGTTTGTCACGATGAAGGTGTTTTTATAAGACCACCTACTTGTCTTTTTTGATTTTAAATCTTTGTAGAATTGTTGTCAATCGTGACATAATCAGTGGTAGCGAAGTGTAGAGATTTAAATTATAAAAATAAATTTTAGGAAAGCACGCATTAGGTATGGATGAACACTACACATTCTGTTGAAGAAACGTCAAAATTCTGATGAAGGCGAATTTTCGTGTTTGTTTGCAAAACTTGAGCCTATAATCAACTTGAGCGTATAATCGATCTTGAAGCTGCTCTACTCAAAGGATCCTATTTCTGTGACATTTTAACATATTTTTGACTTCAAAATGACTTATAACATGATTGTATTGCAGAATGCCACTAATCTCTTTTGCAACGAGAAACGTGAAGTTTAAACAGAAGTTAGATGGAATTTTTGACGTCTAAGTTATCTTCTATTTGATTTTGTTTTTTTCTAATACTTCTCCTTCTCATTCATTTGGTCAAGCGAGTTTTAAAAATGGTCTAAAGTTTTGACTAATCTGAGGAGCGACACAACCTAAAATAATATATCTTTTTTAAAGAATTATTCTGATAAAATAAGTATTAGTAAAAATTATTATAATATTCTGTCTGTTTGTCGGCCAAAAACGAGTCGTGCTAAACTTGAAATCGCCACAAAGGCTAATCTGTTAACTAATCTGTTAGCTTTTTAACGTTACGTCACGACGCAAATACAATTGTAGCCAGTACATTGCACTTATAAATTTTGCTCCTAGTAATTTGGAAGTAGGTAGAAATAACATCTCTCACGTTGATAACAGGGCCGTTGGGTTGATGGATCATCAAAACATCTTTAAATCTTGTATCTTTGTAACCGTTCGTCAAAAACACATGGTTTTGCATATTTTCTTGATCAGCGTAATAACAATAATAATTCCGTCTGTCTGTGACGTTTTATTTTTCTTTAAGAAAATATGGAGACATGGACAAAATGTCGGAGAATTAACATTACATTACCCATTTCGTTTAAAATAAGTAGTTACTGAAGTTGTCAATTTTATTTCTACCTTTTAATCGAAATTAAAAAAAAATCGATTTTAATAATAATAATAATAAAAGAATCATATTTACTAAAATCTTAATTTAATTTGATCTTTGAACCATTTTCAGATTTTTTTATTTTTGGCTAAAGCTAGACGTGCTTATTTTTTAAGAAACTACTGGCTTAAATTGTTCTTATTATGTTCTTAACTAAATAATCTTTAAAACTAGATTCTAATGAAAAAAACGTGCAGTTTGAACTGCCATACGACGGGCCATATGAGTTGTATTTTGAAAAAAATAGATTATCCTTTCACAGCCACAACCACCAACATCATAACACGTCATATTTATTAAAAAAGCATGACATTTATAAGCATCCGTAGGCTTAAATTTTGTACTTCTAAGCATATGCTAAGCACTATGTGAAGCCTAAGAAAATGTTGTGAAGTTTTTTATGTTTTTCTTTTTATTCTTATTCTTTATGTCTGAATTAACGAGTATGTAGTGAGATTTAAGTTGTAATTATGGATGTTCAAAATTTAAATGCAATATTTTCTTCCAATAAGCATATTTTGAGATCATGTGTGTTTTTTAAGCATATATTTATTTGCCATTGAGTATAACCTAAGCATATTTTAAGCCTAAAAAGTACTTTTTAAAGCATCCAAGTCTCATTTTAGAATTTCTATTGCTTTTAAAAAAACATAACGCTATAGATTTGATTGCTTCGTTTGTTACGTCGACTTTGGATAAAGTTAATTCAGACTTTTACAAACATGCATTACTGGCATTTTTTATGAGACAGTTTAGATTCTTACACACCATCGAATGCTAAAAAAGTTTCATTCATTGGATATTTTTTCCTTCTTTACTTTATATTTTCTTTCCACTTATTAATGGCAGAGTGTATCGGTAACAATTTCTCCAATCAGGAAATCACATTGTCAAAAAAGTTTATTTAACTTTACGTAACGTTGTCATACGAAGACAAAAAAACTTAAAATGTCTAGGGCACTTTACTGTCTTCTCACGAGAAGATAAAAAAATTGTGAAAAGGATTTTTAAAACTAAAGAAGTTTAAAAAGAAGGATGCAAGTAGAAAAGCACGAAAAGAAGAGCTTGACGAAAAGTATCTGAGGGAGTAAAAATTTAATAAGAATGCCTAACAATACACAAAAGAGGTCTTTAAATAACTAATTAGCATCGAGTGGGAAAAAATTTTTAAAATACATTATATGAACGAATGTTATTGCGAAGGCGGATCGATTTTTATTCATCAGCACACCAAAAGGTGTTTCCCATCTGGTTTTTTATTGCCTATTTCTGAAACCATGTTAAAAGAGCCCTATTTTGAAGACTAAAAGCAGAACTAGCTCACTTATTATTTTTTTTCTTTGGTTGACCCCTAACAATTTCCATTTTCATTCTTTTAAGTTGAAATTTGAAAACACAAAAATAATTATTATAATTATTATTTTCACCAAATACACGTAATTTCTCAAAAGTTGTCAATACTCCAAGCAGATTTTCTTCAAACTAAAATTTTATATATAACAATCCATCAAGTGATAAAATACGCCAATATACAAAATATGAGAAAAGAACGCACACGTATCTACATGTGTAGCCGACATCCATGAGTAAAATTTTCAAGAGAGTATTTCCTATGAGTCAGCTGAATCCTTTTACATCCACTCAATTGAATCTCTTTGCAAGTCAAAAAGACATTTTTGCACATACTATAATTTTACCATTAAAGAAATTTAATCTTCTTAAGAGATAATAGATAGCATTATAAAGAAATTACGTCGAGCAATTATATAAGCAGTCAGATGTCAAAATTAAACTTTCTCAAGCTTGTCAATAAATGTCTTACTCTAAAGCCGGTAGGTTCTCTTTTTAAACCTGCTTTGCTATGAAAAATTATGCGTTATGTAGAAATTTATTGTATTGAGTAGGACAATATTTTAAAAATACAAAGTATGAACGAATGTTATTGCGAAGGCGGATCGATTTTTATTCATCAGCACACCAAAAGGTGTTTCCAATCTGGTTTTCAAATTTTTTTTTTTGCCCATTTCTGAAAGTCCAATTTAAAAGAACCCTTTTTTGAAGACTAAAAACAGACTAGGTCACTTATTATTTTTTTTCTTTGATTGACCCCTAACAATTTCCATTTTCATTCTTTTAAGTTGAAATTTGAAAACTCAATAATAATTATTATAATTATTATTCTCACCACATAGAAATAATTTCTCAAAAGCGGTCAATACTCCAAGCAGATTTTCTTCAAACTAAAATTTATATATGACAATCCATCAAGTGATAAAATACGCCAATATACAAAATATGAGAAAAGAACACACACGTATCTACATGTGTAGCCAACATGTATGAGTAAAAATTTCAAAAGAGTATTTCCTATGAGTCAGCTGAATCCTTTTACATCCACTCAATTGAATCTCTTTGCAAGTCAAAAAGACATTTTTGCACATACTATAATTTTACCATTAAAGAAATTTAACCTTCTTAGAGATACGAGATAGCATTATAAAGAAATTACGTCGAGCAATTATATAAGCAGTCAGATGTCAAAATTAAACTTTCTCAAGCTTATCAATAAATGGTTTGCTCTAAAGCTGGTAGGTTCTCTTTTCAAACCTGCTTTGCTATGAAAAATTATGCGTTATGTAGAATTTTTTTCGTGTCTTATCCCTTGGTATAATATCTTTATCATTTTCGGCAAATTTTAATGCATTTATAATGAATTCAGCTGTAGAATGCGCACAAGAATTCAAGCTATAATATTTTTCATGGAAGAAAATCGTATGTCAGATATAATCCTTGATGAAATGTGCTTTGGCAAATGAAGTACTTAGCATGTTCAAAGGAAATATTGCTTTGTTAAACAAGTTTTAGTCAAATTCAAACATATCTCTGTATGTAACTTCTTCAATAACGGTCTTCTAAGGATGTCGCCTTTTCTTTCCTTGTGTTATTCCAAAGTTGAAGTAGAGCGGGCATATATGAAAAGCATTTTATAGAAGAATTTTTTATGGAAATGCAATTTTGTTTGGCCTCCACACGCTTTTTAAATATCTCTTTAATAATCGTCGAAATTTTTAAAATGCGCACGATTATCAAATGCGATATAATTATATCCACTTTGTTGCGACGGGTAAATATAATGGATAAATATAATGGATGGAATGGGGACCCGTCGATTTTTCCACGGGCAACGACTAGTTTTATAATATTAATTTTATAATATTTTTAACGAGACTGGTCGTTATTTTTATTTTACTATTTGATTTTAATGGACCCACATGCTGATTTTTTTATAAAACATATTCTCATAAAACATACTCTTATTAAATATGTTCTTATAAAATATATTCTTATAAAACATATTCTTATAAAACATATTCTTATAAAACATATTCTTATAAAACATATTCTTATAAAACATATTCTTATAAAACATATTCTTATAAAACATGTTCTTATAAAACATATTCTTATAAAACATATTCTTATAAAACATTTTCTTATAAAACATATTCTTATAAAACATATTCTTATAAAACATATTCTTATAAAACATATTCTTATAAAACATACTCTTATAAAACATATTCTTATAAAACATATTCTTATAAAACATATTCTTATAAAACATATTCTTATAAAACATGTTCTTATAAAACATGTTCTTATAAAACATGTTCTTATAAAACGTATTGTTATAAAAAATATTCTTATAAAACATATTCTTATAAAACATATTCTTATAAAACATGTTCTTATAAAACATGTTCTTATAAAAAATATTCTTATAAAACATATTCTTATAAAACATATTCTTATAAAACATGTTCTTATAAAACATGTTCTTATAAAAAATATTCTTATAAAACATATTCTTATAAAACATATTCTTATAAAACATATTCTTATAAAACATATTCTTATAAAACATGTTCTTATAAAAAATATTCTTATAAAACATATTCTTATAAAACATATTCTTATAAAACATATTCTTATAAAACATATTCTTATAAAACATATTCTTATAAAACATATTCTTATAAAACATATTCTTATAAAACATATTCTTATAAAACATATTCTTATAAAACATGTTCTTATAAAACATATTCTTGTAAAACATATTCTTATAAAACATGTTCTTATAAAACATGTTCTTATAAAAAATATTCTTATAAAACATGTTCTTATAAAAAATATTCTTATAAAACATATTCTTATAAAACATATTCTTATAAAACATATTCTTATAAAACATATTCTTATAAAACATATTCTTATAAAACATATTCTTATAAAACATATTCTTATAAAACATATTCTTATAAAACATATTCTTATAAAACATGTTCTTATAAAACATATTCTTGTAAAACATATTCTTATAAAACATGTTCTTATAAAACATGTTCTTATAAAAAATATTCTTATAAAACATATTCTTATAAAACATATTCTTATAAAACATATTCTTATAAAACATATTCTTATAAAACATATTCTTATAAAACATATTCTTATAAAACATATTCTTATAAAACATATTCTTGTAAAACATATTCTTATAAAACATATTCTTATAAAACATATTCTTATAAAACATATTCTTATAAAACATATTCTTATAAAACATATTCTTATAAAACATATTCTTATAAAACATATTCTTATAAAACATATTCTTATAAAACATATTCTTGTAAAACATATTCTTATAAAACATATTCTTATAAAACATATTCTTATAAAACATATTCTTATAAAACATATTCTTATAAAACATATTCTTATAAAACATATTCTTATAAAACATATTCTTGTAAAACATATTCTTATAAAACATATTCTTATAAAACATATTCTTATAAAACATATTCTTATAAAACATATTCTTATAAAACATGTTCTTATAAAACATGTTCTTATAAAACATGTTCTTATAAAACATGTTCTTATAAAACATGTTCTTATAAAACATGTTCTTATAAAAAATATTCTTATAAAACATATTCTTATAAAACATATTCTTATAAAACATATTCTTATAAAACATGTTCTTATAAAACATATTCTTATAAAACATATTCTTATAAAACATATTCTTATAAAACATATTCTTATAAAACATATTCTTATAAAACATATTCTTATAAAACATATTCTTATAAAACATATTCTTATAGAAAATATTCTTATAAAACATATTCTTATAAAACATATTCTTATAAAACATATTCTTATAAAACATATTCTTATAAAACATATTCTTATAAAACATATTCTTATAAAACATGTTCTTATAAAACATGTTCTTATAAAACATGTTCTTATAAAACATATTGTTATAAAAAATATTCTTATAAAACATATTCTTATAAAACATATTCTTATAAAACATATTCTTATAAAACATATTCTTATAAAACATGTTCTTATAAAACATGTTCTTATAAAACATGTTCTTATAAAACATGTTCTTATAAAACATATTCTTATAAAACATATTCTTATAAAACATATTCTTATAAAACATATTCTTATAAAACATATTCTTATAAAACATGTTCTTATAAATCATATTCTTATAAAACATATTCTTATAAAACATATTCTTATAAAACATATTCTTATAAAACATGTTCTTATAAAACATATTCTTATAAAACATATTCTTATAAAACATATTCTTATAAAACATATTCTTATAAAACATATTCTTATAAAACATATTCTTATAAAACATATTCTTATAAAACATATTCTTATAGAAAATATTCTTATAGAAAATATTCTTATAAAACATATTCTTATAAAACATATTCTTATAAAACATATTCTTATAAAACATTTTCTTATAAAACATATTCTTATAAAACATATTCTTATAAAACATATTCTTATAAAACATATTCTTATAAAACATATTTTTATAAAACATATTCTTATAAAACATGTTCTTATAAAACATGTTCTTATAAAACATGTTCTTATAAAACATGTTCTTATAAAACATATTCTTATAAAACATATTCTTATAAAACATATTCTTATAAAACATATTCTTATAAAACATATTCTTATAGAAAATATTCTTATAGAAAATATTCTTATAAAACATATTCTTATAAAACATGTTCTTATAAAACATGTTCTTATAAAACATATTCTTATAAAACATATTCTTATAAAACATATTCTTGTAAAACATATTCTTATAAAAAAGCGTGTAATAAAAGTACGTCGATATGGGTTTCTAGAAAATAAATTCTGTGGATTTAAAACTCATATAAATTTATATTTATAGTATTTTGTGGGACAAGTAGTGTATGTGAAAAACCACCGTAATCTGCCGAAAGTACGAAATAAAACGTGTTGCGGATTTAAACACTAAGCAATTAGGTCGTTTACATTATAAACAATAAAAACGTGATACGTGACTTGCATTCTACTCAACCGGTAAAATTGTCTCACATGAAGGCGAGGCTAACTAACTAAAATGGCGTCCTGTCTAGTCGTATTATTTTTTACTAAGCAAAAGATTTTAGTGATAACTAATAAGTAGGCAGTAAAATTTCCTGATGTGGTTGTGGTTAAACATATTCAAAGTAGCTATGTATATAGTAACGGTTTAATATAAGGTATTTCAAACTCCCCTATATTAAACATCATGATACCTCGAGATTTGGATATATCTTTTCGCAAGCCTTGTGACTACAAGTGTTTTTATGCAATAAATTGAAGTTTGTCTAATGTGATGCATCATTACCACAGCAGCGATTTCTTTTTCTTTCGAAATGTAAGAAAACTATAGTCGCGTTAATTCGTGTAAAATACACAGGGTCAGCTGTCCTTTATACATCGCATTTCGTGTTTCCGTAGCACGATGTTTTGTCATGTACAGGCAGAATACGGATATTATTAATGTAGAGATAGCTACTCAAAACGTAACAATTCCTTTTTTAGTTACAATGTCCCATTACCTCTTGAGTTTTTCTTTGTGCAGGAAAGTTAATTAAGAACAGGAAAAACTACAGTATATGGATACTTCTACTTTCCTCATTAATGAAAAGAGGGAGATGACAAGTACAATGCACTTAAAAAGAACACAATAACTGTCCAAAATTGGGTGCAAGCCAAGTTAGATGTTTTAAGAACAGGTATATAGTATTGACCCCACCGTTAGAGGGAAGACCTCACAATCTATATGTCTCGTATGTGAAACAACCGGACGTGCGTGTAACACATTAAAATAGAATTCTCACACTAAATGCCAAGCAGATATGTATAATGAAGCCAATATGATTTTAACACAGAGATATGCAACTTGAATTGTATTAGAAAAATAAAATTCACGAAATGGCAGTTGTATAGATTAGTATAGGTCTGGTCATATTAATAAATTTCTGTTAGATGATAGAAATTATAGTTAAAACCTAACCTTAACTATCTAGGCAAGTCAAGGCAAGTCATAGCTGTATTTTAAAAAGGTCTTATCTTTATTAAGCCTAAGTTTGGAAGAAAGGTATTGCATAAGACCTAACATCACGTGTGGATGGAAGTGCTTAGAATAAAATTAAATATAGATTATGAAAAATGAAATATAGATCACTAGGAAGTAGTTGCAAAAAATCAACCGATTTAGAATCATCAACGGACTAAAAAAATACTTGTTACATTAAAAAAGCTAATGTACAAACAAGTATAACTTAATTTTATAAATAAACCAAAATAAAATAGATTAAAGTAGCTTAGAACACTAGTTTCTAACTGTCACAAAATATATCAAATTTAAAATACATAACGTTTATAGAAGGACATTCTTACCTTAACTACTCACAAAGACAAAAATTTCTTGTTTCTGTTTCTGCCAGCTGTATTGAACACTTGTGAACTTTTGTACATCAGACATTTAATTAATAAAGCATTGACATTAATTAAGCACATTGGTAACTGAATGTTTGCCATTAATTAATAATACTAACAATTAAAAATCTTGTTTGAAAACAATAGGTACTATTTCATAATCTATAATCAATAATGACATTTTAATTTTGTACAAAAAATATGCATCGTGCAAAGTATGAGTTTCATTTTAATACAGCTTCACGTTTTATTTAAAGCTTTCTTTAGATGCAATTCACCGGTTTAAAGTATTCTTGAAAAAAAGTTTTTTTTTCTTTTTTGGCATGCTCACGTTTTCTGTGGTCACATGCGTGGCAACATATTTCGGAACGTGGAAGAGTTCATAGATTACTCATAACTAAAGCACATTGGAAATGTATGGTTCATAGGCGTGCTATATTACCATTTAAATGGTTTTCAACAGATTTTTGTTTCAAGGTCGTTTTTCCATTTAAATAAAAATCTTTTTTAGCAGCTGTTACAATTTTATTTTACGCGATGTTTTGCAACAAAGCAAGGCAAGAGATGTTGTATAAGAAATGTTATAGAGATTGAGCTTTTTGTAGTTGTTTTAAAGTTTTTTCCCATCTCAACAACAGTTAAACAACAGTTGCAAAGTTTAATGGAAACCTTATTTTTCAGGGTTTTTTATATCGAACTTTTAAAAGTGGACATTTATTAAGTCAATTGTATCAGCCAATGTATCCTACTGGAACTCTATGTGCATTTTTTCTCTCTTTAAACGTTACATGCAACAACTGGAACAACTTGTGGTATTTCTGAAATACCGATAGTGTTTGATCTCTCCAGAATGGTCAATGAAATATGAAAAAAAAACAAATAAACGATATTTACAACCATGTGGCTCGATATTGAAATCTATTTTCTCTCTTTTTTTTGGTTAACAACATAAGTACTGATGAATGAACTTTATGTAATGATATTTCAAACAGCTATGGCTGTGTGATTTACTTAAGGTGTGACGTTCTAATTAAAACTTACTTATTTTAAAGCTGTCCTATTGTTACAGCTTGTCTTATGTAATAAACTAGCTAAAAATTGCATACAAAACTCTGTAAGTGACTTTTCCTAGTAAATTATTAATAGAAGAGGAATTGTCAATTCAATTTAATTTACACATTTCCTGGTAATCAATTCTTACCTTACCTGTACCAGTACCTTGGGCTTAAATACTGTCAGCAAATAAGTAGATCAATAAATACAGTAACTATCTACTTAAAATTTGATTTTCAATAATACATTGTTGAGCAACTTTTGTACATTGTCACTGTTACGATTTTAACACGTAGACAGGAAGCAATTTTCTATTGAGGGGTCGCTTTAATTTGAGTTCTACAAGAAGGGATGCCATTTTTTTTCGAGTGGGGATCTTTTCAGAATTCCACATTCGGTGCAATAGAATGATTATAAAGCGCAAAAGATATGCATGCCGTTGTCCATTACAATAGTTGCACAAAAATCACGGGCTGTATTTGAAACCAAGCTTAACCCTATTTGGTACGGGGGGAGGCATAAAGTACCCGCGGCATTTTCAAAGTCTAATAACTTTTTAAATACTGGATGAAATTACCTGAAATTTTGTGACTTTTATTGGACTTTTAGAAAATAAAAAAAAATATTTCCAAAAATTGTCCTGTCAATGTCTCCTTGTCCTTTTTGACAGGTGTGTATGTGATAGTGACAAAAAGTCATCATACAATATTGACATGCATACTATATAATTTGCAGACCGGAATATTGGTAATTTACAGACCAGAATGGTTGTAATTTCCTATTTCTTTATTTCTATTGTCATATGATAACATCATAGGTCATTTTGTCCCATGCCAATCCAAATTCTCTTCATTGAGTATCTACTGACGTAAGTGCTAATAGATATACCAAGTTTTATTCAATGACAGCTACTAACACTAAGGTTCTCAAATATAGATTTTTCAAAAAAAATTCTTGATTTGAATTCTGATCGATTTCAATTTTCTTCAAAAGTTACAGCCCGCGGGCACTTTATGCCCCCCCCCCCATACTTACAAGGGTCAAAAAAGCCTATACCAAATAGGGTTAAAGAGAAGAAGCTTTCGCAAGTTTTGAATTCTTCTGCGTAAGTATATGATTGTGAAAACATTTCAGTTTATGTTTGTGCACTTTTAATGTTATAGCTACCTAAAAAACCGCCCTGAATATTATGTAACTGCTGTTTTAAGATGGTAATTTTTAACTAAAGAGAGGAGTTAAATGGGTAATTAAGTTTGCCACCTGGCATATGTGATGCTAATCTGTTTGAATTTTGGCAGATGAAAATCCTCGATGCAATTGTTTCTTATCAAACCTTAACGTTTAATGCGCATATAGTAAACCCTTTTGCAGCAGACATCCTTAATAGCGGACGTTTCTCTTTATGCTCAGCAACAAACTAAATCACAACTTTCATAACAAAACCTCTGACACTTGATAGCGGATATCCTCTAAAACGGAAGCCTGTCTTAAAGGGGCTACAAAACGGGTGTTGGTTTTCGGCTTTAGTGACTTACACGAAAGTCGAGCTAATGTCAGTGGTAAAGTTTATGATCACTGAGAAAAAAAATAACATCCAAAATTATAAATATAATATAGGGCATCTAAATTTAACTTAAAATGACAGTGAAGTTCTTTACATATGTAAGCACTTACCTTGATTTTAACTCAAGTTTTATCAAAAAATTAACTTAAGAATCTTCTGAACTAGCTACTTAGCTATATATTTTGAAATTTTGCATAGAAACATACAAATTTATTGCACATAAAGCCACATAGATCGTTCTCCCATTATTGGACAAAGTAAAATGATGTCGATCATCTATTTGTATAAGTTCCAGTTTTAATGTATCGCAAACCATCACAGCACTGACCCGTATCTACGAATCATGCCATCAAAAATTTTCACTGAATCTCCCAACAGCGTAGTTAGTGTCGTGAAGATTGCATCATTCGCATATGGATACAGTCAGAAGGTCATCACGTAAGTAGAAAACAAAATAAAGAAAAGAACCAACCAACAGTAGAATATTAGAGGAATTTACCACATCAGCGTTTCTACCCTTTGTACCAGCTCCCAGCGACATCCTTCGTCGAGTTTTGAAGCAACACAACATGAAATGTAAAGATTGTGATGCAGTATATATAGGCAAAACATATACGCAGTAAAAAACGGAGGGCGAAGAAAAACAAAATTGCGGATCACGGTCATCAGTTTAACTGGAATGAGAATAAAATCATTGGCTGGGAATCACTGGGAAAATAAAAGAAACCATCAATAGTGTAAAACGTGACAAACACATAAACAGCATCTCGTATTAACTACCTGGCCTACAGAAGAAGTAATTATTTTCATCTCGGCCCTGAAAATGTAATAACTGTAATTAACAACTTGTTCCTGATTATTTTTTTCTTACGAATTTTAATTTTCTGAATTAATATAAATAGATGCTCAACATCATTTGACTTTACCCAATGATGGGAGAAGGATCTTCCGAAACATCACCTACTAAACTATCATATTCAAGAAATGATAAACGTTTAACAATAACAGTAACAAGGTTAATAACCCCTCACTTTGCCCGTACATTGATTATCAATTACACTAATTAATATACAATTAAAAAAGTACACAAAAATTCTTCAGAACACAGAACATAGTTTTTAGCGGGTGTTATAATGATGCTTTATAATAAAATCGAATTTTGACAGCGTGTTAGCATAGAATTGTTAACTCGCAGAATCGCCTCGTAGAGAAACTTTTAAATTTAAAAAGTTTTTTGTTTACACGTTTTTTTCTTATAAGTAATTGGTTGCTACAAAACTGAGGCTGAAATATGGTCAAAAATTAAGCAACTGCTAAGCAACTGCCTAGGCTGAGTTTTGACAGAGTGGTAAGCAACTTAGGCTGAATTCTACTACATGCTTAGCAACCACTTAGATCAGTCTTCCACAAGAAGAATCTCTACAAGAAATCCCAAAACATCATCGGTTACTGACCATAACACTCCTTTGTCCTTGATATTTACTAAATCAGAATTTTTTTCCCACATTTTTATTTGAGTAAAATAAAAAATAGTTGTAGTGTTGATTTACTCTATTTGATGCTATTTTAAACTCATTGCCTGTGTCTGCTTTTTTACTTGCTCAATGAGATTCCAGGTTATATTACAGAAGCATTTGTACAGATGAAGCAACCATTAGGCAACTTTGAGGCTGAAATTGCAAAAAGGCCTAGCAACCACAACCTGAACCCAAGAATGCAGTTGCTTATGAAAAAAACAACGTGTATTTTATAAAAAAGCAAAAAATAAATTTGTTTTTAAAAAAAATGAAATAGACAACAACAAAAAAAAGTTTAATTGCCCGTGACATTCCGAGCGAATGAAATTGCCTAATGTGAGAATAGAGTTTAAAGGAATGTTTTGAAGACGCTGTTGTAGAACAATAGACCTTTCCCGAATTTCCTGATTATGCCAAACTCAATTAAAGAGGTCGATATTAAAATGATTCTTTTCCTTACTTCTGTGGCAAAAGGTATAACAAATTACCTAATTTCGTAAATATTTCTGTTCGTTAAGTGGGTCAATTCCGAACTGAAAGTTACGGTCAAACCTTTTATATAACCGAGCTTTATAGGAATAGCCTCGTTTTCAAAAAACTTATTTTCTTTAAATCTAAATAAAATCCTACCAGAACATTATATTGCTCTAAAAACTATATTTTTTTCATGATATTTTAATATTCTATCTGAATATCCTTATTTAAAGAGCACAGAACTATTATAAAATTTTGGATGACGTCATATCTATTATAATTTATGAAATTCGGGAAAGGTGTATTTGGACCAAAATAACCGCCTCTACCTGTCACATGCACGCAGACACACAATATTTAGATGTAGCAGGTAAAAAGAACTTATAAAAATAGAAGCGAAAAATATAACAACAAAAACAGCTTATAAAGTAATTGGTATATGGCCAAAAATCATAAAAAAGCATTTAAAATGATCATTGAAGATAGGATATTAAAACCTTAACAGAATAAAGTGTTAACCGTTTAATATACCATCTGCAAAAGTGGACAAAATATTCCATAGCGCAAAGGCATTATAACATTTGTGAGAACTTTAAAATTTTAAACATACGTTATATAAGAAAAAAGATGCTAAAAACTCCTTTTGAGGGCTGAGAAGAAGATCAGCTAAAAGAAGAAAACGACGTATGGAAATAGATTGAAAGATAGGTATAGCTTCTGTTAAAGGATTTGTGTACAAGCCGATTGATATAGACTCGGTTAAACTGTCATTGTTCAACGATTATTTTCAATGATCCTTAAAATCGATGAAACACTTTTCCCGTATTGTCTGTTTGTACGGTATGAAGTTAGAGGTAAAATTAGCAGTCGATATTGTCAGTGTATAAAATGTTAACAAAAGTAAAGAATAAAAAAACAAAAAAGGAAGACTCTTCGATTAAGCCGTAGTTAAGTAAGTCTTAGTCAAAATATATTAGACAAACACTGAACATTTTTTATTTCATCGTTGTTGAAATGTTGTATTAAAATTTTACTGCTTTTCATGCACTCGCTTGTTTAGTAGCATCGTCGCATGTTTAAAAGAGCTATCGTTACTCGGATACTATTTTGACCGAAAAACAGAGAGTGGAGATATTAACGAACGCGATTAAATCTATACTAGCCTAGGGACTTGCAGTCGAAACGCCAAGTAAAGCCACAAGTAAATGTGTGATCCGGTGTTAAATGCAATGTTGAGTGCTTAATACAGCCGTAAACTGTGCCACACTTTAAGTGAAGCGCTCTAGTACAGGTATACAGTATGTCGTGATCTAAAAAGTGTAGCTATCTAACTGTATTTAAAATAAGAATTATTGATTACAAGCATTTGGCTACTTTCACTTTTAAATCAGAGCTAGCTAGCTTGACAGCCACAATCCCAACATAAAAGAAAGTGGATAAAAAATTTTAAGAGAATAGAAATAAATTAAGCAATCTATAGCTAGATGGCTTTAGCAGGGTGCTGCCTGAAAATCTAAGTTTGCACCCAAAATCTTAAAATTGGATTGTTTACGATTTATACATGTCTAGAAAACGTTATAATATATTCATCACATAGACATACAAAAAGTAAATATTCAATATGTACAAAGTATTTAGAAGAGCAAAAGGTCCAAAGGAGACCTCTCGCACCCCTTTTAAACCAAAATGACCTTCGTAGCATGTTTTTGTTTTTTCGGGTTTTGTTGTGTTATTGAAATCGGGTTTTGCGGAGTTTTTCCGAAATAAAGCTGCGGCGCAATCCTTTTGGTATTTTTGAAATTTGGTATATCATTAGATCCCATATCTCAAAAGAAGTTAATTCTCGCCAGTAGCAATCTATTTTTTAATTATTTATTTTATAGTTGTTTGAATTCTTTGATAACATGAAGTTGTTAGAAAGTGGAAGATACGAGCTTATCTGGCCTACATAGCTAAAACAGAACATTTAAGAAATTGCCAAAATAATTTCGTTGTTTCAATAATTTTAATCAAGATTAAAATTAACTAGAACTAGAGGTCAAAAAGTCTCATATCCACTAGGAGAGGTTTCCGTGGCGGAAAGTGATGCGCGAAATGAAATGTTAATCTCTACGTGATCAAAAAAAGCGCCAAGAAATACAACGGCTAACATGAAAGCCAAAAAGGGAAGAAAGCATTTGCTTTTATTAAAGAAAAAACTTCTTTTACAAACTCAGTTTGCAGATGAATGCAAATAAAATCCTTTGTGTAAAAAGCAAAGAGCGACCAAATAAATGTTAAATCTATAATGTTGATATAAGATCTTCACGATTTTGAATACTTTTGTCGTGATCTTTGGATGTCTCAACAAACAATTGAAGCATTTTTATGTAAATAACAAAAATGGCAAACCCATTTGTCCACAGGAACGTGTAAATGTTCCATTGCAATGTTTAGTGACGGCGATGCTGAAGATACAATTGGTGCCGGCTACAGAATGAGTTCAATAGCTGACAGTAGGATCGTCAATGTAACTTGGAACGTCTTACTTCAAGAGAAATATATTTAACCGCCTTTAACAGAAAGAGAATGCAAAACGTTGCACTCGAGTTTGAACAGGGATGGAATTTTTCCAATGTACTTCGCGCTATTGGCGGTAAACATGTAATCATGCAAGGATAAAAATATTTATCTCGTTCTTCATTTTTCTAATTACAAAGAGTCATTTAGCATCGTTTTATTGGAAGTTTGTGATGCTAAGTACAAATTTATTTTGGTAGATATGGGAGACATTGGCAAAGTGATGGCAGCTCAGTTAAATTTCCCTGTAGTAAAAATCCACTCCACTTAAATAGTCTTCTATCGTAAGAGTGTAGGGGAGAAAAGGAGGGGGGAGTGATTCGATGATTTGCCTTTGCAAAGTCGTTTGTTACGTATTTTTTGTGACATCTTTTAGCAAACTTTAAAGCATTAGTTAGATTTGAATCGTTGTGTTTAACATTGAAAAGATTGCTATAAAATTCTTTTACTGTAGCAGATCACTTGTTTTGGTTGTTTTTTTTGGTTTTTTAACATTTTTCTCATACTTCAGTTTGCATTTATTAACCAATTTACCTAGCTCTTTTTTTTCAAACAAAGAAAACTTCTTTAACACAACCAAATCTTTTCGCCGTTTTTAACACTTGTCTCTACTCTAAATTGTCACACACTCACTTAAAAACAAGTACCTTAGCGTACTTGGTTGAGACACATTATAGCCGATTTTCTTTTCTCTTAGATATATCGATTGCGCATTCACGAATGATTAATACAACAATAGCAGAAGATAATAAAAATGCTGGTTTGGCTATCACACTTGTGTTTACCATCTATTATTGCATTGTATTTTTGAGTGGTCTTATCGGCAATGTATTGATATTGATAGCTGTATTAAAGTTCAAACACATGAAAACAGTATTCAACGGATTTCTTGCAAACTTAGCAATTACTGACATCTTATTTGTTTTGTTTTCCATATTCAATGCTGTTGATTTTTACGTTGGCGAGTGGGAATTTGGAGAAGTTTGGTGTCGCGTTCAGGGCACCTTTATTGAAGCTTCATACACAATATCAGTTTTGACACTTGTTGCAGTCGCTGTAGAAAGATACGTTTCCATATGTTATCCACACAAACGAAAACGTACGTTTAAACAAAGTTTATATATGTCCGCTGCATTGTGGATGATTGCTTTCATATTTTGCTCTCCCTTGTTTTACGGCTATTTCATACGATTAGAGGAAACATCCGGACAAACAAATAAAAAAAGCAAAAAAATATGCGCAAATGATAACTGGTCAAAAAAATCTCGATTAATTTTTTACGTCGTTCATTCTGTTTTGATTTATTTACTTCCATTGACTGTCATGTGTATATCGCATTACAGAATATCGAAAGTTCTCATCAGACAAAAAAAGGTTCAGCCAAATACCTTAGGTGTTAGAAATAAAAACACTGGCGAACCTAACAAAGGAAGCACCATTGGATCGACGAACACAAAAAAAGGACGACTCCCAGTATCGCAAAGAAGTCAACAACGTAATATAAAAAAACGAATTAATATCATTAAGCTCTTCCTTGTTGTGACTGGCATATTTTTTATTTTATGGACACCATTCATTGTGATTCGGTTAGCAAAATATTTTAACACACCTGTGCATGTGATGATTTGGAGAACGTCTCAGCTACTTATCCTTGCTACTGCTGCAGTTAATTGGATTGTTTATGCTCTGATCAGTCCATCGTTTAAAAGAACTTTTAAATGTATACTTGCCTTTGACTTTAAGACGGATTCGACATGCATTATGAATGAAACTACAAGGGTTCGTTCAGTGGCTGTTTAAAAATCAGTATAAATTTAATATGGCATTTCCAAAGTGCAACAATCTAAAATTAAATATAAAATTTAAGTTTTGTTTGGCAAGAGATAATTTCTAATACAAGGATTAATATTTTCTAATTCGTATTTCTTTCATTCATTCATTCATTCATTCATTCATTCATTCATTCATTCATTCATTTATTCATTCATCATGCATGCGTGCATTTTAGATTCTTTCTGTACAATAATTCTTTAAGTTATTGACGCGTCAGGCCTGTTTCCACTTTTGTCAAGTAATCTATGTGTTTGAAAAAGCATATTAGACATAATATCAATGTAAAAAGACGCACATAGAACCAAGTTACTATACGTAAGTAGAAACCAGGTTACTACAGCGTCAAAAAGATGCAATTGAAGTAAGACTTTAGCACATATGTTTCATTATCCCGGTTCGGTATTATTTTTTTTATTCTCTTTTCGCAAAACAATTGCATACAGCTATTTTAAAATTACAGATAAACTTCTACGTACTCATAAGTATCAGCATAAATAATTACCGTGGTATATATATGTATGTATCAGGTACGCAGAATAAAATTGCAGGAAAAAGTAAAAGACTACGTAGTCTTATTATCTCACACCTTATTTAGCTTTATCAAAAGAGCTGTCAAATAGATATTGACAATAAAAATGTAAATAAAAAAGGTTAAATGCTATCTCTTTAATAATAACCGTATTTTGTCCTTCTGTCCGCGACAAGAGCGTCGTGCAACGGGCGCACAAAATAGTGTGTAATTCAAAGATGGGCGACCCCGTGCATTTTTGCACGGGTTAACAATTAGTGTTGAATAAAAGGAAAGCGTTTAATTATCACACGTAGTTTTGTTTCACAAGAAGACTTGCGTATATGTCACGCGATCCTTTGTACCCATCACATGTCAGTATTTTTCGGAGTAGCTATTATGTTTTGCGAAGAAAATGACCCTTTTACATGACCAGCTCCCCACAAATCCGAGTTTAATTTTTACAGAAATGTTTTTTTTTTTTAATTTCAAGTCTCGCATATTATGTTGTTTCAGGTGACTTTTCGGTAAATTAGTTGTCCTTCAGTTCAGGAATTAATAGTTCTTGTTTAATTAAAGTTTTTATCATGAAAGTTTGACCTTATTCCCCATAAAACTTACGACATGAAAATCTCAATAGGATATTTGTGTGAACGTATTTAGCAACTACGACAGAACATCTCGTGCGTGATTCATAAAACACACTGCTACTTAAGGCCTCTTTTGAACCTCGTTGCCCGGTAATATTGCTCTACTGCAATATTGATTTAATATGCACCTTTTTTTCGATTTGTACTCCGAAACATACATTTTTTAATTTATGTTGTTGAGACACCTTGTACTTCAATATTTCAGCAACAAAAAGTGATAAACATTTTATTATAACACCTGCGAGAACTTTCTAAAGTGTTAAGACTTCTTCCCCGCCAAATTACTCGAAAATGTTATTCAGCAAGTCCCTGTGAATTTTTAATATTTGCCATAAGTAAAACATTAGTTAAATATTATTTTAAAAGTTGTAAGGAAGATCAACTTAAAGAGAGAACGGCATACGAACATAGGGGAAAAAGTTGGTAGATGCTTTCATCGATTATGCCCATGATGATCAATAAGGATACACCAATTGAGCGTTGCATCAGTACACTGTTGTAAAAGAATTGAAAATTTATAACGAAAGGAGAAAAGAAATATAATCTTTTTAAAGATAATTACGTAAAATTCTACTTTATTATTACTATTTTTTTTTTACCCAGGATAGCCTCTTCAGTTCCTATTGGTACTGCTATCAACGAGGGTCCTGCGAATGTAAGGATTGCATGTTGCGTAAATTTATCGCTTAGGAATGATTCTTTTTTATTGGTTAATATCCATTGCATGCGTTTTCCTGATTTCTCTGTTGTTAGTAAGAATATACACAAATATATCTTGGTAAGGTAGCCGTACTACATTCATTTATTGTATTGTTTTTTTTATCGGCTTCTTCTCCATTTTATCTTCCCTTGTCAGACATACTGGTTGTATCACATATGTGTTGATTGATGGATAATACAACCATTACAGCAATCAATGAACAAACAGGCATTACTGTCACAATTATGTTTACCATGTATTATTGCATTGTATTTCTGAGTGGGCTTATCGGCAATGTATTGATATTGATAGCTGTATTAAAGTTCAAACACATGAAAACAGTATTCAACGGATTTCTTGCAAACTTAGCAATTACTGACATCTTATTTGTTTTGTTTTCCATATTCAATGCTGTTGATTTTTACGTTGGCGAGTGGGAATTTGGAGAAGTTTGGTGTCGCGTTCAGGGCACCTTTATTGAAGCTTCATACACAATATCAGTTTTGACACTTGTTGCAGTCGCTGTAGAAAGATACGTTTCCATATGTTATCCACACAAACGAAAACGTACGTTTAAACAAAGTTTATATATGTCCGCTGCATTGTGGATGATTGCTTTCATATTTTGCTCTCCCTTGTTTTACGGCTATTTCATACGATTAGAGGAAACATCCGGACAAACAAATAAAAAAAGCAAAAAAATATGCGCAAATGATAACTGGTCAAAAAAATCTCGATTAATTTTTTACGTCGTTCATTCTGTTTTGATTTATTTACTTCCATTGACTGTCATGTGTATATCGCATTACAGAATATCGAAAGTTCTCATCAGACAAAAAAAGGTTCAGCCAAATACCTTAGGTGTTAGAAATAAAAACACTGGCGAACCTAACAATGGAAGCACCATTGGATCGACGAACACAAGAAAAGGACGACTCCCAGTATTGCAAAGAAGTCAACAACGTAATATAAAAAAACGAATTAATATCATTAAGCTCTTCCTTGTTGTGACTGGCATATTTTTCATTTTATGGACACCATTCATTGTGATTCGGTTAGCAAAATATTTTAACACACATGTGCATGTGATGATTTGGAGAACGTCTCAGCTACTTATCCTTGCTACTGCTGCAGTTAATTGGATTATTTATGCTCTGATCAGTCCATCGTTTAAAAAAACTTTTAAATGTATACTTGCCTTTGACTTTAACACGAATTCGACATGCGTTATGAATGAAACTACAAGGGTTGGTTCAATTGCAAATTAAGAACGGCGATTCAGTATGCCCGTAAGCAAAGGAACTGTATTTATGGCGTTGGTAAAAATAATCTAATTGTCGACCACTAGAATCTGCCCGTTATGTGCATTTCAGGCATGGCTATTTTGTGCATTTTTTACCCCTTAAAAAAACGTTTCGGCTCGCCCACCTTACAGACATAGAGCTCAACGTCTATGTGCGCCGTTGACCATGCTATTTTGTGTATTTTTTACACCGCGAAAAAATATATTGGTTCGCCCGCCATACAGATACAGGTGTCAACTTAAACAAAGGCTTAAAACACAGGATTAAACACTCGCTTTACACATCTAACTGTAAAAGGAGAGGAAGAATATATACGTGAAGTCGGTTACAGTGAAGTCTTGGATGTAATTTCAATTCAAAATTATAAAATTAGAATACATTATCGATAAAACAATGCATATGTACAAAGTCAGTAATAATTTATCAAATATTTTTAGGTGAAAAAGTTTTAAAAATCACGATGTGAAATTAGATCACAAGTACATTGTTATGCGTCAAAAAGTAAAGTTCTGGGGTATTTTTGATTTAGACATCCTTGTCTCCAGGGTTTTTCTGGCTGATATCAGAGACGCAATCACTTAATTGACGACCAATTGTTCCTACAGCATTTGGACAATGGAACGCCGATAAGGGTGTTGGAAATAAGATTGAAAGATATCTACTGAAAAACTTTTTTTTTCATTTTTAGATGCACACTAAATCTGCCGAAGTTAAATAAGCGCTCTTTAAATTAAGTAAAAATACATATATTACTTAGGAAATATAAAGGAATTACTTTACATAGAAAATTAATTTTTAAAATTTATTGTTTATCGAAAATATAATAAAAATAAAACTCATATGAAACATGTAAAACGCATATGAGTATAGCACCAACGAAAATGAGATTTCAACTCTCCTCCCGACAACAATCTCTTCCTTTCATGTCACGACAATAAAAAAAACATTGGGTATGAATACTTAGGTTATAAATACAGTTTAAGAGAAAAGTGCAGATAGAGAGAGAGAGTACTTGATTTTCCAATATTGGAATCTATTTTAGAAAAAGGATTTTTGTGCATGCAGGCGGTAAATAATTATGCAGTGTTTTAGTTAAAAATATAGAAGCATTAATTTAAAATCATTAAAAATAGGATTTCTGTTTTTGTAACCTGTATAAAAAAATGATAAACAATTATAAAACAAAACAGATATAAAAAAAATAGAGGATAAGAATGATTTTAATTTTTTTCCTCTGTAAATATTAATAAATTTTGTTTAATATGAAATATTGATGTGTTTAAAGGGAAAAAAAAGGAATTAAACAAAGGAAACATAATAATATGAATGCGAAATTTTTTATAACTTGAGTAGCTAAATAAGTAAACAAAACCTTAAGCTGATTATATCTTTTGCATGATATAACAAAGAAAAAAATATATAATTTATATTACGACGTTAAACACTCAAAATAATCTTCTAAAAAACACAACCCAAAATAAGGTGGTAAATTGAAATGAACAAAATTATAAATATCGAGTGGTCAGAACTTGACAATTTCTAAAAAGAAGAAGAAGAGAAGAAAAAGAAAAAGGAAGAAGGCAGAGCAAAAAGAATAGGAACAGGAATTAGAAGACGAAAGAAGGAAAAAGAGGGAAAAATAAGGAAGAAGGAAGGAGAAATGAAAGTGTTATCATGGCTAATGAAGAAAATAACAGTACATTTATTCGCTGCTATTATCACATATTCAATAAACAGCAACTTTTTAGTTAACACAGAATTAACAAATGTTAAAAAATCCGAACCAACAAAAGAAGAGTTAAATTACAATCAAGTAAACCATGTTCCCTTAAAAGTTGCAACTGAAAGAACACACGGTAATCCATCCAGAAATAGCTCTCAAATATCCAGTGCAGTAAAAAACAAGACAGTTAACTGGATAGAGAAATCTAGGGATGATAAGAACGCAACGAAGGCAGAAAAGAGTAGTAAGCGTGAATAAGTCTATTATAATAATTTATTATATTTTTTCTCCATGAACGGGTGTTTTAAGTTGTGCGATTTCGATTATTATTATGACGTCATTGAGAAACTCCTGGCTGATCTTCGTTTTTTTTCGTTTTTTCTTGCAAACACATTTGCATAATGTAATTGAAGAAAATGTGATCAAATATTCCTTTTGATGTTCCGAATTTTGATGTACAACAAAGTGAATTAAATAAGCAAGTCTCCAATAAGAACTTAATCGCATTATAAAGTTTAACCTAGGAAAAGTCCTCCAGCTAAAACACACACAAAATAAAAAAAAAAAGACATTAATAAAGGACTGGGTGAGAATCCATTGTGGCATAATCGAGTCAGTTGGACAAAGTTTTAACCAAACACCATGTTAAGAGATTGTTCAATTTTTAATTAAAAACAATGGGTCTATTATTTAGAACAATAGAGAAACAAAAACTAATAGCCTGTTCAGAATTTTTCTTACAAAAAAAACCTTGCACTTTTTTTGTTATTTAAGTAAAATACGTTATGTATCTAGGATTGATCCAGAAACAAAAAACTGATTTTGTTAATCCTTAGAGAGGTCCTTTAAAATAACAAATATTAACCGATCGAGTCATCTCTTATAATAATACAAAGACTGTGTCTGTCCGTAACAGGCAAAGTGGATGTGTTCATTTCCCTTTGAAGCCGCAAAAAATGTTATGTCTTATTTGTTAATTTTTCAGACGTTAAGACACGACGTAAATGTATTTAAACTGACGCGAATAGTATTTTTAAAATTAGTGAGGCCATTGCATTGCACTATTATGTTTAAGGCCTTATATCTTGGAAACGGCTAAAAATAACTTAGTCATCTCCCACGTGGATAACTAGGGGCCATTAAAGACCAATTTGGGTAAGTTCCCCAAAGCTGGGTCATACCAGCCGTTTCGAAACAGATGGGTTGATGACTCCATCAAAAAAATTTTAAATCTCAATATCTCTTCAACCGTTCACCAAACGTACATCTTCCTATACATTTTCTTGATCACAGTTTCAAGCTCTACACAATAGAGGCAGCGTCCAAACAAAATTCTGAAAAAACATTTTTGTGTATTGATGGGTCATTGCTTACATCATCAAAATTTAAATGACGGATCTTCTTTATTGTACTTCTGCTTGAGTGGATTTTCTCATGGGCCTTATCGACTAGTAATCAATAATAAAACATTCAACTTTTCATCTTCTTGTTTTCACAGAAAAAGCTAGTCGATATCTGAAGACAGCCATCGTTTTGTTGATCGTTCTCCTTATTATTGTTGCGATCTTCATCATCGTTCATTTCTACGTCACTTTACGCGGGTAGGTAATAAACATATTTGTAAACAGTTTAAGATAGTGTAGGTGTGGTAACGATTGGTGAACACAAAGACTTATTATCTCCTAATTTTGCATGACAAGTGAATAATTTTGAAAGTTGGTGACTAGCTTTTTCCCGGCTAAATGTTTTCAACTTAATTCTGACTAATTATTTTCCTTTTTTTGTTCCTACTAATTAATCAGTTTGTTGTTTTCATATTAACTAATAAACTTTGGTGATTACAAGAGAGGGATAAAATAACAAGAAAGAAAAAACAAAGCCATAATTTATTTCTAAAAAATTAAATTCTTTTTTTTTCTCACTAAAACACAACTTTAGCCGGGAGAAAGCGACTAATGTTATGTTTTAGTGAATTTTCCTTGCTTAAGTCTCGTATTTTTTCTCCTCAATAAGATATTTATAATGCAACATATATACAGCTGATATTTGTGTGCTTCCTTCTTAGATTCTATTCTGGAGCATTTATACCGAAAAACCACCTGTTAGCCATCGATCCAGATGATTTCACGTGGATATATCAACATATTGATCGGTTTCCAATACTGACCAAAAAAAGTTCTTTTCGAACGGTGAATTTATAAAAATTATTGACGTGTTGAAATTTTATTTTGATAAAGCTGAACTTGCAGAAAAAGAAAGGAAGTTGATAATTGCGAACCATAGCTACATCTGATGGAAAGCTGTCGAGGAGAATAAAATGGTGTGTCAGAGCTACGCTTGTGAGAAGTCATATATGTGTCATTCTAAACAGGATACTAAATTTCGATCCTTTGGAATTAAATAAATATATATGTCCATGTTCTGTTGATAGATGGGTACAGGACCTCACGAAAGATCACACATCATATGTGTTCAAAAGAGAATGGACCTTAATAAACATTGCAGACTTAAAGAACAGAACACGCTTTTTTTATTTAATTTTTATTATAATTTTTTCTCTTATCCTATATATGATATGTTTTTTAATAATTTTAGAATTGTTATTAATGTAGCTACATTTTTTTAAATATAACTTCCGCGTTTTCTCTTTGAAATTCTTTTTAACTTGGACAAAAAATTAATTATCAGAAAATATCGCGCTGTTTATAATTCGGGCTATTTTTTTATTAAAAAAGTGTCGGACGGAAAAATCGATACTTGAATAGGCTATAAAAAACAATCTACAAATAATTACGGTTTCCCTATGCGTTTATTCTATTGCCTGAGGGCTGGTTTAGTTTGGGTAAAAAGGATGTGATCATACTAGATACTGACGGGGAAGGATTTAGAGTTTGATTTTAGTGTCGGACGAAATCGATAAAAAAAGAATCGAAAGTAAGAGAAAGAAAGATGCAGTAGGATATATATTTGTACTGAAACGTTCCTCTTTCTTTTGAACAGTATTTGGAAAATTTTACAATTTTTGAACTTTGTATATTAACAAATTTCTTCAGCAATGGAATAAAGTGTCGGACGGAAGCTGAATTTTAGTTTCGGACGGAAGAAAATAAATGTCTCTATTCTCGCAAAAAAACATGACAGAACGTTGATTTATATGGAAACGCAATTAATTCAAGAAATTATCTAAAGATGAGTTAGGTTTGTCCAGTTTAAATTGAACTTTTAAAAATCTTCCGTCCGACACTAAAGTAAGAAAATAAATAGAGCTTTTTAAAAATGAATGTTAGCTCGAACTTTAGTTCAATCTTTAAAGAAAAACAAAATCATCGTAAATAAATGCCAAGGAACATCATAAATAACTTCATAAAATACAGTTTTGAAGGCTGAAAAATGACATTTTTTAGCGTACCTCCAACCCCATCCATCGGTCCTTTTCCGTGGTGACGCTCATTGTAGAACCAACTCAAACTTTTATCAGCGAGGATGGTAGCAGATAGAATCTTGAACACGAAACGCGAACGAAATAGGGAGCCCATTTCATCACTCCAAACGATTAGGCGATGAAATTTCCGTTTAGTCCATTCTTCAGCAATCTCCACAACTTGTTTCAAGGAGCTCATCGAAGTAATGCGATTGTGATCTGAACTTTCGGTAATAACGACAATGCTTTTATGATCTAGCTTTTGCTCTTCGTCCAGGAAATAACAGCATGATGTAAATAAGGAGAAGCTCTGGTGACCAAAATAAGCGCTCTGAATTTCGTCTTGCTGATCGTTCTTATAGTTTTCTGCAAAATCTACGTGCACAAACAAATCATCAGCAGTGAGATCTTGTTTCTGTTGAACATACGCAGAAAACTGGATGCGTTTGACCGAAATATGTTCCTTCAAGATTTTAACGTTCCTTCAAGATTTTAACGCGACAGCATCCTCGAAACCAAGAGAAATTTCGCTTTTGTTATCCTTTTCTCTATGGTTGTCCAACAGAAATATTGAATGTCGTCATCGGCACTGTCCTTTTCAGATGAAGACGAGGATGAGGATTCGGAGTGTGAATCGGACTTTCTTGGACCAAAATCAAAAGTAGAACACTGTTCACACTGACTAGACGCACATTTCTTTAAAGAGAGGTTACATGCAAACTTCTCGACTAAATCGTGGGGATTTGAAGGGATTGGGTTTTCCAAAACTTTATTCAATGCTTTAGCTAGGAGAGTTGCATTCTCGCATATCTCACACAGGCAAGAGCCGTGTGGAATATTTTTATTAAAGGCGTATTCTTTGTGAGCTTTTAAAAAATCGTAAAGCTGTGAGAATGTTTTTTCAAATTTATGAAAGAAAGTGTCCGGGACTTTGATTTTACCGGATCCATTAGCGATATTAAGAACGTCTTTAATGTTCCATAGTAAGTAAAGCTTCTGCTTGAACACTTTCTCGCCGTCGACTTTACCTATGTATACATTGTCCTTTCGTCCAGGATTAGTGTAGGTGAGATCTGCGCGGGAGAGAAAGCCAATCAACCATTGCTTTTCTTTTTCATCCAAGTCCTTTCGAGGTCTACCACGTGAAGTTTTCTTGAATTGAAATTTCACCTGATATTTCTTAGCTAATTTCTCGATGACTTCAGCTTTTTTATGTGGGCTTTTTGGTAGGAGGTTGTTCACACGCGATACGCTACGGTGAAGCGATTGCTTTGTGGTGAAGGAGCTTGGGGAACTTGAGGTAGATGACGACGATGGTGATGAGGAACGACATGATTGGGAGCTTGTGGGACTTTCTGAGTCGATACCATTTGTGTTTTCGGTAGAATCGATGTCTTCTATAGAACTGGTGCTCAGGGTCGAATCGTTACTGCTGGTAGGTTCGATGGATGCGTCTTCAATTTGTTGGGCCGCTGTTGCTTGTGCTTTCTTTAGTTTGCGATGACGTTCCGATACTTTGTAACGTTCATAGTCTGAAGGATTGTTCTTGAGATTTTGGCGCCAAATCTTTTTTCGTAGCGCCTCGGTTTTCTTCTTTTCAATTGTGTTATTCTTTGCTCGATAATTTTTGCATTTTTGAGAGTTCGTCATGGGAAGCTCACCCTTTCTTGGACGACCTAGAAAAAAAATTAAATTTATGAAAAAAAGAACAATCGAATCGCGACAGATTCATTATGACACACATAATGGTATTTTAGTGTTGGACGGAATGAATAAGTCTTTTCATCATGTTCTGATAGTAAAACAGTTAAAAAGGATTATTTGGTTCAGCAATAAATAATATATAATACAAGAAATCTATGATATCTAAGAAAACTTAGGCTACGTGTTTAAAAAAAACTTACCACGTTTTTTAATAATGGCTGGTGCATTTTCATTGGTCGTAGAAGAATGAGACATTGCTGACGAGACAGACGACGCATTTTCGGTTGGCTCCATTTTAAATGTCAGCAAAGACGTGAATGATTTAAAAAAATAAACATTCGATCATTCGAACGACGTTCGAAAGTTCTAAAATAGCTTAAAGAGCAATGGAGTGACATTATTTATTTTAGTGTCGGACGGAAAAAAAGGAATCGCTTTAAAATAGTCTTCACATTGAAAAATCTTGACAAGTTATGGATGTATTATCTGTGTTTCTTTTCTCCGAAAGGGTTTAATTGATACTTAGCAACAATTTCGGTTTTAATAAGCTTTCTTATAAACCGTGAAAAATATTCAAAGTTTTGTGTTTTTAAAAGTTCTTGAAAGTATTCATTTTTATTGGACGCACTTTAATTAAAACAGCTTTATTTCAATCTATTTTTTTAATTATTTATCTTTTTTGGACAGTTTTTTAATCCCTCCTCCAACTCAAACAGATTTGAGACGTTCAAAAACTTCTTTTTTAAAAAGAAACGCCGGTAAAAGGCTATAATGAAAATTTCCGTCCGACACTAAATTTTTCAAGAGAGTTGTACAAATGGTGCAAAATGTACGAAAAAGTAGGACCTGCCTTGGTATTAAATGTTATTTTCCCATAGCATAACCTAATTAAAACTAAATCAAATGTTAACGGGTGTTTTTGTAGACTTTTTATTTTTGACCTAAATGATGACCAATTCTCAAATAGCCCAAATTAAAATTACCAATTCTCTATTCCATATTCTTCTTTTCTATTTTTACCTTTCCTTCTTCTTCCACTTTTCTTTACTTCTGTCGTCAATACAATTCTTCATTTAAAATTCGAAGTTAGATAACTTAAGTTATCAGTAACTTAGGAAATTCTAGGTTTTCTGAGTGGGACTAAAAATCTGTGGAATATATATTAAAATATTTTGAACACAAATTCATTTTATATATATTATTTTCAGTAAGTTATTTTTCAAAACGGTGAAAAATGTACTTAGTTTGATCACTGTAGAGAAATAACTGGTATATTCACAAGATGGGATACTTATCTAATTATCTAATTATGAAAAATACAGCACATCAGTTTCATTTTGTAAAAAAAAAAAAAAAGATTTATGAAGTTTTATTTGATATTTTTATGCTAAAATCAAACGACACCATCAGGACTTTCTTCCCCTCGTTGACATTGACCCTGTTGTCCAAGACGCTGACTTCTTCGACAAGGCAATATTTTTTTTACCTAAGGCAAGATTCCGCCTCCCCGGACGTTTTTTTTAAATAACCCCTTTATGTTAATAATATTTATCTATTAGACACATGCGTGCCAAATTTTTTAATCAAATACCTCTCATGCGGTTTTGACATTGGCTTATTACTAAAAACTACCAAAAAATCTTTATTACTAAAAGCAAAAATCTTTATGAAATTCTTATAATAGAGAAATATAATAGCCTTTGATGGGATTATTCTTAAAACTTGAAACTTCCAACACAACTTTGTTTCATCAAGTAGAATCCTTGTGTATGTTTTGGACACGTGGATAATCCGATTTCCCCACTTCTTTGGATTTTATCCGAAATTTGGGAGAAGTTAGATTTTCATACAACTTTTGATTTTTTTATGCGAACTATGTAAAAATCAGGTCAAACATTTTGGCTTTTAGAAACATGAAACAGAATGTAAAAATTCGTTCTAGAACTAAACAAATTTAATTTAACTAGATAGTGGTATTTCGATCAAATTTCATGCTTTCAGGGACGTCACAGAAAACGTACTGACATTTTGTTCCTTTCTTGACGTACTATAAGTGTGTAAAGTTGGATTCGATTTGGACATGCCTTATAAAAAGTTATCGAGGGGAGCGAAGTTCCCCCTCCCGGTCATAATATGTTTGAAAAACCCTGGACCGAATAGGGTTAAAGTAGCCTGAGATCCTTCAGACTTGCGCATCAAAACTTTTGGATGATTTCTCCTTACCGGCCTACTTAAGGCGAATTGAAGTTCCCATTTTTAAAGCCGCCTGCGTTAATAAATTGAGAAAACAATTTTTCTTACACTGACTTTTTATTTTTCTCCATTTTTCTACATTTATATCCTTATAATTTCGTACGTGAATTAAAGCTTTATTTTCTGTCATCAAAAAAGTATTACAGTCATGTTTTTATTAGTTTATATCTCTTTGTCGCCATGACAACCTGGCTTGCCTAAGCTAAAGTTACTAAAAGTATCTCATAGTTAATGTAAGAGAATTAAATTGCTTTACAATCGTGATTAGAACTATAAAATAACTATAGAACGGATGCGAAAGAAAAATTATCGAAGTGATGTCTGCGATATTATACCATGTCTTCGCAAACTTCAACCTTTGAATTTTCTCTGTAAATTCAAAATAAACAAAATCACTTTACAAATATAAGCGATGTTCTCGTATTGTATATATAATAGCTAGTCGAGGTATTTAATTCGCCATCTTTATTTTCACAGTTTAAATATTTGCGCATTCGCAATGTTGTATTTCACATTTTGCACAATTCTGGAGTTTTGCATTTTGTTTTTTGCAAACATTTTTTTCTTAAGGTTTTTAAATTCTTCAAAGGCATGAAATTTTATACTGTTATATTAAAAAATTGTGCATAAGTGAGTTGTCTGTGACCCAGACGAAATATAACTTTTCTTATATTTCGGCATTTCTAGGCTATGAAATCTAAATATAATAATAACATTGCATATATTTTATCTGCACTAATCTACAGGGTGGTAAAGCTACCTATTATAGGCCTGATAAGAAGTAAATTAGCATTAGATTCTTTATCGAAGGATGAAACTAGATCAAGCATCTTTGTTCTTTTCTACAGCAAAACAAATTTTTGTGTCAGTATCTACCAATCGTTTAGTGTGGATTTCAACTTAAATAATTATTTCAGCTTTTGAAGGAGTTTTACTTCTATTTGTCTTAAAAGAAATGGCTAAACACCTTGCTTCAGAAGTAAATAATTATATGTTATCATGTTTCTTCGATATAGCAAAAAAGAAAAATGAAGCAAAAACAACAACAAAAAACACTAATATCTTAGCTCCAATAAACTCAATCAGTTCTGACAAAAATGCTAAAAAATATTATGAGCATTTATTTTCCCATCGAAAACAATACATTTTTCTCGTTCGTTCTTGGATTGTAACAGTTAAAGTTATTAAAGGTATAATGTATTTTCTAGACATAACACAAGATGGTTTTTATACAGACAGATTTCTTTATATTATTCAGAAAAAGAGAATTATGAAAATTGTTACTTGATGTTGTGTTATTATTTCTTTTTAAACGACATAAAAAATATTAAATACAATATAAAAGTGAAGAATATACATTCGCGAGTGAGTCTTTCATTCACAAATCCTTATCACAAGATGTGTCTCTTATTGTATCTCATTTTTTATTTGTATTTTAAGAAAAATGTCTCCAAGCACAAGCACATTTATTTACAAGAGCCTAAAAGTTTATCAAAATACTTTATCTTTTTTATCATCCTTTAATACAGTTTTACGAATATATTTTTCATAAATACTAATTTTCTCAACCTTAAGAAGCATGTAACATTATTCTTTCGAAATTGAAAAATATAAAATCAGTAAAGATTCTCCCTGGCTTATTTGCTTTCTGAGTAGAATCAGGCTCGAAAATAGCTCGAATCCAACAATATCGCGCATGTCAGTTATTGTAACCATTTTAAATAAAAAAAAGTTTAAGTAAGAAGCCTCCTCATACATTTTGTATAGCGTTCTTTTAGTTTCCTGTCAGTTTTGGTAAACATTTTTGAGTTTGATGTCATAACAAAAACAAAAAGAGCAGCTAGCTGAAAGATTGTAAAAAAGTTTGGCATTTAATTATGAAACAGTTTTTATTCGTGTCAATATTATTAGATATTTACATTTTCTTATTATCTCGACCTTGTTTGAGCTTGAGATCGTATTCAATGTTGGTGCAAGTAGTAGCATTTTTGTGTTTACACCAAGCCATGCTCAATTCAAAAATTTCTCAGCATGCTGAAATATCATACAGCATTGAGTACTTATTTTCTTACTTAAAATTCAATCCTCATCTACTGTTTTGATCTGGTGTAATCTTTTGCAGACCGCACAGCTTCATCAAGCGGCGTAAAAAGTCACATAGTGAGAAAACTCAATGTGGTTACCTCAAACAACATTTGATGTAAATTGAAAAATCTCTTACAAAGTCTATTCATATGTGATGTTTGTATTCTGCTAAATCGTTGATGCGTGTAATTTAAGAAAGGGCGATTCAATAGGTTTCAGGGCTTTTGTTATAAGAACCGCTATCGAGGTATTTCTATAACAACAAAACAGTCTGTAATCAGTACACGAACTGTAACGACGTCTCAAGAAAGTGGTTAACATAGATAGATTGATGTAAGTTCACATATTTCTTTTTCTTTTTGTATAGTTCTTCTGAATATGGGAATGTCTAATACCGAAAATGCCGATTCTTCGGATGTTAAATTTTTTAAAAACAAAATAAAATGGTTTTAAGTTCTTAATTATTAATAAAAATTATGTTGCCTTTCCATTCTTTATTATTTTACGATTTTAAATTTTTTTATCACGATGTGACGAATTGTGACCAGGTTGATAAAAAAAATAGTTAAACAATAAGTGTAAATTACTAAGTAAAGGAAAAAAAAGTTGTATCTACTGTTTCTGACTATTTTTTATATCTACTTTTATAAGCTTTTGTACCATTTTTCCATTGGCTTATATTTTTTAAAAAAATGGCAGCAGTAGTTCAAACAGTAAAATCATCAAAATCATGTTAGAATGCTAAAGAAAATCAGTTTTGAGCATATTTATATTCACTCAAAGTATTATGCAAAATATAATACAAACTTTTTCTTGCTTTCTCATTTAGCAAAAGTGGAAAACATCTGAGAAATATTACTTAAATAGGATGTATTAGAAAAAAGTGTCGTTAAAAAAAGAAGAAAAGTTTTGTAAAAAATATTTAATATAAAAAAGCAACGAGTTGTTATTTATTGTTCTTAAAAGTCAAAAAGAACGGAAAATACGGAGAACGGAGAAAGTAATACAAGATGAGAATATAAAAAATCTAAAAATTTTGCTTAATCGGCTTTACCCAACTCATTTTTTAAAAAAACTTATCGAATTTTCTTTTAAACTAATAAATCGTAATTTTAATTGTTTTCAGAACAACATAAAGCTAACAATTTTATCAGCTAGTGTGATTATTAAAATCATTGTAACGAAGTAAAAATTATAAAAATCAAGTAAAAAAAATTGGGCCTAAATATTGGAAGAAAAATAGAAAATTATAAGGAGACTACAGTTTAAGTTTTATTTATTTACCTTTTGATCATAAGCTGTTTATTTTTTATGAAGCATTTTTAAAAAATCAGCATTAGTAGTTTTATATGTTTTCTTTATTACGCGATTTTTACGTTTCGGTAAAAATTTTTTTTAAAAAAATGCTTTAAATTTTAAAATTTAAGAAGTACTCTCACTTTTCGACATAAATAATTTAAAATATAATTTTTGCTTTAAATTATTCAATTTTGCCAAAAACATGCCGAACTTTGCGCATGCGCATTACATATTTTAAAAAAAAACAGTTTGTATGCTGTGAGCAGCTTTAAGCATGATTGAACAAAATAAATGCATGCTATTAGCGTAATTATGCCTAAAATGAGAATAATTATATATAGTTTACGGTTGACCAACTTTTAATAATGAGATCAATGAACTTGAATAATGCAGGTGGCATTATCTGATCGTCTACTCAACTGGGCATAATAAGATCATTGAATAGTTGTTAACCTGTTCTTGATAATTGTTCACAAATTTAATTCACAATATTCGAGAAACTGTTCAAGTAGGAGAGGACCATCCTTAGAAAGATTTTTTATAAGGTAAACTTCAAAAAAAGTATTACAATTAAATAAAAATAAGAGAAACATAGTACAAATTTAAAAGGTACTAATAATAAATAAGAATTATAGTAAGAAAGTATTAAACTTGAAAAAGAATTGATGGCGATATAAATTTAGCCTATGTATATTTTATTTCTTGTGATGATGGTTTACAAGTAGCACATCTTCTCATTTCTTTTTAGATGGATAAGAGGCTAGTGATTCTGTTATTTGCCTTCGTGGCTTATGCATCAGCTAAATCTGTTAGCCGTAAGTACTTATTCTTTTAACTTTTTCTGTTTTAATTCATTTTCTTTTTTTACTTTTTTATTTTTATATATGACAAAAAAAGCAATCTGAAAATAAACATAATATTATTATCTATTCAAAATACCTTGCCTTTATTCAAAGGCAAAGCTCTTTTCTTCTTTCAAGAACTTGGTTTACAACGGTGTTGACTAATTCAATGGCTAATACGATCGAACGAAAAGGAACATTTTCAGATTGCTTTTTAGTCTATTTTATGCATGACACCGTACAGCATACAGCACTTTCAAGCAATGATAAAAAATCTTTTCCTTGCTTCTTTAATCACTCATCTTTTTTATAATTTGTAAAGAAGAAATATTTTTTTTTTATTCTACTTATGTTCTTGCTTTTAACTCAAATTTTTTCATAATAAAATAAAGTGATGAAATAAACGACAATTGAAACAATTAAAAGAAAGAATGACATTGTACAAATTACTGATTTTAAAAACCAAAAAGTAACAATCCTTATTGACAAAAAAGGATAGGTAATTATCCTTACACTAGGAAATTCATTTTCTAGGTAGAGATACCAGTTTATGTGGTTCCACTTGTCCCTTTTCTTGTGCCCCAACATGTTCCTCCTCTTGTTGTGCCTCCCAATTAGCGCAGGCTGCTCCTCCTCCTCTTCCAGGACAAATAATTCCAGTTTTGGCTGCATCAGCATGTAATCCCATTTGTTCGCACCATTGCATGAAGATTTGTTCAATGCCATGTTGTACTCAACCTTCATTACAACCAACATGTCCAATTCCATGTGTGCAGCCCACTTGTCCTTCATTTTGCACCTAAGGAACAAGACTATTGACGCTTTCTTTGACAATTTTGGTAACAGGAATCTTATTACAGTTCCACCAACTTAATAGTACACACAGCGACATTGACATAACTGACATAACAATTGTTTCTTATAGGTGTAAAGAAATCTGCCATGCCATGTGGCTGCACCCCAGCTCCAGCATGTTGTGCCCCTCCACCTCCACCACCACCTCCACCATGTGTTTGTGCACCAGCACCAGCACCATGTGGTTGTGCTCCACCACCACCACCTCCACCACCTCCACCCCCACCACCTGCAATGCCTGGACCACCAGGTGCCCCAGGCCCAATGGGACCACCAGGAGGCCCAGGATGCGGAGGACCACCAGGACCACCAGGACCTCCAGGAGGTCCAGGTTGTGGAGGACCACCAGGTCCCCCAGGACCTCCAGGACCACCAGGAGCACCAGCACCACCAGCTCCACCACCACCACCAATCTGTCTTCACCATTGTATGAAAATCTGCCCAGCTTCTGCACCAGCATGTGCACCACCACCACCACCATGTGCTCCACAATGCCCACCTCCCTGTCCACCACCATGTCCACCACCACCGCCACCACCACCTCCACCACCACCACCAATGTGCAGTTGTGGCCCTCCACCATGCTCGTGTGGAAAATAAGTACGAAAGACGTGTAATTGGCAATTGACCATCTAATATAACTGATGACAATTCAAGGACTTGATAGGAGAAAGATTAAATCGACAAGTTGACTTGACAACAACAGAATTATTTCTTCAAATGTGAAAGAATGTAAATTATTTTCCTTCGGAAGAAACTTAAGATTTTTTATAATTAAACTTGTTTTATTTACATCCCATATACTTCCATTACTTCTATTACATTCTTATATAGCATGCTCACTATTTTTCATGATGCCATTATATTAATTATTTTTATTTTTCTGCATAACGCTTTAGTCTAATATTTATGTTACTAAGCGTTTTTTAATATATTTTTATTAAACATAGCAGTCACAACGAATTAAAGGTAATGTTAATAAAACAATAATGAAAAATTTCTGTTTTCATAAATATAAATTTTTGACTAAATTATCAGATATTTAACTAATCTAATGCTAAAATGTTGAACCTGAAATATCTATTTTATTTAATTCGTTTTGGCTGTTTAATGTTTCTTGCATGAAGGAAAGCATAAATTAGTTAGACATTGAAGAGTTTTTGCACATACATAACCATTAATTAACTAATATTTTAAGAATCAACGCAAGCAATGGCAATACGATCATCGCAAAGTCTGCATAACTGAACGGTAGTGCTGACCCTTCCATGTCTGACTGATATATGAAAAACAAAAAACAAAAAACAATTAGAATAGCTGAAAAGCAACTTAAAATTTATTTCTAAGACATTTATTCTGATCTATTCCAGATACTGGCTCCAAAAGATCGCCTTGTAGTTGTTCAGCACCACCGTGCAGTTGTCAAGAACTTCCTCCCCAAGTTATAACGATCCCATCTGCCCCAGCAGGCTGTGGACCTCCACCAGCACCCGCTTGTGCTCCACCACCACCACCACCACCTCCACCACCAATTCCAGGACCACCAGGATCAATGGGACCAGTAGGCCCACCCGGAGGACCAGGTGGCCCAGGACCAATTGGACCCCCAGGACCTCCAGGATCCCCAGGAACTGGTGGACCTCCAGGACCCCCAGGACCACCAGGACCACCAGGAGCACCAGCTCCTCCAGCTCCACCACCACCACCAGTCTGTCTCCACCATTGTATGAGAATATGTCCAGCACCTGCACCAGCTTGTGCACCACCACCACCACCACCCCCACCACCGCCACCAGCATGCACATGTGCACCACCTCCATGTTCATGTGGTAAATAGATGATCACTTGCGCTTGCTTATGTAATAATGAAGAATTTGATGAGTAAAGAAAAAAAAACTAATCAAGAAGTTCATTTTGTAAATGACATTAAAATAGTCACTAAAAATATTTATTTATTTATACCTGCGACTTGTTTTTCTAACTCCTTGATCAATTTTGTTTGAATGAGTTTAGTTTAGTCAGTTAGATAAGCATATGTGCAACTTCTAGCGCAGCTTAAAGGGATGCGTTTTACAAGTTGGTCATTTTCATATAGCTTTAACGTGCTTAAAAATGACACAAAATTACTTTTTAGTTGGTACTGATACAAATTGGAGTCAGAAAATAAAATAAAGTTTTGAAATTTTAAAGTAATTCAACGTGCTCAGTAAACAAAAAACAGTAAACATGTGGCAATCTTGAATTTTGATTTTCTCCTGCAGCTAATTAAGTGTTAGTTTTTCGTTTTCTTAATGCTAAAGAAAGCCTAAATTGTTGAAACTGAATAAAAAAGACGTTCATTGCATATTCTTACGATAAATTTGTTAGACACTTATTTATTGTGAAAATCTGTCAAAAATTAAAAAAAAAATAATTCAAAAATATAATTTACAATAACAAACATTTAACTTTAGAGAAATTCAATCAATTTTCTATAAAATTATGCCTACTATAAATTAATTCTAAAAAATCTTTTCTATGCACTGAGTTCTAATACAATCTATTCTGTCGCTTTTTTGTGGAAATTTTTCTTTTCTTTAAATTTTTATAAAAAAAGAAAATTCTCAACAGTTACAACAATTAACATAACTAAAAGAAATACCTTAGATTTTTTGTTAAGGCATTAAGACATTAAGCCTTCTTCGTCTGGTAAATATTTTGTATGTTGAGAAATTTGATACAATCAAATTATGAATACTCAACGCACCTGTTCCATTCAAAATTAATTTTGTTCCTGATTTATTTTCTTTGGTATTCGGAAGCATTTTCATAAAACTTTTATAGATATAATCTTTATAATCCAAAAATGACCTGAAAAATAATTCTATTTAATTATGTTTACGACCACTTAAAAAAGTAGGTTCCACTTTCAGACAGCTTATTAATTCACTTACGTGGTAAATTTAACAGGCATATAAATTTAGGCACGGTAACCTAGCACGGTAAAATAGCGATATATTACGAAAATCATCCGCAGTAAGTTAGTATACAGTTTAGTGTTCAAAGTAGTTTTTTATATACTAGCATTTAACTTCAACAATTAGAGGAAATTATTATATATTTTTTTAATAACACGCTTTCAGAGTTAGATTAAGTTTTTATCAAGCGACAGCAATAAATTGGATTGCAATATTAGAACAGGCTAAGTCTAATATTCTTGTTAGTTTAACATATACACCATTCGGTACACATAAATATCTTTTTCAGCAAACAAACGCTCACCATGTGAATGCGCAGCACCACCATGTGCTTGTCAAGAACTTCCACCATCCGTCATTCAAATTCCAGCACCTAGTGCTGGTTGTGGCCCAGCGCCAGCTCCTGCCTGCGCACCACCACCAATACCTGGACCACCAGGATCACCAGGACCTGCAGGACCACCAGGAGGACCAGGTGGCCCAGGAGCCCCAGGACCACCAGGGCCACCAGGAGGTCCAGGAGGACCAGGAGCTCCAGGACCACCAGGACCACCAGGACCACCAGGCGCACCTGCCCCACCAGCTCCTCCACCACCACCAATTTGCCTCCACCATTGTATGAGAATCTGTCCAGCACCTGCTCCAGCTTGTGCGCCTCCACCTCCTCCACCACCACCTCCACCACCTCCTCCTCCTCCACCACCACCACCACCTCCTCCACCTCCACCACCACCTCCACCACCACCACCTCCAGCACCAGTTTGCACTTGTGCTCCACCACCTTGTTCATGTGGCAAATAAACAATGCGTTGGCAGAAGGAAGTAAGAAATGATGATTGATAATGCAAACACATACACGTCATCTATGTAGAATAATGGAATGGATGAGAACAATTACATATCTGTATACACATATATTTTTTACGCAATTTAATTTATATATTTGTGAAATAGTAAATACAAATATCTTCACACACACATATAGTTTTAATGTTTCTATCCACAACACATGTAGACATAAGTGATTGCTTGATGTCAAAACCACAAGCAGATAAAAAGTACTTCCCTTACATATGTTTAACTAACGCTTACATTCTGCTCTATTTAATTATCCTAAACTTATACATGTAGGTAGCATAAAAGCTCATTAGTAGTAAAACAGATTTTTCTGAAGATTTCTAAAACACACATAATTTTTTGTTATTGAAAGACTTAAAGGTAATATGCGAATATATAAGGGCAAAGCAAGAAATGACTCAACTATTTTTGCCGGGAAATGTCCACGTTTTATTTAAAAAAAACAATGGGCGTTGCTCAGGGCAACAATAATTCGCCTCAAATAAAAAACAAAATGGCAGACACAGACGAGCAAACCACGACGCAAGCTAGCTCTATTTATAAGGAGAATGAGAATGCAACCCTGTCTATATAACATTTTATTCACTTATTATATAACCTTCTACCTAGCAAAGTATTTTCAAACTTTGGACCTGGAAATTTATTACTTTAATAATTATTAGTTTAGCACAAATTATGTCCCATATGCGAAGTTATATTACGTTAGTAATGCAATTCAATTTGTTGTGCGTGGCTGTTAAATAAGTAAAACGTGCTACCATTTTTAAATTTCTAAAGCTCGCCTTGGATCGTGTGGCTATATCTATTGTTTTATTGAGGAATCCCCGTTGCTGACATCAGCATGTTAAGACCTTATCATCGCATATTATCTTTAAATTTATATCTTGCTTGAATTATTCGTAATACGATTTAAAAGGAGTATGTGTCAGAAGAATAGATTCATCGTATGACAAAAAAGCTAAGGAAAAGATCACAAAAATTGCGGTCCTTTCGGCGCGAAAAACTCTACACAAAGATGCTAATCCATTCAAATTACTTCTTGAAAATTATGTTTTGTAATCTATTCTTACATTAATGTATTCACACGAAACTTATGCACATCAAAACAATGAAACGCCAAAACATAGACACAAATTAAAATTTAAAACTAAAAGATAAAAATAAATTCGCTGTAACTAAACTTTTCTACTACACCAAAGAAGGACACTCTTCCAGCATTTCGTATTCCTTGTTTTAGAGAAAAGATCACCATGTGATTGTGGAGCCGGCGGATGCGGAGGAGGTCCCGGCGTACAAGAACTTCCAATGAGTGTAATTCAAATCCCATCTGGCGGAGCTGGGGGAGCAGGCTGTGCTCCTCCTCCTCCTCCTCCACCACCTCCACCACCCCCACCTCCACCACCAATTCCCGGACCACCAGGATCACCAGGACCACAAGGACCACCTGGAGGACCAGGAGAGGGCGGACCACCAGGACCACCGGGACCACCAGGAGGCCCAGGAGGTCCAGGAATGCCAGGACCACCAGGACCACCAGGGCCACCGGGAGCACCTGCACCACCAGCCCCACCGCCGCCACCAATCTGTCTCCATCACTGCATGAGAATTTGCCCAGCACCTGCCCCTGCTTGTGTTGCTCCTCCACCTCCACCTCCTCCTCCACCACCGCCACCACCGCCACCACCACCACCACCACCACCGCCACCACCAGCCTGTTCTTGTGCTCCTCCACCATGCAGTTGTGGAAAATAAACCAAATGTGGACATCAAAATTAACCCACGCGTTCGGATAGTATATTAACACTTCTATATTATGTAGAAAGTAAAAAGTTTGATTTTGTGAAATAAAATTTAATTTTTTAATCAATTGTTTTTTATTTTTAACTCAAGCACTACACACGTTTTATTAACAGTCACACTATCTCAAGCACATATATTTCACTGTTCGAAATATAACAAAAAATCAAAGCTCAAGTTAATTCAATAGTTTGTTTAAATCTTCTATCCAAAGAGTATAAAATTTACTAATTTAATCATTATGGAGAATGGTGTAAATAAAGCCAGAAAGCAACTTCCAATGACTAATTCTATTTTAGAAAAACGCTGTACTCCTCCTTGTGGGGCACCACCACCACCTCCAGCGGGATGCGGTGCACCAGTAGTACAAGAATTACCAATGCAAGTAATCAATTTACCAGCCGGACCAGCACCAGCAGCGGCAGCAGCAGGATGTGCTCCTCCACCGCCACCACCTCCACCTCCACCAATCCCTGGTCCCCCCGGCCCACCAGGTCCACCAGGATCACCAGGAGGACCAGGATGTGGAGGTCCACCAGGACCACCAGGACCACCAGGAGCTCCAGGAGGCCCAGGCTGTGGAGGTCCACCAGGTCCACCAGGACCACCAGGTGCTCCAGCCCCACCAGCCCCACCACCACCACCAATCTGTCTTCATCATTGCATGAAAATCTGTCCTGCACCAGCCCCAGCCTGTGTAGCTGCACCTCCTCCACCACCTCCACCACCACCTCCTCCACCACCACCTCCACCACCACCACCACCACCTCCTCCTCCTCCACCACCACCACCGCCACCACCACCACCACCAGCTTGCACCTGCGCACCACCACCTTGCTCTTGTGGTAAATAATTTCTCTTAAAACTAACTTTTGGAGTCAAGAAGAAGAGAAAAGCTGAGGACGCTATTATTTGGCATTAAAAAGTTTTCATTGGAATTGCTTGAAGCAAAATTTATTTAGAAAATGTATTTTTATACATTTTTGGATAGTTAAAAAAATTTTCATAATAAACATATTTTATTTAAACTTGTCGTCTTCTGTAATGTCTATTTTCAAAATTTTAATTTTAAAAATCGAAACGCTCTTTGGACGTTTTTTTGTTAAAAACATTTACATATATAGGTTAAACACATACCTACCACGTTATTTAAATCTTACACATATCTCTTATACTAATACACGTATCTTGTTTTTGTTTTTTCGACGGCCGTGCGTAGAGTAATTTATTCACCTGACGTTATTTTTTTGTTTATTTAAAATGGCCGCCAAATCCGTACGTTGTGCCAAAATGTCAGAATAGCAATATACGATTGGCGAGTTTGTGGATTTTTCCACAAGCTATCGACTGAAAAAAAAACTAATTCACTCAACAAAATACAAAAAATATTGGGGTTGTTACAACACATTAAAAATATAAAAATGGTATACCTAAAACTACCTTTACGATTCATCTCACAATGGTTCGAGCTTATCACTGCCTTTTCGTGTGTATTTCTGTCAAAATTGTTTACGAAGAGATGTATGTGGCGATAAAAGAGGATTAATGAAATTTTATTACATTTTAAACACTCAAATTTAACTTGGACAAAGTCGAAAACAGATGGAGAGGTACGATATTCTTTAAAAAAATATGCAGTCTAACAGATGCACCTTTGTTTTTTTTTTAAAAAAAAAATATCGAGTGCCTGCAAAAGAATGAATGAGGCGCTCGTTTAAAGAAATGTCATTTTAAATATAAAAGTGAATGTTTTCACAGTAATATTTGATTTTTTTTTTTAAAGTAGTTAAAAAAAAACAAAGAATAATAAAATTAAAGTTATTACTTTTTATCAATATATTTCGGGATCTTCTTCCATCATCAAAAATATATACTTTTATAAAAATATATACTATACTGTGTTTAAAGGTGACCTACCGCCAAAAAATTAATTTGACTTAGATTTGATCATAATATCATTGTTGAACAACCTCGTCCCCACGACTATATGCTTCTAAACAGCGCTGCGTTTTCTGATAGGTTTAGAGAAATAGGTGCTGGGGTCGAGCTTGATTGTTGGATTAACGAATTCAGAATTTTATTTTCACATTTCGTTGTTATAAGTCGTAAAATTACAAAAGTTTAATGTCGATTTTTACATTTGTGTTTGTTGAGCATTCCTCCGACAAGTTCGCCATTACGGAAAAAAAGCAGGGTTTGATATCACAAACGGCAAGAATGTACAAAATCAGTGCGTTGCTAAAGTGAACAACAACCATTGTTCTGAATCAACGAGACAAAACTGTTCGATTTAATTACACAGATTATTAGCCTCTCCATCGTACATTAAAATATCAAAATAAAATATAACGTCGCAGAAAATTTGTTTCCGGCCCGGCGTAATGTTTCCTTGCCTTTCTGTTCCCTGTGGTAAGAAAAATCACGCTGGGTCTCCTGGAAATGAAAATATTTGTTTATGCCACAAATATTTGAAAAGTCAGGTCCCACTTACAACGCATTAAAGTCCCGGCTGTACAATGTTGGAACAATTGAAGTAATGTTGATAAATAATAAACACCAAATTTTTCAACAGTTTGGAGAGCGGCCAGCGTGAATATTCTCGCTTTTAATCATTATTGCTTATAACTATTAGGGTGGGTTAGAATTGTAATTTAAGCAGGACGGGACTTAAAAAAAAAACGGAAACCCTAACTAAATTGAACAGTTGTTGATTCACTTTAAGCTTTTGGAGTTTCCCCAGTTCTCTCCACTTTTGAGAGGGCGCGACTGATTTTAGTTGGTCATGATGATATTACCGTGTAAATACAAAATGAATTTTAATACTAAGAAAAGCTAAAAAAAATCATCTCCCGCTAACCAGATCTATTATAGATTACAGCCCTGATATAAAAAAGAAGTCTAGAAATAAAGTTTCCGCTATACACTATTTTATAAGAGCCAAAAAATTAGCACCAGTTTTGACTGTCCGGTCAAAAACCAAGAGGTCTATGTTCGTTTTGAGTAACTTTACAATTAAAATTATTTACATGTGCTAAAAATTTTAATGCACATAAAAAAGGATCTTTATGTCCAATCTATCTTTCTAATAGGTCTGGCAGTTTTTATTTCCTTTACCTAAGTAAAACAATTGAAAATGCTATCCTCATTTTTTGCATATTCCAAGAAAAACAGAAAATCAGTAAAATTTTAACCTGATTATTGGTTTCCTTTATTTTTCATTGTTCTAATAAAAAAGTCACAATTTTACTTACATTTTTTTGGCGAAAAGTGCAAGTGAAATTTTTCATCACTCCATAAAGTTTATTTATTAATAAAAAAATTATATCCTTGCGAAAAATTTGATTGATCTGATTAAACTTTTATTTCGTTTCGCGCTAACATTAAAATATTGACCAATCAGATTGCTACAGAAACAATACTTCTCCCGCATTTGAAATAGGTTACAACTTCACGCACTGTGATAAAAAACAATTGGAAATCAACAATCGGAATTTTTTTCGCTCGAATGTTAATTGAAAATTTATTTGCTGGAGGCGCGCTTTTTTAAGAGGCGTTTGTTTAAATGAAAAAGACTTTTTAAAAAGGTGACATTTTTACGCAAACTAAAGAAAGAAAAAAAACTTCAAACGTATTAATTTTGAAATTTTAAGTTTCTCTAAAAATTCTTGCAAGAGCATTTAACAACATAATAAATAGAACTAAACACTAATTTAATTATTATAACTCTGCACCCTATCTTTTAAGAATATACTGTATAAGAATATTCAAGATGAAATTAGAAAAAAAGTTATGAATATCTTAAGAATATCTTAAGAATATGATCATCCTGAAATATAGCTTGCATCCTATCGTAAATATTTGAAATTAAGCTAATACCTTAAGGGTGATTTTTCTAAACTGTGCTAAGATTATGCTATAAATTTCCCCAAAAATTAAGAATGTTCATATGGAAGTAAAGAACACTATTTTTTATACAAAAGGTTGTATTAAATAGCACTATTTTGTCGAACGAGCGCTAAATTTTAAAAATGGAGAGGACCTTATTAAGGGCTCGTTGGGAGGCGCTCATTTTATATTATCTCATGCGTGAGAATACGTTACTAGTGGGAAATGTTCAAGATAGAAAAAGCCATTATGTTTGCAACCATTAAATTTGCAGACCAACGGTAGGTCACTTTTTATCAGACTATGAAAAAAAACTGAGAAACAGCTCATCAAAGTTACTTTTTTCTACTTTACGAAAAGAGATAATTTCTGGACTCGCACCTTAATATCATCGAGAATAAATTCAGTAAGGAATACGAGCGCAATAGAACATGGTATACTTACACCATAACGCTATTCCACCAAGATTAATTATACAAAGTTTCTACATGTGATCATCTCCATTATCTTTTTTTTTCAGAGATTACCCGAAGTTCTGAAGAAATCGGATTTTTAGGAGATTTTAAACATTTTCATAAAATTATGTCACAAAACGTATACTGGGGAGGGCGAAATAGCCCCATATTTTTACACCAGCCCAAAATTGCTACTACATTCATTTTGGTCCAGGTTACCTTGAGGCAAGTTTGGGGGCCACTTAAACTAAATAAGTGGGATATCAATGTTGTTTGAATCGATCAATTCGATCATGTTCGTATAAGTGGAAACCTCCTGATACTCAACGGAGGTACTTGTGACTTGAGCCACAAACTGTTAAAAATAATTTTTTTATAAGTAGCACAAAATTTGGGCAGAGGCTCATTGTTTCATAAGTTTCTTTATTTTACAGAATCGACTTTTACGTACGTTTTGCTTTATACCAAATTCACATATTTGCTAGCGTCCTCAGTGAAGCTAGTGGAGTAATTAAATTCCTTCGTGTGTCTTTATCACTGCAGCTTCTGTGTCATGCAAGTAACTAATTAATTAGTAATTAATTAAAGCTGCAATTAATATTCAGATGATTTAGATTGTTTATCTATTGTGTGGCGTTTTTTTGCCGTCTGCCTACCGCGTCTCGTTTGTTTTTCGACAGACATCTATTGTCGAAAAAATATAATAAAGATAATAAGATGTTCTTGTTAAATACAGGTTTCTCCCCATAGATCATCACGCTCTCCTTAATCTCCAAAAGCAAATTATTGGGAGCTGATGTGATGACACTAAAATCGTTAAAGGAAGCTAAACAGAGAAAAAGCTCTTCCTTGACGGCAGATAACTGAGCACTTTTAAACAGCCCTACCGGTCACAGGGAAAAATTTCCAAATGTTCAGATATCCTTACTTTCAAATGTTGTTTAGTTTTGCCAAATTAAGTAGCGTTGCAGTTACTACACTTAAATTACATCATAGTTATAAGAAACACTGACTATAATTACATCTATTATAGCGATCAGCAAAAAAAGCTAGTCATAATTAATAATGGATGACTGTTGAAAATTGTTTTCTTTCAAAAGTTAGGATTAATCCTAAGATTAAGTATGTTATTATAGATCAGTTTTCTTTGGACAAGGCAATTGTAACAACTTTGCCAGATAAAAAATGCAATATTCTATTCGGTCTGGTTTATTGCTGGTTCTTTGCGCATTGGTGGAAAATTAGGCTGAAAAAACTTAGATGACGTCATTTAGTCCAATGTCATTGTAATTTGCGAGCTCTAAAAAGGCAAAACAATGGGACCGAAATTCAAAATAAGGAAAAGTCTTGTAACCGATTTAAGTGTGTAAATTTAGTTGATCCACGCATAAAATGTTTATTATGGCTTTGGTTGTAAATAAGATAATTGACAAAAAAATCCTAATAATTTCCCTGACCCCCTTTTTATACGATGATTCATGATAACAAAGAACGTGACGTCACACTAAAAAAGATGACATGTGGTATGCTACGGAATTTACTAAAAAGATGGAAAGGGGAAGGGGGGTGGGGATAGAAAAGCATTTATTGAACATACATAGTAACACAGAATTTTTCCCAGGGTGTTGCATTTTAAACATCCCGTCTTGGGCAGTGGTGATTTGGGAAGAAGGAAAGTATTCTTCCCAACTACAAAGCGTCGAGAAAATGTCGGCTACTTTGAAATGGCGAAAAATTTTGCGCACATTTTCAGATCTTTTTTGTTCTAATACAGAAAAAAATTGTAAAGAAGAAAATTTAATGTAACTAGTCATGATTAGTGTGGTGTAATATAGTAATACTAGTCGTTAACCCGTGGAAAAATCCACGGGTTCGCCCTTCCTTTTTATACCGCATATTGCGTGCGTCTCGCTACTTGCGCAGCTAAGCTACCATTTTGCGTGACAGACACACGGACGGACAGACGTATACGGGTATTATAATATAGATAAAACCTTTACTAAAACATTTGGGACAACTTAGAACATAAATTTTATATAAGGAATCAGTTAAGTAAAACTTAACCCTATTTGGTATGGGCTTTTTTGACCCTTGTAAATATGCGGGGGGCATAAAGTGCCCGCGGACTGTAACTTTTGTTTAGTTTGGTTTTAAGTGACTAAACTTGGCACAAAGAAGCAACAATATGTTGTGACTTAATTCGTGAAAAAATATTTAGGTTGACATGTCACACAGGAAGTGATGACGTCATAATGAGACAATGGTTGAAGAAAATATGTCTTTCTTGGAAATTCTCGTTTTTGTATCTATTTTAAAACTATTTACAGTACTAGTCATTAAAAAGTAATATAAGAATGTGAGATATTATTAGAAGCCTTAACAGGTGGTATAAAGACAAAGGATTTCTCTAAGGAGAAAATAGAAATCGATCGGAATTCAAATATTCAAGTAATTTCTTTGAAAAATCTATATTTGAGAACCTTAGTGTAAGTAGCTGTCATATAAAACTTTGTATATCTATTAGCACTTACGTCAGTAGCTACTCAATAAAGAGCATTTGGATTGACATGGGAGAAAATGACCTATGGCGGCATCATATGACAATAGAAATAGAGAAATACGAAATTACAAATATTCCGTTCTGTAAATTACCAATATATTGGTTTGCAAATTACACAGTATACATGTCAACATTGTATGATAACTTTTTGTCACTGTCACATACATAATCCCATATTCGTACAACTGCTTAGTTTAGAAAGCATTTATTTTTAGCACTACAGTAAAAAAGTTGATATGACCACCTGTCAAACAGGACAAAGTGACATTGACAGAACCATTTTTGGAAATATTTTTTCTTATTTTTCAAAAGTCAAATAAAAGTTAGGAAAAGTCACAAAATTTCAAGTAATTTCATTCAGTTTTAAAAAAGTTATTAGACTTTGAAAATGCCGTGGGCATTTTATGCTTCCCCCTCCCCTATACCAAATAAGGTTAAGATTGCCTGTTCTTATTTCTTAAGCATTTTTTATCCCGGTTTCTTTTTATTGGTTTTAAATAATACAACTTTAGAGTTCAATTTCATCCAGCTTTTATTTATGAATCTGCTATAATATGGAACCTACTATTTCGGCATCAAAATGTTTTTATTTTTAGTGCAAGCAATTGTTGCTGATGCTGGTCTTTTATTTTTTCCTGAAAAAAGCCACAATCGCGCTTATATGAATACAGTAGTCTCTTAAATAGCGGATAACCATTGGTGCAAAAAAATCTATCCGCTAATTAGAGGTGTCCGCGTTAACTATTTTTGAACAAATTTTTGTTGTTGAGTCGAAAAAGTGATATATTGTGAGGTTTTGGGGGGAAATTTGATTATTTTAGACTTAGAAGAATAGAAAAATTAGAATTTAAGATATACAAAGTTTTTTATGTCAACACAAGAAAAATATTAAAAACCTAGAAAAAATATAAAAGTACGTGTTTGTTTCAAAATACCAATAAACTATATATAAAACTATATAAAGTAAATAAAAGAAATAAAGATAAACGAATATTCTTTACCCTGACAAAAAAAGTCTTAAAATTTCTCGAGGTTTCCGCTAATTAGAAAGGAAAAATCGCCGAAAAATGTGTCCGTTAATTGGAGTGTCCGCTGTTTAGAAAGTTTTCTGTGAGACCTTGACTAGAATTCGTCCGGTGTAATGAAATTTGTCCGTTAATTGAAGGTGTCCGCTTTTTAGAGTGTCCGTTAATTAGAGAGACCATTGTATTACTTCCAGCTTATTGTGACTAGGCAAAGAAATTATCATAAATGGTAGCTTTGACAGAGTTTTGCAAAAATTTGCATTCTAGATTGTTCTTATGGCAATATTTAGGCTTCGGTTGTTCTTGGTTTGGAGAAAATTATTTGAGCCTTCAATTGTTTTTATTCTGTATTTTTTGGCAGAATCTCAGTTTGTTTTTAGATAATTACTAATAATTCTAAAACATGTATTGTATTGATGCATCATGCATTTACATGGAATCTGCTAAAATAACTGATAAAGTAAAAGGTGTCTCTCATGAAATGTCACTTTGGATTGCCATAGTCTTATGCAAAGAAATATTTTGGCAGGACAAAAAGTTCTTGTTCAAAATTAGGTTTAAACTATCGTTTTGTGCAATGACCATCAACGCTTGAAATTCTTAGGATTAATTGCCCTGTGGTAGGCTATAAGAAAACTTTGCCCACATTGCCTGAATTGGTCAATTTGCCCAACTTGCCTACGATTGGTTGGTCGCCAACATTGTTTGAAACTTTTATCTTAATAGATAATACAAATGATGCAATTTTTAATATTCCCTTTTAAGTAAACTGGTTGCCTGAGAAGATTTATATCAGTGTATTGGATTTCCTCTTTAATAATTGCGGAATTAGCTAAACCATCAATAGAAAATTGCAAACTTTTAAAATGTTTTAGAATTTCGGACAAACACTTAAAACATTTATTTCCTTACTTATTTTCAGTAGGTTTTGATAAAAATTCAATAAACAATTTTGCTCAAATAGATTCAAGATCAATGGAAATCTCGTATTAGTCAAAAGGTTAGTTTCAAAGGAAGTATATATTTTGCTGACAATGCAATAAAAGCTATAGGAATTACGGTTATGTACAGAGTAAAAAATGGCGGGAAGACATTTCACCCAACATTTGTATTATCATACCCGTATACGTCTGTCCGTCCGTCCGTCCGTCTGTCTGTCATGCAAAATGGTAGCTTAGCTGCGCAGGTAGCTAGACGCACGCAATGCGGTATAAAAAGGACGGGCGAACCCGTGGATTTTTCCACGGGCTAACGACTAGTTTCTTAAACTTTCTGATTGACATTTTAATATCCTCTACTCATTGCATTGCACAAGATATGCACAAGAATCTCTTTTTAAATCATACAAATTCCCAAAAAGAAGGCGACTGGAATTTCAGCATATTCTGCATTGTGCGATCTCATGTTAAGATAAACCAATCAAAAGCTGCGCCTGCACGTGTTTAAACAAAAATAGAACAAAACATTTTCCGCACAGCTGCCTGTCAAAACCATAAACCTGCCATTTGCGAATGTGCAAGCATTAAATGGTTTTCAATTTGGGCAATCATTGCATTTCGAGAGCTTCACATGTGCACAATTAATTCTATTAACCATATAACCACACCTGCTAGCATAAGCCGTTCTAGATCAATTACTTTCTTTACGGTCAATGATTTTGATCAGTAACAACTAATAGTCTGAATGGAAATGCAACACATTTTTCTTTAACATAAACACTCTCAAAAATAATCGCTCAACCGTTCAATTTTTTTTGTATATCATCCAATTGTTGAAAGTTGTAATACCCAAATATGCTTTTCGGCATGATATGGTATACAAAACTCAATAACCTTGTTAATAATTAATAACTTTGGCATCTTTGTTCGATATTTCTGTACTGGCTTGAGTTAGTTGGGTAGAGATCTCTTAACAGACAGTCAAGGTGAGTTATTTTCCAATACCTTTTAATTCTTACATGGTTTCATGACAGTGCAGTAACAAAAGACATATAAATTTAGTTGGATTAAATATAAAGAAGATGTAACTCAACAGGTTTTTATTATAATGATCTCTCAGAACACAATTTTCATTAAGAATACTGGCGTGTATCTTTCAACACTGTCAGCCAATTTACAATTTCTCTTCAAATTTTACATTTACTGATTGTGTAAAATATTGACTTCTGCAAGCGTTGCATTGTTGCACGTGTTAAACACTAGATTGAAACTAGTAGCTAGCTAAAAAATAACATTAATTAAAAAAACATAAACATGCCTTTTTTGAGTGACTCTTTATAACTAGAAAAGGAGAAAATATTCGGGAGTTTTTCTAATAAATTAAATTTATTTCGAAATTCAATGATGCCAGCACTAATAAAGTAGCTAGCTCAACCCTGAGTGATTTAAGAACTTTAAAGTTAAAATTACACACCTGTGGCATGAATGCTTCGATTTTTTATACTTTAACTAAATAGTAAATTGATAAAAACGCGACATTAAAATATACCAAAAAAGTGCTTCCGAGAATATACAATTATCGGGTCTCAAACATCTTGCACAAATATGAGCTCAAAAAAATTTAAAAGGCAAAGAGAAATAACTGCGCTTAACTATGCTTAAGAATGTATGGTTAATTTTTTTTCCCTTGATCGGAATCCGAAGACTTTAGTTGAAAAGGAAATAGCTATAAAGGATAAAAATATTTACACAATAAGAATCGTACTTTTTTGTTTGAGACTCGTGGTTCATTTTCAGCATTGAAAATTTTTTAAACTAATTCTTAAATAATCGATTAATGTTTTAATTGAATCTGTTAAAAAACGTAATAACATTTTCAGCGTGGTTGAATAAATGAAGAATAGACCAATATCAAATGAAAGGGCTCATGACCCAACAAGAAAGTCAATATTTTATATTATTCAAGTTTCACAAAAACATTCTTAGTCTTTGATGATTAAACTACATCATTATTCTTAAAATATTTCTAATATTTTGGAGATTAAGCCTTGATGATTGCTACAAAAATTATTCTTATAAAATAGGATAGGCGTGTCCTTACCATATCCATTGTTACGGTAACCGTTTGAGTTGATCTTTATTGAGGATCAGACATATTAAATTCCGCTTAAGATAGGTAAGGTAGTGGGGCTAGATTACTTACATCATGCTGACTGTGGGTGACTTTCTTTTTACATCATATTTTTATATTTTTATAGTTCTATAAATTCTTATTAATACACATAAAAATTTGTTAAAATTTCATGTCGGGCTGAAAATAATATTTTCTGCATTCTTCCATAAATATAACATCTTTATTTTCCTGATTTCGTACAGTTTTTTTAATTTTTTTTGAGCACTACAACAAAATCATACCGAAAATGATTCAAGTAGAAAACATTCATGGTTGATTAATCATGCGCAAAAGAGTTTAAATGCTACCAGCTTTGTTTACAATTATGAAATTAAAAAGTGTAAAATTTATCTACCTATCTTATCTAAGACGAGCATATTTTTTTGAAACCTAATTTCAGCTTGGAAGAAAAATATATTTACCTCGAGGTAAAGATAACTTTTCATTTAAACTAGAGTTCACTAGCAAGTAATCAGTCATTTTCGTTATAAATAGTTTTATCTATTCGAAAAAAAAATCAGCTATATGTTGATTTGTTAACCGATTACTCAACCTTAATTTGTAGTGCAAAGAATGAAAAGATATATTTATTTATAACTATATTTATTCTTATGTTTATCTCATCTTATTTAGATGAGGTCCTGTATCGCCGTATTATTACTTTTGGTGGCTATTGCTAACGCCAAGTCAATTCATGGTGAGTATTTATCATAGTATTTTCGTTCTTCCTTAATCATCCTTCCGTCCATTTTAATTTGTTTCTGTGCTTTATTTACAACACCATCTGTTTCTGACAAAACTCTTTGTTATGAGGTTAAGCAACTGCTTTATTACAAAATCTCATTTTGAGATTTATGTTTATCAAATATTAGTATTTAACCATTGAAATATATACAGTTTTCTTTTATTGGCTACCTATTTCTTTTAACGAAAGTATATTTGATTATTTCCTAAAACAGAAGTTTCATTTAGTCTTTTACCTGTCTTTGCTCACATTAAAACGTTCTTTGGATTTAACTCGTTTATGTCCGTGGATGTTTTAATGGTTGTGTATTTAATGTATGTATAAAAAATGGATCATCATTGGAGAAAGTGGAGTCCTTTTCTTTCCAACAGTAAACGTTTTACATCAGAAAAAAACAAAACCGAAACGTAGTGACAGAACGGACATTTAAAACAGACATGTAAAATAACACCACAACTGCTTACTTTATCTAAGATGTACCATTTTTCATACTTACAAACCTAACAAACAATAAAAACCAATTCGACTAACAACTGACTTTTTGACGTTTCTCTCTCTATTTTCTTGTAGAGGGTGGAAAGAAGAGGAACCCACAAGGTTGTCTTAACGGCTGTCCCGCAAGTTGCGCACCAGCCTGCTTACCAATCTGCTGTGCTCCACCTCCACCACCACCACCTCCTCCACCACCGCCACCACCTCCGCCACCACCACCACCCCCACCACCGCCACCACCACCACCACCACCACCGCCACCACCGCCACCACCACCACCACCACCACCACCACCTCCACCACCGCCACCACCACCACCACCAGCAGAAATATTATATGGACCTCCTGGATTAGAAGGACCACCAGGGGGGCAAGGACCTTATGGCCCCAGAGGGCAGCCAGGACCACCAGGACCACCTGGACCACCAGGACCAAACGGACCACCAGGACCTCCTGGGTCTCCAGCTTGTCCACCACTCTGTGCGAAGTCTTGTCCTGCCTATTGCCCAGTAAACTGTTGTCCAGCACCTGGAAAGAAATAGATCATTATTTACCAACGCTGGACATATTTTCAACACTAATGACTTTGAAAACCGAAGACGACGACATGACGACGTGCCTTTTCTGGCATTTAGTATATATAATTATATCCATTTGTAATAAAATGTTTGTATACAATATAGAAATGAAATTCCTTTTGTAAATGTGATGTATTTTTTGCCAAGCAGCTGCAAATAGTATTGATTGAACTCCTGTATAAACATTATTACGTTTTTGATTTTACCTTTTAGAATCATTAGCAAGAAGAAGTCCACAAACTTGTGGCCAAGAGTGCCCAGCTACTTGTGCACCAGCTTGTCTACCAATTTGCTGTGTCCCACCACCTCCACCACCTCCACCACCACCACCTCCACCTCCACCTCCACCACCACCTCCACCACCACCACCACCACCACCACCACCTCCACCACCTCCACCACCGCCGCCACCTCCTCCGCCACCACCTCCACCACCACCTCCACCACCACCACCTCCACCTCCACCTCCACCACCACCTCCACCACCCCCACCACCTCCACCACCTCCACCACCACCACCACCTCCACCACCACCACCACCCCCACCACCTCCACCACCACCACCACCACCAATTGCTATCCCAGGAAATCCAGGACCACCAGGACGTCCAGGACCACCAGGAGGACCAGGACCAGCTGGACCACCAGGACCACCAGGACCCCCAGGACCACCTGGAGCACCTGGACCCGGTGGACCACCTGGAGCACCTGCCCCGCCACCCCCACCATGTCCTCCACTTTGCCCAGTAACTTGTGTGCCAACGTGCCCACAATACTGTTGCCCAGCAAGAAAGAAGTAAATTTACTGATAAAAAATATTGGTGTGGTGTCGTAAAAGATGCTGTTAAACCAAGATAAAAAGGAAGATTGGAGAAGATTTATAATTAACTGACCATCTGTTTTATTAACTACTATGTAGCTTTTTCTTATCTGCGATAACGTAGAGCTGTTAAATGAAATATTTTTGGTAGTAAAAGTAAAGCGTTGACTTTTTTCTTGTATCTCTCTTGCAGCAATATTAATTTCGTTTCATCCCTGGCAAAAAGGCTAAGGACTAACAAGGACAACAACAAAAAGGTTTTTGATACAATGTGTCAACAAAGTTTGCAAGCTGAAACTACACTAGCTAGGATAGATTAAATGCTTCCTTCGAAAGTCAGTTTAATAGAGCTAATTTAAAGTCCCTTTTATGGTGAGCCGAAGAGGTTTAACTTGCAAATAATATTGCAACATTGCCAAAAGAAGGAACAAAGTGACGAACAGTTGCATGTTCAAGCACTGCCTGTATTGGTGTTATTTTGCCAGTTATATACAAAAACTTCAATACGTTTTTCTTAAGGGTCAACATTAGGTAAAGGTAAGTTGTTGCATTTGAATTCATTGCATCTCCTATCGCTTTATAACACTCAAAAGAAGTTCTTTAACACCTATCCACTTCTTCGTGTTATGTGGTTTTGAGATATGCAGTATTAACGGTGGTTAGCTGTGTCATAACAAAAGACATTGAAATTAAGTTACCTAAGACGTTCAAAATATGAAAAAATTAAAAGTCGATTTTTAAAGTAAAGGAAAAAACGTGAGTCCATCGCGTTATTTACAATGCTATGAGTTAGTGCAAATTTTGTCTCAATGTTAAATCATAATAAATAAATAAAATAATGTAGTGGGATAAACAAGTTTGCGCATACCTTAAGGGAAATATTATTCCCATTAATTAGATAAAAATTAAATTATTGAAAAAAACTCACAAAATTCGCGAAATTAATTCACCAAAGGGAATCAACTAGACATGAATCATTTTGATTTTTTAAAAATACACCTCACGAAGTTTAAGACCATAATCAAACACATTTGTATTTTTCTGTATGAAGAAAGAGAATTGTGGATATCCTTTGACTGTTTTTTTCAAAACGCCATTTTTCTTTTCTTTTTTATAAACAAGATACGACGAAATGGTACACATATTCTTTTTTGTTCTTCTTCACTTTTTTTCAATGCTCAATTACAGAATACAAGATAGGGCTAATTAAAAAGGATGAGTTTCTTCTAGTAAATAAAATAATCAGTCACGTGATCACATATTTCTCTAGAAAAACAATACCTACGTTCTTTTGAGTTATTTCTAAAATTTGACAGGCTGAAGTGGTTTGACTCTTCTCAAATTTTTTAAAATGTTTACAAATGCCATGAAACTCAATGTTTACAAATTTATCATCCCGAAGGTAGCAAACATGTATGTATTCAATATGGAATTTATGGCAAAAATTTTTTTGAAATTTTATTTTTTGAAGGGAAATGTTTTAATCCGCAAAAATATGTTCCCGTGAATTTTTGTCAATTCAGTCATTCGCAAAAATAAATAAATTATAAATAAATACGAAAATAAATAAAAAAATAAATAAATAAATAAATTCACCAATTTTGTTTAGACCTTTTAACAACAGATACACATTGTTTCCGCTGTCTTTTTCCATTTCCATTAAGGTCTAAAAATACAATTAGTTGTAGATTTAGGTAAAAACCCTACCTCTTGGTAGAAATAATACAGTGTATAGAATTTAAGTAATCGAAAACCAATACGAAGAAGAACATGACAAGATGTCCACGTTTGACAAGTAGTTTTAAATCACAGCGAGAATCTTAAAATAACATATTCATAGCTTTTAAGATTTGCAGCCTAAACATGTGGGTTATCCGTTATGGTCGACGGACGTTCAAAGCAAGGAGTCACATATGGATTTAGCTAATTCAAGAGGCCCTTGGACTTACTTTTCAATTCTGTCTGGTCTAAGGTCGAGATGTAAGTCTTAAAACTTTCGCTAATTATGCGAAAAACTAACATCATCAACAAGCTTTAAAATATGCAATTGTTAACGAACTTAATTATAGTAACTAAATATGAAAATTTATGTAAAACGTACAAAAGGGCAAACTGATTGTCAAAACATTTTTTAGAATCTATATGTTAGGCAAAACTGTTAAATACAACACCTCACCTTCATCATCATGTCATGCATAATGCCATGCATAATTAGTGGAACTTCTAACTGCAAAATCTTAAGAACCAATCAAGATCATAGAAATCTTCTCAAAATCTTTTTTATGAAAATAACTTGTTTCTTTGCGGTGGTAACACTTTAACAATGAAAAAATCAACAAAATGAAACTTTTGAGGAGGGAGGGGAGAGTGGTGGTGGAGATTGAAGTGAAACATAACTGGTAAAAAGCCTGGTGCTTAAGTCGCCAAGCAAATTAAAACTGCTTATTCAAATTGTTAAGGTACCTGTTCATCTTCACCCTCGTCATTTCTCCAGCTTTTCTGCAAATAAATTGACGAAAATATCTACAGATTTCATATGTAGGTACGCAAGTTTTATTTCGTACGAGTTAGTTACTCGCTCTATTGTCCTTATTTTTTCTTGAAATGTTGATTTTAAATTTTTTTACGGGAACTTTGAAAAAATCATAATGACTACGGCTGTAATAAGGCCATTAGTAGTCATATTGGGACAAAATTGTATATGCACTAGTCGGTGGCTCGTGGACAAATCTATGGGTTCGCTGTCTTTTATATACCGCATTTCGTGCGTATCACTACTGTGGTACAATTTTGTGGATAGGCAGACAGACGACGGCTGTGATTATAAAGACTAGTCGGTGGCCTGTTAATGAATCCACAGTTTCACCTGTCCTTAATTTACGGCATTTCGTGTGTCTCGCTACTTGCGGTACCATTTTGCGCATACATAGACAGACGGTGGCTATTATTACATAGAGACTAGTCGTTGCCCGTGGATAATCCCACGGGGTCGCCCGTCCTTTATATTTACCCGTCGCAACAAAGTGGATAAAAATATATCGCATTTGATATTGGTGTTTCCGTAACATCATTTTCTAACTCAGCGGGGGTCCGCGCAGAGACGGACAGACGGAATACGGCTATTATAATAGAGATTTATTGATAGTTAGTGCATGTTCTTAAATAGTCAACATTTTCTTATTCCTACAAGAATATTCACATTAATTTGTACAATAGATTAAGAAATAAATTTTTTTCATAAAGTTCTTTTAAAATGTTTTATTATTTATTTCGGACAGCCTTTCTATCATGTCGAATGTAATTACAAAAATTCAAACATTTTGTGGTTGAGAAATCATGCGCAAATAACAACAAGGCTACCAGTTTTATTTGTGCTTTTAAAATTACATAGCATTCTGTTACAATATTGAGCCATAGAGAAGCAACAACTAATTTCAGGAATAAAAGAAAAAATTCAAGGTAATAGAATATAATCTTAAGACTTTTAACATTTAAATCCTGTTTTGATTCAACAATTGGCTTCAGTAACTATTAGTCTTAGAGAAATGTATTTTCTAAGGTCCGTCATTAAGTATTTTATACCGTTGTTTATAAGATAGCTTCACAAAGTATTAATTTAACTAGTAATATTTTTAAAATCAATAAGACACCGTCTCAACCATATTGTAATTTTAGTTTATCCATGTTAATTAAAACCTTAAAGACAGTTCAGTCGGTACCTTTTGCACCTCAAAGAACGGTTTGTGCTCTACTTTCAAATATTGGACCTACCTAGGACCTGCGTAAGACCTACCTAGGACCTACCTAGAACCGACCAAGGAGGTACCTAATTGCATTTCTGATAACATAATTGCTACCACCTTTTTAGATGAGATATTGTCTAGCCGTCTTGCTAGTTTTGGTAGCTATATCTAATGCCAAATCCATTCACGGTGAGTAAATCACTTTTATAAAATATTATACCAGCGATATATCTGAAAAAGAAAACAGTTTGAATTCTTATAGTAGTTTAGTTTGCAAAGAATGCTTAATAAAACCACATAGTTAACTCAGGTGATCGCTTTGTTCGGAAGACGAGTTTGCAGTTAACACTCTTTTTTCTCAGACCTGCTGCGGGAAATTTAAATATACCAATAACAGCTACTGTGTTTTTCAACTCGTCACTTTTTTTTAGTGCACATATGTCTAAAGAGATATGTAAACTAAACTTGTGATTTTATTTGGCCTAGTTCGATTTTTCTTACGCTTTATTTATTTTTATTATTAATAAAAGCAGAATCTGTTTTATAAGTATCAATGTTTATTATCATATAAATATAAATTAACAAAATTTTGAAATTTTATTCACTTTCTTAGCCTATCATTGATTTTTATTTACCTGTTTATTTTCTTTAGAAGACAAAACAAAAAGAAGCGCACAAGAATGTTCTGATGGTTGTGCGGGAGGTTGTGCACCTGCCTGCTTGCCATCCTGTTGTGGTCAACCTCCTGCTCCTCCACCACCTCCACCTCCACCTCCACCACCACCTCCACCGCCACCAGAGGCGTGCCCTCCAATGTGTCCAATTTCTTGCGTAGGTACCTGTCCACAAGCCTGCTGTCAATCGGAGAAGAAGTAATCTGTGTGCCACAAATACTACACTATATTCACACACAACGAAAATACATTTATTTTATATAAACGTTTTCTTTACTAGCTTACTTTAAAGTGCTTTTGATATTTAAGAATAAAATAAAACCTGTCCTCATATCTATAAAGCCCTATATGTCGGTGCAAATAATAATCATAAGTTGGAACTCTCTATCGTCGGCTATTATGCCGAGTCTTGAACAAAAAATGAATTACATTTTTCATAATTATTTGTTTGTTTTATTTTTATTTTAATCCCTATTAATTTTTATTGGCGTATTGTTAATCTTATTCTACAGATATTGTTTTTCAAAGTTATTTAAAAATCTTTCTGTTTTTTTTTTATTTTTTGATACCACAGAAATGGGGCGTGGCTAATTCTCACCACTCTATATACCTTTTCACTGTTACTAATGGCAAAAATGTACTATGCAAGTGAGGAAATAAATAACATACATTTTTGCTGATATCAGCATTTGGGCGGTGACTTCATAATTATTATTGAAGTTACCGAAAAGCTAATAACTAATTCTCTGCTTCTGTGTGTTCGTGTGTATGTGCCTTTACAAGGATGATGTTATTATGTATCATTTTTTTCCGATAAATTAGCTCTTTGCTGACGGTAATGCATTAGTTCGACGCCAGTAAAGTTTTTAAAGTTAATGAAGCCGTTGCAGTACACATATAACTTTAAGGCTTAAGAACTTGGAAACGGGTCGAAATGACTGACATTATCTCCTGCGTGGTTTACTACAGACTGCATGAGACCAAATTAAGTAAGTTCCCAAAGCCTGGATAATTCAATTTGTTTCAGAATGAACGGGTTGATGATGCCATCAGAAACTTTGCAACGGGTTATTGCTGGCGTCACCAAGATTAAAAGACGAAACTTTTACATTGTTCTTCTCCCTAAACTTTAGGCCTATGGACTAGTCTTATATAATAATACTCTCCATTTCAATGTGACTTATGCAAAGTTGATTATATTGTTCACAATGTTCTTTACATAAAGACTATAAAACATCACGTATAACGTTTTGCAATTTACAAACTTTTCAATTCCAAACATTATTGTCGTCAAAGGTAAGTTTATTAAGAATGGCGAAGCATTACACTCTTAAGTTTTGGCGAAGTAACTTGAAAACTGGTGGAAATAACTGACGTCATCTCCTGCATAGATCACCTGGCATCAAAATGGGACTAATTTCTTAATACTGGGTTTAATCCGCCTGCTTTGGAACTGATTAATGTGTCATTAAACAAATTTTAAACCTTTTTTATTTCTTTAACCGTCCAAGAGTAAATAACTTCTGGAGATATAAAAAATGACCAAGTACAAAAGATATAAATATATACATATAAAAAATTAAAATTATCTATTAAATTACAATATAGCTGTTATTGTTGTCTGTTGCACTTTGTTTTTTAAAAAAAATATGATTAGGGAAAATCATGTTAACCGACTTTATACCAGCTGTTTCTTTGCAAATAAAAACATTTCTTAAATAATCTTGTATAAAAATATGGATTGATGTGTTCCACCACATGTTTTACTTCTTTGTTCACATTTCTTATATGTCGAGTTGAAGCATTCTGTTGATGATTTTAACGTTACCAAAGCTCGTCGAGACGCCCAGCATTCCCCCCAATATTGAATTCCAAACATCCTGTATCCACCTATCTTTGCCATTCTAGCACATTTGCATAAAATCCTAAAAAAAAATAGATTTTTTTAAAGTTATTTTATGACATGTTGAATAACTTTTTTATTCTTTGCCGGTGAAAAAATCTTTCAATCAGGTAAAAATTTGATTACGAGAATCAGAATTAATTTGCTTAACTGACACACTTTACTAAGAATTGCCATTAGAAGATTTTGCGCCTAAATTTTTCAATTGTCAACATTTCTCAAACATGGTGTCAGTCAGCACAACATCAGCTAACAAACGATCTTACTTATGCATTGATTTCGCGAGAAACTTCCAATCAATCACACTCCGAAAATTTTCCAACAACACAAAAGATTTCTTCTTTCCCTCCGCGCTAGCTTTACATCCTTGCTTAGTGAAAAAACCGTCGAAACCAAAATTGATGCATGTCAAGCCTAACAACAGATAAAAAAGACATTGATTGAGTACATGCAGAAAAATCCTAATAATACGACCATTGAAACAGTAGAAGTGGAGGGGCCATATTTTAGTAAATTAGAAAGGTGCAGGACCCACCAGGGTTGGGTCCTACGCAGAAGAGAAAATTTGGAAAAATTCACATTTTAGAATGCCAATATAAATTTTCCCGCCTCCATTTATGTTATTCTACACCAGTCTAAATTGTCCGCTTTTAAGCGTTCAAGTTCTGGTTACTTCTTATTTTTGATAAGTTTGATCACAATATGATAACAACAGCGACGACAATGTTAAAAAAAAATATAAGACACATCATATGAACTATGTGGCAGATTCTTGTTACCTCCACCTGCAGCACCCACCCCACCCCCTATCCCAGCTAAAACAGTTTCATCAGAAACAAAGTTCTTGTTTTATCAACCTTGTCATCATGGCATCCTGTATCTTTTCTAACCCCGGGATAAAAAAGAGACAACAAGCGCTGAGAACGAGGTTGTTATTTCATCTCTTACTAATTTCACCTTAATACTTACCTTTAGATGATTCTGCATAACATTGTCTGCCATGTATGTTAGTTGGATCAATTGCATTGCAACTAGGACAATTTGTTCCAGCTGGACAAAAACATTTTTCCGTTTTCCAATTACATTTCTATAAGGAAGAATGCGTATTTGAGCGTGTCACCTTAAGGAGATTAATTATTCGCGAAATTAAGTTATTTTCTCTATTTTTGCGAAATTCTATATTAGCGATTAACGATAATAGGCCCTTTTTTAAAAAATCAATCACTGAGAAAATATAAACAAAACCTTTCACTTTTCTTATGGTGATGACTTTAAAAGACTTCACTTTTCTTGTCTTATGTATGTTTATGGCTATTATAAAGTAGTAGAAGATGGAAATATGTGATTGCACATCCTTTAAAGGGTTTGATAACGTGTTTAACAATGACAGAAGCAAGAATAAGACAGTAGTTGTCTTCTCACCAAGTCCCTATTTGCGAAATTTGTGAAATAATTACCAATATATTCTTTTTCTTTTATATATATATTCTCAATATCTTATATCTTATATCTTATTACTACGTGTGACCATAGTCTTTTTCTTGTGATTATGGTGTGACTACACATATTTGTTTTTTTCGCAACTCTCTTGAGCATTTTCTTATTGCCTATAACTCGTGAAAATTAAACTTACCCAGAAATCTACATTCTCGAAAATTATTCTTTACGAAATCACAGAGAAAATCCTTCGCAAAAATTAGAAAACTAATTTCGTCAAAGTAGTACCACCTGACAGATAAATCGCGGTAATTATCACTGCCTAATTAGCGACCTTAGACCGTGTTTCCGCTACAACCTCTCAATACTCAATCCTTTATAGACGTATTCCATTTTTAGCAAAGATTGAGCAAAACGCAATTGGTAGAAACACTAGTTTTTTTATAAACATTTTTGGTTTTAAGCACTTTCTGAAAAATTTAACTAATTAAATTAATAATTCGGATTTTGTGACGATTTGATTTTTTTTGGCCATTTGATAACTTCTAATACTTATATCCGTATCCATGTTATATTGAGAAAAAACAAACCAGTTACATAATTCTCTCATGATAATACCTTCTTCTTAGGGAAATTTTATTACTGGTTGTGGGGATATTTTCCCAAGGGCAATCCACTATAGTATAGATTTCTCACTAAAAGTTGTAGTATTTTGTTTCTTTAGAGCGCCTGATTCTTACAAAAAAATATTGCTGAACTATTCGCCTTACATCTAATTAGGAATGAAAATTTGAATTTTGTAAAGAATGGAAGCAAAAACAATAAAAGAGACGTACACCACCATTTATGCACTGATTAAGACACGACGGATAATACAGCTTTCCTCGTAAGTTGGTGCCATCAAAACGAGAACACGATGAACCTCCATTACATGGATAACAATAACATGCATTTTGATTGGTGCATATCTAGAAATTACACATTTTGATTGGTTCTGAAATCCTTTGCAAAAAAGGTTACCTCTAAAAATGTTTCCGTGTGACAGATGTTTATATATACGAAGATTTCTCACCCCTTTTCCCTTTCGGCAAAGCCCATGACATTTCGCTTTTTGAAGGGCTTTTACATCGACACATTCGTGGTTGTAACAAACCTACAAAATAGTATGATACTTCGAGAAGTCGGGAGAAATTTATTATTAGGTAAAAATAGCTAGAGCATAAACTGGAAAAATAAAGATCGTCGACCGCCAATTGCCATAATTGTTATACATTTCTTTTTCATAGATAAATTTAATGCAGTAAAAGTGGTAAAAATGTCTGTATAGCTGCCCTTCGTGATATTTTAGGTAATGGCGGCTTGCTCTATATGAACAGATTTATAGGAATGGTTATGTATATAAAGCTGCTTTTTAAAAAAAATCAAAAACCTTCCTTCTTTTACCTTCCCGCCACCACATTTTGTTGCCTGTGCCGCTATTGTTGGATCAGGCATGTCGTATACAAATACTGACGACAATCTAAACCAAGAAGGAAACAGAATAATATTCTATTTTCTGTTGCTTGTTTAGTATACCAAAAAGCAATAGATAAAAAATGTTGTTTGTAAAAAGTAAGCGTTATTATCGTCCTATACCCCTTACCTGCAAGAAACTCCATTCTTCCCATAATAATAAGTTGTTTTTCTTGAAGTTCCAATTTTTGGAAACACTGGTAATTTATTTCCAACGCATGTCAGCTTACCGCAAATTGCATCTCTTAGAAGGGAACACGTCAAAATATTGTATATATGTAATCAACGAAGTAAAGTAAAATAAAAAAATGATGCGAAGATTACTTTGGTTTGCAAGGAATAAATGAACCATTCTTTGCTTTTCCACAGTTATAAAATTCATTAACATTTTGGGTGCGCCGTAAGCAGTTCTTTTCGTCATAATTAGCTTCTATAAAAATAAAACGATATGGCTTGATAACCAGATATTATTATGTCTTTCTTTGCACTTTCCATCGCTACTGTCAAAAATTCATTATCAAAACAACCTCAACGTGCAGCCGTTATGATCGTTTCAGGAGACATTTCGCGTATCTTTTTATTTAAAATAGTTTAAAAAAGAAAGATTTAAACCGAGTGTTTTTAAAAAGAATTTAAAAAGAATTTAAAGCAGTTACATCTAAAAGGAAAATCATATTAATACCTTTTCCCCAGAGGTTTTGACATTGTTGCTGCAAAGTTGGAGAGCATTTTCCTTTATAACAGTATCCCTGGCAAATAAAATAAGTTATTGATCAGAAATGTTACAACTGGTATCATGAAGTGTGAATCAGAACAAAGATATTTTCTCTCACTGTCTCTTTATTACACGAAGAAAAATCTGCAACTGTAACATCAAGTGGACACTGAAAAAAAGAAGGAATAAATATTTCAATAAGTGTGATTTTCTTTAAAAAAATTCGACGTAACGTTTAACGTAACACATAGTAAGTTCATCTCCTACCTCTTCATCTTTCCCACTGCAGCGCTCTGTAACATCACATACATCAGTAGCATTACGACATGTTGTACCAGCTTTTATGAAAATACACAAATCAGTGTTACAACATTTCCCATCAGCACATTGAGCATTTTTGATCAATTTACATGTTGTTGCATTGCAGCATTTGTTTTGGCACAGCTGGAACAGAAAATAGAATTACTATGAATAAATATTTTTATATATTGAAAATTAAATTTAACAGTTTACTGAAATTAAGTGCAGCATTTTGGTATAGCTACATAGAACATTGTACACATTATTATAAAAAAGCGTATATTATGGCGAAACTAAATCGAGTATTTACTTTAACTGGTCCACAGTCGCATTCCTCTCCTTCTTCAACGTACCCATTGCCACATTTTGTTTTTGTATCAAGAATCTAAATACCAAAAAAAATTTTTGTTGTCTTAAAATACAGTTACATAGTATAGCCACAAGCAAGCTATGTCCACTACTTTAGAACAGCTTAGGCCTATATAGGCAATAGGTGAATCGTTTTACAGATACTTTGTGAATTCATGTTTTCGTTTTTATCTACTAATGTTAAAGCTACTTTTTTATAAAAGCATGGCTTTATCTTCCAGCGTCGACCCGTACCAACTTCCAAAACCTCTAGAACACAGGCGTTGCGCACAGAAATAAAAAAATGTAATGTGCATATCATGTACTGAACTCCGAAAGCTGCGAACAAAATATCCTTAAGGCGAAAGTCCACCTAGATTGCAAATCACGACGTACTTAGCACTGCGAGGTTGGCCCTCCAAGCTGCACAATGTCCACTCGAAACAGAATTGTGCGCACAAATTCTCAATGGCAGCAATTTAAGAAAATCATAAAATTACGTCATTATACACTGCAATGCTGTTAAAAAAGTCAAAATAATTTTGAATTTTGAAACAATCAGTGCGTGTAAAAGAACGAGTGCGCCTGGAACGACGCGCTAAAAAATTGAATTGAACCTTCCTATTTAATTGAATTAAAGTCAGAGTTTGAAACTTATGTATGAGCAAACTAAGTAGCACATAAAATACCTGTTTTGGTGACGACAGCATGCACCTGCAGCTTCCACGTCTACAAACCTCATTAAATGATTGCTTTGTACACTCAGTAAGACCATCAACCAAGTAACGCAGACTATAAGATTATCTTAAATGTCGTAATTGTCGTAATGTCATAAATGGCTTAATTATCGTAATTATTGTAGTTGGCGTAAATGCCGTAATTATCGTAGTTATTATAGTTATCGTAAATGTCGTAATTTAGCAAACGAAGAGGTACTTTCTTAAATTAAATCAGCGTGAAGAATCTATATTTCTGTCTACCGTTAAATTGCATTCACCCAAGAAAAGACAAATATAATCGCGTGAGAAGTTCAAAAACCTTCTACATATCTTAATATCTCTTTAAGATTATACAAAAACATCTAGTATGCCAGCGAAGCCACATTTTGAAAAGTTTACATTTTAAAACAGAAACCAACATGGAGATAAGAAATCTGATTGTAAAATAATAAAGTGAGCCGAAAATGGGAGATTTCCTCTCAGCTTTACGTATTTTGCCTGCAATCTTTTGATTATCATTATTTTTAATGCATTTCTTTAAAATATCAGAAAATTGAATTTGCTATTACCTATTAAAATTTTCTATTATAACCTATCAACTATCAGAATGTAGAAGAATAGATAAAAACAAACCTTAAATGTGTAGACATCAAACAATGGTTTGCAGTACATCTGCATGATTTACCTAAATTCAAAAAAATCAAAACACGTATAAACAAATTGGCTTTGATTAACAGTTCACAGATGTAGCTTTGGAAATTGTTTTTGTATAACTTTTATGTATCGTGTGATGCTTAAAAAGAACAATATAGAATGTTGTGATTATACTAGTCGCTTGTCCGAGAAAAGTCCATGGGCTCGCCGATCCTTATATATTTGCCCGTCGTCCTTATAAGCCGAATCTCCACTGGACGATATTCGCGACGGTTTTTGTGACGAAAAGTAGAAACCAATTCAACTTTTCGTCATGACAAAAATCGCGACCAATTAAATTCGATTATTGATGATGATCGTCGTAAAAATCGTCCCGAGGAGATTCGCCTATAGAAGTCATTCGTAGTGGATAGTATAGCCATACCAAAATGTCTGATTCCAATATTGTGAGCCAGTTCATGGGCGACAGCACCAGCAACAAAGTAAGGGTTAGAGTGCCACACCTAAATTATGATCACAAAAATATGTATATGTTTGAGTTTGGTACGTACCACCATAGTCTCTTTTTTATGACTATGGTATCACATACCTCTCACAAAGTATTTAAATAGGATAGAAAAATAACAAAAATGCTGAGAAATTGTGTTTGTTTATCTTACGGTTGTCATGGCTTCCGACAATCCTTTACACAAAGTATTGCTTCGACTAAGGCCAACCAGACCTCCGAGATGTTTACCACTGAAACGAAAGACAAAGAAATATTATAGTTAGTACAATTGCACAAAATTATAAAAATAATATTAAAAAAAGGCGAACTGGACTGAACAGAACTGAAACTATAAAGAAGAATACATTTTATATTTTAATTTTAGAATATTTATAGTTTTTTATGACAACATTACTAGAGTTAGACAAAAATTATTTGAATAACTCTAAATTTCACAATATCGGTATTTTTAACCCTAATAAATCTCGAAAAAAATGGTTTATTTTGATAAGTATTAGACACAGGGGTTTGATGGTCACGTTCCAATTTTAGTCCACACATCATTTAAAAGACCACAGACCATCCCAAAAAAGTTTTTAATTTACCTTATCAGATGAGCATTATGATGGTGGATCCAACCTTTCTCTTTGATGAGAACGTCTCGATGGTACTGGTGAAAGTTACTCAACGTGACTATCGCATTATCAGTTATATTGACGCGATCGTTTATTGTCCATATTTCTAAGTTGGTCAGCACAATTTTTATATTGATTGCGCTGTAAATCTAGCAAAGCAAAACAATGTAAATGAATTGAAATAGTCAAGATGTTACTATACAAATATTTTTGCATCTAAGAAAAAAATATGTGGTTTTGTGTCATGTTTGGAGTTTTCACTAGTATTGTTAGAGAGAGATTTGCAAAAAAAGTTTTAAATGTTATATGGACTTCAATAGCTATTATTCATATACTTACGTGGTTCACATAGTTAAGTATGCTGAATATAAATCCAACCACGGCTGCTTCATCGCGTTTGAAGCTTTTGTACTAAATCATACAGAAAACACAAAAATGAAAAATTATATAATCATATACACGTTAATATAACATGTAAAAAAGTATATAATTTTGCGACACCAAAAATTTTGATTTTCAGAGTAGGATGTCTTTTTAGTAGACATTGAATCCGTACATAAATATAAATTGACATTGTTGGCTGTTAAGTCCCATTTTGCATCGACAGTAACAGTGTGATTTTTTAAATTCTACATTCAAACGGTAATATTAATAATGCGTTAACACAATAACGGCTGGTGTAATAATACTTCTTCAACTTTCAACATAGACATTTTCCGGTTCGTTGTTAGTTTGAAATTGAGATAAGCTATAAGTGCTTTTATTCTTGACAAAAAATTGTAGATTGTCAACCTGTATTGAGTAAATCAAACTCACAAAGCTATGGTCTGCCACAACCGCCATTGGAATATATTTTAATGATTGCTGTGAGTAAGACGACCTTCTTATCTAAATTACAGAGAAAGAAGAAGGTTTTTGTAACAGAATACAAGCATTGCAAGCAATTCTTTTTCTGCTACAATGATAACAATCCTTACTCTTTTAAAGCGATGTTTTGTGTTTTTCTCATTTCCGAAGAAGTAACGTGAAAGGGAGCCTAAATGAAAATTTAATTTATTTCAATGTTCCATTTGATTTCTCATGAGATATGTCACAGCTTAAATAAACAATCAGAGAATCTATTTTTACCTTTGTCAAGTATGACATTCTCAAGTTTATAAAATATATGTTCATCGCGCCCACCCTAAAGAAAAAGAAACGTAGACCTTTAGTGGGTTAATAAAGAAACTTTCAAAAAGAAAGTTGAAGATGGCTTTCTTGGGAATCCACAAAGAAATTAATGCATACCAGTGGTTCAATGAAATAGACTTCGTTGTTCGCATCAGTAATGCAACCTCTGAAAAATGATAGATACTGTCGCAGTGACTCAAGCCCAATGCTAACAAATCAATAGAATACCGTAACTCTTATTAAGTATTATTTATTACCTGAGTCCTTCACAGATACTCATTACGACACTTCCTCCTTCTTTAAGTCTTCCACGATAATGACATTGGTTCAAATCGGAAACCTAAATGTTTTACAAGCAGGTGATTTTAGTCTCAGAGATTGCTTGATAGGGATTTAAGGTAATTAGGAATTTAATACACAAGTTCACAGTTTTAGTTAATCATTATTTAAATAAATCTTTCTTTTGTTACAAAGCTCTTATTGAGAATTGGAAAAGGGAAGTAAACTGTTGTGAATTAGATGGCTCTGACCATGAAGAAAAGTGGAATATGTTTATTGTGAAATACTTTGAAAAGAAAAGTTACAATTCCTTTACATCTGTTTTACGACAACATATTAAATTTTCATGCCGTGAGACTAGTTATTTTTTCAAAGAATGAAAATATTCATAATGCCTATGGTCAAACCATTATTAAATTCACTCTGTTGACTTCATTTTTTCTATACAGAAAATGAGTGAACAACTTAAACTGTAAATAGGTGCATAAAATTTTCCCCAATTTTGAGAAGTAGCACAAATTGAAGTGATAGTAAGATATGAAGTGTTTACATTTTCTTGGTTTGATCCGTAGTCTGTTGTGATGGAGAAATAATCCGATGCTATATTACTAAAATAACAGAAAATATTTAAATGAGAAATTTGTTATGGCAACATAAACATGACCTTTTACAAGCAAAACAGAAAAACAAGAAAATAGAAAGAACAAAAACCCAATACTCGTGTAACATACATTTGTTTTCGTAATATAAGGTGAAAAGTCCTTTCTTTTGTGGACAGAAGAAATTCCCGAATAGTTGGATCGAATCTCTAAATTTAAAAGTAATGTTAATTTTTAGCATGGATTAGCTGTGTGTTTCATCATAAAGAAACAAAAACCCTGGATGGCTTCTAACATTTTTCTTAGTGAGAAATGTTTAAGCCCGTGTGACCATCCATCGTGTTATGTGAATAGGTTAGGGGAAGATTTGGAATAAAGATCACTCAAAATGCTTATAACTGCGCTGAGTGGTGAAAACGGGGGGAGGTGGGAAGATGTTTTGTGGTTGATGAACGGACTCCTGGTTATAATAATTGATTTAATGACGATGTTGATACTAATGTTGGTTTGTTTTGTGTCTACGTACACAAAAAGGATAGGCGAACTCTGAAAACATATAGTTGCTTGCAAGACTTAAAAGACGGGAGTCCTTGCTTGCCGGTAAACTCACCTCGTGTGTTGATTTAAGTGAATGGGTTCCAACTTCTTTTGGTATGACTTTCTCATAACTTTTTAGTCCATCAGGAAGTTCTATAATGTTATAACCTTTTATAAAAACACATGGAATTTTTAAAATACTATTTCTCAAGAAAGGCCACGTAATGCTTGTACACTATAATCCTCTTAAACTCGAATTTATTCACACTATTTTTGAAAGGTTCTATTCCACAAACCCTAACATAATACGCGTGTGTACAATATAGAGTTGATAGATACTGTGACCAGTCCCTTTTGTGTTACCAGGCCATAGGAACCATCTTCTACAGTGTTCAACTGTCGGTGTCAATATAATTAATGATTATATCCAACAGCTTAATTTTTTACGGTACCAATCAAGGATTTGCCTTTGTAGAAACTTTTCTAAAAATGTTTTTTTCTTTTTAGATATTTTTTTGAAGCTATTTTTCTAACGCCTTCTGAACATATATTCAACCTTAAACCATAGCTAAAAGCGTACAACAAAAATCCTGGAGATTTTACAAGTAAGGTTATATCGACGAGTAACAAGAAGAGATCAAATTTGTTATAGCAAATTATTTTTTTTAAAACCTGCACTTTTTAGTGGTGTTTATTATATCAGAAGCTTTCACCAAGCGCATTGTACATCGCGCTTTGAATCATAACCCCTTAACGAGCTGATATCGCGAATAACTAACGAAAACCTAGTACTCACGACTTCTTTAATTTAATAAAGAATGGAAAGCGACAGATAATCATTCAATAATTGAATAAAAAATAGCGTTACCTGGATTTGCTTCAATGTCTCTCAAAAGCAATACAAAGAAGAATACGATACAGATTCTCATTTTTACAAGTTCGATGACAAGATAAAACAAATGCAGTAGCTTCAATAAACACAAAAGCGAATGAAGAAAGGTATAGAACTGGAGCTTTATATTTTCTCCGAAGACAATGGAAACGGAGCTGCAGGTTGCCATTATGGAGCAAAAAAAGATAATTAGAGCTTATAACAGGAGGCTCAATATCAAATAATTTCTTTTTAATTGTTAACTTGAAAAAAATTAATTGGAGCGTTTAACGTTTCTAACAATTCTTATGTGAGAAAGGAAAAAGTTCGGTCATCTACGGATTCCTATATGTAATTATATAACGGAACCGGTAAGAAATATCAACGGCATATTTCCTAATATAGAAACACGACGTCACGTGAAAATGACGAGGGTTGTTAGAAACATGTTTTGACTGCTTGAAATTTACACCCCTTCCAGAATTTTTAATGCACGAGTAGATAGCTAAACAATATAACCATAAACCAATTATCCACTTTATTTACGGACTAATGATCAATTAATGCTTCTAATTTGCGACTCTGTGCAAAAATATTACACTGGATTTCAAATTGTGTGGCAATGGAACTTATTTAATGATAATTTATTTCTAATTAATTTGATGACGCTACTGCGCAGAGGATATTCATTTCCGCTACAAAACGATGTGAGATTTTAATGAGGAACTTCCGAAACGCAGCCACTTAAATCGTGAAAAATTGGTGGAGACAAGTGCTTTAAGAAACATGGTAATTCTTGTTGTTGTAGAAATCTTTTTTACACGTTACAGATATAAATATTAAGGATACACAGAACACCGAAGTTTTTAGTCCAAATTTTTTTTTACTGACAAGCTTATGATGCATAAAAAATTATTTCAAATAAAAATATAAATATTTGACATAAAAAAAGATGAAAATCTCGAAATCAATTTTGCTTGAAACACTTTTTAATGTGTGATGTATCACATTGTCATTCCATGGCACTTTACAATCCCAAGCCTATTGCAAATTTGTAATCCCATCATGTCGCACTTTTTAATCCCTTGACCTGTCGCATTCTGTAATCCTACCTTGTCACACTTGTTTAATCCTACCTAATCACACTATATAATCTCTTGTATTTACGAGCAACTTTTTATGTATTACATAAGGAAAAAAAGGAGACAGTTACTAAATGTTTTCGATTTAAAGTACACCTAAAAATAACTTCCAACATGTGACTCTTCTATTCCTTATTACTACTCGCTTTTTCCGCAAGAAAGAAACGCCAAATTAGATAGGAAATTAATCTTTTTTTCTGAAAATACATATTTTTTTATAATTTTATTTTCATTTTACCTGCCACTAGTTTCCTCATATCAAACATAATTTGATTCAAAAAAAAAAACTTGTGAGACTTGTTTTCAGAATATATTGTACGCCGTGTTACATCAGTACAATTCTTTGTAAAAGAATATACATTGTAATAGTGGAAATTACCTTTAGTCAACAGAAGAAATCAGTCATCCCTTTATATTTTAGTTTTTCATCGTTAAATTTAAGCATAATAATATTCTGTATTATTTTTTTTTTATTATTACTAAATATTTTATTTCAATGTAAACTACGTTAAAAATAAGATAACTTAAAAGAGGGCTCTGTTTTTTACCATACTGCTAGCTACATCTTCATTCTTTGGTGCTAACCAATGTTCTTCGTTTGGTTATCGTTTAGAGAAAATAGTATTGTTTGTTTCTTTTGTTTGGTTTGGATACACAGCAGCACTTTCGGCACGATCCTGAACATTTTATACCACAATGTAATGGGCAATGGCGGCATTGAGCACGGTTAGGTGAGATAGTAGTTATCTCTGTAGTAGTTGATGTTGTGGTTTTTGGTTCTTTAGAGACATTTGTAGTTGACTCTTTTGTTATCGTAGTATCAGGCTTTGGTGTAGTAGTAGCAGTGTCTGGCTTGCCGGTAGTATTCGAGTCTGGCTCTCCAGTACTAGTGGTGGTATCTGGTTCTTCAGTGGTGGTATCTGGTTCTGTATTGGTGGTATCTGGTTGCTCAGTGGTGGTGGTATCTGGTCCTGCAGTGGTAGTGGTTTCTGGCTTCTTAGTAGTGGTGGTTTCTGGTTCCTCAGTAGTAGTGGTATCTGGTTCCTCTGTAGTAGTGGTGTCGGGCTTCTTTGTTGATTTAACATCCTGTGTGGTATTATTATTATTTGTTGACGGCCTTGTTCTTTTAGGTGTTTTTATTTTTATATATATAGTCACTAGTTCTGGTGCCATAGTTGTTGTTCTTGGGGTAGTAGTTTTACGTACTGTAGTTCTTCTTTTAAGGGTTGTTCCTGGTGTTTCAGAGGTCTTTATTTCTTTAGTGGAAGTGGTTTGGACAGTGGTTGGAAGGACGATAGGTGTTGTTGTTGTTGTTGTTGTTGTTGTTGTTGTTGTGGTCGTAAAAATAACTAAATAAAATTTTAAAACAATTTCTGTTAGTGTCATTTATTTCTAAAAGATAATTAACCATAGACAATTCGACAATTCAGATCGGCATTACTTTCTTTCTGTTAATCACACTACAGATAAAACATGTCTCCCAAATCATAAAAAAACTATGCAGTGATATTTATATTTAGAATTATACTTCTTCATTTTCAACTTTTCAGTTTTTTAGTTTTTAAAATCAGTAGGAGTGAGCTAGTTATGGCTAAATTTTGTTTCAATAACTTGTTAAAAACGTTTAGCGTTTAAATCTCGCCAGCAGTAAATTCGAGTTCTGAAGCCTGACCTAAGGCTTAAATGTGTGACACATATCTCATCGGGTTACGTGTCGTCGGAGAAAAATGACCAAATATTCGTCACTTGATGGAACATTTTGGAAAAAAAATGAAAAACAGAATTGTTGACAAAAGAAATGCCATTAAGAGAAATGACTAAAGGGCATAATTCCCTGACGATATAAATTTTTAGTGAGGAAAGTTGTCCCAAATTTTCTCCTTCGATTATTTTTTTAATAAAGTGCCCTATTCACGCCAAAAATTAACGCAGATCTATAATTTTATTACATGGGTGCACGAGACTTAATTGTTGTAAGAAATGCACAAATATTTTTTCCTTTATCACAATTTCGTCCCCTGAGCTTCTTTTTCGCTTTCTGATATACATGCTTTGCTCGACTTGTTTCGCGCTAGCTAAATATCAGAAATCGAAAAAAAGGAGCCTTCACTACGAATTTGCTTTTATCATGCTTAGCTATGGGTTATTAAAAACCCCTATACTAAAAAACAACGTTTATTTTAAGCTGAAAACTCTGAAAACAGAATTTTTATAGTTTCAGTATAAAAGAAAATCAGTAAAACATACTAACAACAAAATTTAGACTGCACAAAAAAACAAAAAAGTTTTTAGTGCAAAAATGTACGGAAGCAATGTTTTAAAAATTTCTAGAGACACGCAAGTTTATTAACCCTTTGGCAACCATAGGCCGCTGTTGACCCGGCCAGGGGGGGGGGGGGTTACGCGGCGTAGTCCCCCTGCCGTGTTGCACGTCAAGAATAGACGAAATATTTGAACACTTTTTTTAAGAGGATGGAATTAGCTTTTTACTTTTAGAGATATTAGCAATTACATTCGGAAAAAAAATGAAAGTTTTAATACCTTACGGTGGCCCAGGGGTTAAAGTGCGCAAAATAATGTATCGAATTCTTTACCTTTTGTTATTTTCACAGGATCTGGTACGGACATGTAATAGAAGAAATTTGAACCCCCTGAAAGAACTTTATTTTTTCTCGGCCTTTTCACAAATGTTTGTTTTCCATAGAAATCGCCCGATCTAACATTATATTTGTTTTTGGCGAAGGTACATTTATTCATGTTGACCACCACTGTCACCGTCGCATATGGATTCCTCTTTACTTTAATTTCCATCTTTTCAACTGAATGATCTTCCTCCTTGAAGAAAACATCTGTAAAAAAACTTTCTTTACTTGAGATTGGAGAACGGATCACTTTGTATTCGTGAGAATGATTAACTCGAAAATTCAAGTTTGATATGTCGACAATGATGCACGATCCTGGAGGCATGGTTTTTGGTGCTTGAGGAAGATACTCTAGGTTGCCAGAAACAAGAATCTGTACGCTATACTGTATTGCTGATAAGTAGTTACAGAAGCTTAGTACTATTAAGAACGAAAAAACTAATAAAGAAGCCATGTTGTACAGTGTTTTCTCATCGATATCGTTTTAACAGGAAATTTTTCAACCAAACTTTTACATTGCATTTCATGCATCAATAAATAATGTACGATTTTTTCCGGGTTGATTTCAACAAACTTCATTTAACTTCAAACTACCCTCAAAGAGTGTTTCTACTGATATAACGTACAACTAATCGTAAGAAAAATTATATACAAGAAGGATATAAATACTTCACACGCTTGTTTTTCTATTGCTTAAATGTGCAGAAAACAAAAAATGAATGAAATTTTAATGAAGTTCATTCAATATGAATTTGCTACTGCAATCCTAGAGTTAATTTATTGGAAAAGAGGAATTTCATGGTTCGTCCAACAAACAGCTATAAACACTTGTCAAAGTTCACTTCTCAATGATCGCAAACGGACTTGGCACTTCGGATCTTATTATTTGCTTAGTTTCAAACTCTTAACCCATACTAATTTTTGCACACCCCGTTTTCCCGAATTTTAGCACCTTAGCGGGCCGTCGTGTGGATTGTTTCGAAATGCAGACATGGCAGAAACTGCCAGCAGTGCATTTTCGACGCTATTTACCTGGCCTACACATCTCCCAAAGCAAGACTTTTGCAGCCTGCCGACTGCAGAGTTTTGACAAGGCGATTTCATTTGGTCAGTTCGAAAAATAGCCAAAAATCGGCCTTTTCCAATAATATTATGTCCATGATTGTAGTTCAAACTAATATGATTTAAGAAAACTTAAGCTTTGAAGTCACAATATATTGCAGATCGTGGTTACACCTTTACAATCTCTCCTATAAATATATACAATTGTGTACAATTATTTGTGTCCATATATGAAACTACCCTTAACATGATAAATCTCTTTATTTCTGTTTTTCATCTTTTAGGGATTCTACTGCTTCAATATGATGTATGCAATATTGTACAATTATTTGAAGCAGCTGATGTACAATTCTGTGTTGTCATATACAACTCACACATTTGTTTCGATGATGCTTTAATGCGGAAAAAAAAAATTATTTGAATCACGAAATGGATTAAAAATAACATAACTTAAAAGAGTGTTCTTTGTTACATTCGTCCTTTGCCCCACTTTTACATGCCATAATAACTACATCGGCCTTCGGTCTTAAGCTTTGTTCTGCGGTTTGTTCCTCTTGTGTGGTTTGTATATACAGCAGCACTTTCGGCATGATGCTGAACAATTTATGCCACAATGTAATGGACAATGCCAGCATTGATCATTGTTAGTGGTAGATGTGGTGGTTTTTATGCTTTCAGACACAGTTGGATCTGGTTTGACTATGGTTTTAGGATTGATGGTTGGATTTTTAGTTTTCGTAGTATTAGGTTCCGGTGTAGTCGTAGTGGTTGTACCTGGTCCTTTAGCGGTGGTGATGTCTGGTTCCTCAGTAGTAGTGGTTTCTGGTTCCTCAGTAGTGATGGTGTCTGGTTCTTCAGTAGTAGTGCTTTCTGGTTCCTCAGTAGTGGTGGTTTTAGGTTCTTCAGTAGTAGTGGTATCCGGTCTTTCAGTAGTGGTCCTTTCTGGTTCCTCAGTAGTGGTAGTTTCCGGTTCCTCCGTAGTGGTGGCATTTGGTACTTCAGTAGTAATGGTTTCTGGTTCTTTAGTAGTAGTGGTTTCCGGTTCCTCAGTAGTGGTGGTGTCTGGTTCTTCAGTAGTAGTGGTATCTGGTCTTTCAGTAGGGGTGGTTTCCGGTTCCTCAGTAGTAGTGGTTTCTGGTCCCTCAGTGGGGGTGTTTTTTGGCTCTTCAGTAGTGGTGGTATCTGGTCTTTCAGTAGTGGTGGTTTCTGGTTCTTCAGTAGTGGTAGTTTCCGGTTCCTCCGTAGTGGTGGCATTTGGTCCTTCAGTAGTAATGGTTTCTGGTTCTTTAGTAGTAGTGGTTTCTGGTTCCTCAGTAGTAGTGGTTTCTGGTTCTTCAGTAGTGGTCGTTTTCGGTTCCTCCGTAGTGGTGGCATTTGGTCCTTCAGTAGTAATGGTTTCTGGTTCTTTAGTAGTAATGGTTTCTGGTTCCTCAGTAGTAGTGGTTTCTGGTTCCTCAGTGGGGGTGTTTTTTGGCTCTTCAGTAGTAGTGGTATCTGGTCCTTCAGTAGTGGTGGTTTCTGGTTCTTCAGTAGTGGTAGTTTCCGGTTCCTCCGTAGTGGTGGCATTTGGTTCTTCAGTAGTAATGGTTTCTGGTTCTTTAGTAGTAGTGGTTCCTGGTTCCTCAGTAGAGGTAGTTTCCGGTTCCTCCGTAGTGGTGGCATTTGGTCCTTCAGTAGTAATGGTTTCTGGTTCTTTAGTAGTAGTGGTTTCTGGTTCCTCAGTAGTAGTGGTTTCTGGTTCAGTGGTAGTTTCTGGTTCCTCAGTAGTGGTGGTGTCTGGTTCTTCAGTAGTGGTGGTATCTGGTCTTTTAGTAGTGGTGGTATCTGGTCTTTCAGTAGTGGTGGTTTCTGGTTCTTCAGTAGTAGTAGTTTCCTGTTCCTCAGTAGTGATGGCATTTTGTCCTTCAGTAGTAATGGTTTCTGGTTCTTTAGTAGTAATGGTTTCTGGTTCCTCAGTAGTAGTGGTTCCTGGTTCCTCAGTAGAAGTAGTTTCCGGTTGTTCGGTAGTGGTGGTATCTGGTTCTTCAGTAGTGGTGGTGGCTGGTTCTTTAGTAGTAGTGGTATCTGGATTTTCTGTAGTAGTAGTGTCAGGTTCTTGGCTGATCGTGGTGTCTGGCTTCTTTGTTGATTTTACACCTTGTGTTTTGGATGTTCTTCGTGTAGTTGTCGTGCTTCGAACTGTGTTTGGACGTAGTTTTCGTGTTGTAGTTCTTCTTTTACGGATTGTTTCTGGAATTTCAGTGGTCTTTAGTTTGTTAGTGGAAGTGGTTAGGATAGTGGTTGGAGAGATGGTCGTTGTTGTTGTTGCTGCTGCTGTTGTTGTTGTTGTTGTTGTTGTTGTTGCAGTGGTTGTTAGAATGACTAAAGAAAGTTTAAACACAATGTTTGTCAATATACTTTCTGATAAAAGATGATTAACCTTAGACAGATGGGCAAATCAGATCTGCATTACTTATGTCGGTAAAAAATGGATAACGTCTATTGTTCCAAAATGACGTAATCATATATATATATTTTAAAGACTTTCAATTTGTAAAATTATTTTGATAAAAACAGGAAAGGGCGAAAATATCACTTGAAAAAAATTTAGTGCAATTTTTGCTGGTATACATTTTTATGAGCAAGAACAGGTATATATGTTATAAATTGTTTGTATAAGCAACAGAGAATTGAGATTACACTGCAAGATATTTTCCAGAACGTTCCTGAATGTTAATTTGTTAGGTAATGGTATTTTTTACACAGAGAGAATAATGAGGACAGCAAGAAAATAGTTTTACTACTTCATTCCTTTTGTTTCGTAATAAAATTGTGCGAAATACGTCTCTAATGATTTTAAGGCTCAAAATAATCATACCAAATAAGAAAGAAATACAATTTGTTGTAGTACTGAATGATTCACGCCAAAATTCGTATAACTAGCTAAAAACTGTAAAATCACAATTTTTAAAACTTTAGTTAAACAAAAAATACTTTAAGTATGCTTTTAGCTAAATGTGTGTGTTTTAATATATGTACTGTTATTAAATATAGCGTGCGAATCCAGAATTTAGAGTGAAAAAGCGAGCTTCCTAATCAAAAAACGTTCATAGACATGCAAGTTTTGTTTCGAGTAGTAAAGAGCGCGAAATAATGTGTCGAATTGTTTACCTTTTGTTAATTTCACAGGTGCTGGTAATAACATGTAATAGAAGAACATTGAACCTTTTGAGAGGAGTCTATTTTTTTTTGGCTGTTTCACAAATGTTTGTTTCCCATAGAAATCGCCAAGACTAACATTATACTTGTTATTGGCGAAGGTACATTTATTCATGTTTACCACCACTGTCACCGTTGCATATGGATTCCTTTTTATTTTAATTCTCATCTCTTCATCTGCATGATCTTCTTCTTTAAAAAAGATGTCCTTATAAAAATTATTTTTAACGGAGCTTGGAGAATGGATCACTTTGTATTCGTGAGGATGACTCGGGCGTAAATTCAAATTTGATATGTCGATAATTATGCATGAACCTGGAGGCATGGCGCTTGGTGCTTCAGGAAGATATTCCAGCTTCCCACCAGAAAGAATCTGTACGCTATACTGTCTTGCTAATAGATAGCTAAAGGAACATAACAATTCCAACAATGATAAAGTTAATAATGAAGTCATGTTGTATAATTTCTTCTCATCGATTTTCTTTCAACAAGACTTTTTCAACCAAACTTGTACTAAGCGTATTGCATGCTTCGTTAAATAGTGCCCAAATTTTTCCGGTTTGTAAATAAGGGGTTTTACTTTACCGTACTGGCATTGGCAAATCAAACGAGTTAATAATCAAAGAGTTGTAGATTGGGCGAGGGTTTGAAGCTTGCTCTTATTTTAAATCATGGTTTAAAGCAATTTTATTACTGTGAACGCTTTGCTGTTTTGTTTACAATTTTTATAATTTTTGTTTAGTTGTTGCAGTTAAAAAGTGATTGATACACTTTTTATTCTTGTTTTTGTTGCTAGGAGTAGAGATCTCAATTATGTGTAACTAACAAAATCTTTAATATAATCTTAAAACAATAATTTTATTTACAAATTGTAAATCTTCGTTAAGCATGATGTTTCTTTCCATGAAACAGGACTTTCAGATCCTTCCCTATATATATTTAGAATTGTACAAAAAGGTGATTCCTGCAAAATAAAAATACGTCGCATGATGCTTAATTTTGCCCTAAATTTAGGCTGTTCTGTTTTAGAATTGATAGAATAGATTTGATTTACGCACACGATCAGCCATGGACTGCAAAGATGGACGCGTAGCTACTATTCTGTTTTTAAACTTGACAAGAGAACTTTATTTAGCTATGAAAGACATTTATACAGAGAGAAACAAATTATTTGTCGTGGCCATCTTCGATTCCCAACAGTTGTTTGTTTACAAGCTGTATATAATTTTTATATTTTCTTTTGTAAAATCTTAGGCAAGCGAAAATGAAGTCCTTTTTCTACACCTTCGTTCCTCTGTTCCGGAAAAAAACATATCTAATTAACGATTTTTTAAAAACTTTTTTTCGCTGCACTTTTCTTCATCCCTATTTATCGCGCTATAAAATCTCCACCACGTGAATATCTCATTTCTTAAAACTTTTATAATCTGGTAAGGTCAAGGGATAATCCTTCTGTCATTGAGGTGAAAGTTGATGCTTAAACTAAAGCCTCGTTCTAGAACATTTTACGAAGATCGTCAACGAGCTTTATTTTTTCTGTCGTGTTTTTTCTTATTGTTTATATGAAAAATAGTGGGTTTTGTTACTAATAAAAAAAACAATCATAAAATATTTTCCAATAATGAAATATATCTATTAAAAAATCAAACATTATTTTAAACTGAAAGTTTGTAAATACTTATAAAAAACATTATCGTGTATTCCTGCAGCTATCTTAAAACCACAACAATCTTAATTATCCCTTTCAAAGTTTAACCTGCCTGCGGACTTTTCACTTGCCAAGTAATTAGTCGAGCTCAAGAATGTGTAACGATCTCATATTGCGCTTATATCTTCTCATTCAAGAAACGTGCTCCTCTGGGGTCAGATGTTGGCGGAGTGCAGATATTGCATAAGGGATAGATGTATATCGGTGCATTCAATCCTTAAACGTTATATTACTTGTTGTGTGCACGGGATGACTGCAGCTTGTTAGTAATCATGCGCAAAGACAAGAAATCAAATCGACCGTCAGCTCTTCTCGATAGCAAGGAGAATGAAGATGTCTTTAACAGTATTGGACGAGGGTCCGTGGTATGTGTATTGTGTGTTTTCTCTGATTGTTTTTGGTTTCTTCATAACTTTGTTATTTTCGTTTTTTCCAAGATAAACATTTCCGATGGATATTCCAGAATTTGCTAAAACGTTAACGAATTTTTTCAGCATTCGTCACAAATGCAGAAAATTTATTAACCAACAATGGCTAACTATTTTAAACCTTTTTAATTAATAACTTCTCCGTCCTCTTATATATATACTACATCCTTAAACGATAGATCAGCGGCACAACCGTAACGGCTATTTAATCTGCCGGAAACGATTTCATATATAAGTTTGTCAAGTTGACTTTAAAAATGCAGAGTTTGACTTCAATGCGTCTGTGAATTAGAAATAAATCTTGTAATTAGCTATTTTTTCTGAGCAAAACAGAGCTTTAAAAGAAGTTACAATTTTTAATTATTTAAGAACTATAACACGCCTGGAATTATATATCCCTTTATGAGTCGTATAAGCATGATGGGTTTATCATTTTCGGTTTTTTATTCGTCAAACAGAAAAAGACATTTCTGACTCGTCGCTTATAAATAGGTTTCTTCCAAGTACAAATAAAAGTCGTTTTCAGCCAGAAATGTAAGAAATCTCTACCTTGCTAATATCAGGTATATTGTGTTGTATTTGAAAGTTACTGAATATAATTGCACAATTTTGATCTGAGTACCAGCTGGAGAAAAATTCGGTAGTTTTAAATTGTGTAATCACGCTAATTAAGCAGAATAATTAGTTCTGCTCAAATAATTAATCATCGCACAAGACGTTAATTATGACAGTTAATTATTAAGCCGCGTGGTAAACTTTGCTACCTTAAGTTTATCATGCGTACAGTTGTTTTAAGTTTCTCCATTGTCAACATTAAAAGTGACAATAGGAACAATAATCTTCGCGAAAGGTTTTTTATTCCTTTTTTCGTTCTAAAGCCTTGAATAGTGCTTAAGGCATTCCTTCGAAAGAACCCGAGTACTGGTGTGAAATGTTTCTTGATTCTTTATCAATATTCCTTAATACATCTGTTTTGACAGAAAATCTTTTTGCCAAAGAACTTTGAAAAAATTTATATAAAAGTCTCGAGGTGCTGCCAGGCTGTATACGTTAAGATGGGCTACACCGGCATTATCGGATGTCCCATCTGAGTGAATCATTCTCCGCAGACAATAAACACACGGATGCGCCATGACAAACTATCATCTACATACGTAACTTTAACTTCCATCTGGATAGGCTATCAGCGCGCGTCTGTAATATGGTACCCGCACGTAGTGTAATGGGTTCGTCTGAGGTTCCTACTTTTGGAATAGCGAATCGAATCTCCCTAACTACCAGGTAGTAAATTAGTGAAAAATAGTTCCACTTTAATTCTGTTCCTGAGAAGACTTTTTCTTTATCCATACTAAACCGTGCGTGTGATTTTTCAGACATTATCAACCTCTATCGTCCAGTTATATCACTGCTATCCGAATCAAACAGAGTGGCAGAAGAAGTGCGTCGGAGTTGCATGCTTTGTGAAAGACAATCAGAAGAAATCATATTTTGTTCGAATTGTTGACCCTAAGGTAGGTATGTTTACGTTCTTCTTGTTACCTGTTGTCTTGTGGATTACTGCGGCAAGTAGAATTATTTTTCGCTTCAGTCGTTTGGATAATGGCTGATTCGCATCTCCTTTCCCTGAGCTAAGTTTGCACTCTTTAATAGCCAATCAAATTCTCTGGCAAAGACTGTCAACTATGCATCGCCTTGTGCTTTTGAGTTTTCGTCCGTTTTTGTCGGGAAAAAAAGTTGAGAAGCCCTTACTTATTCCGTGTCTTCAAAAATTGTTTCTCAAGTCGCGAAAATTGGACATGCTTCTTAATTTATTCCGCATGGGTCTATATTTGCAGCTAATTCTAAAACTATTATTCTGACGCATTACACACAAACTCTTTGCTTTCCATAATTATTTTTTGAGTAATGACTACCTAACTTTCTTCTTGTCTCTTTTTAGAAGAAAGACATCGTTTGGGAGCAAGAATTATACAAGCAATTCAAATATAGTACACCAAGACCCTACTTCCATTCATTCGAAGCAGAGGTGTGTATATTCTTTCTCTTGCAGTCCTATCTTTTGAAATCCTTTGTCTTGGAACAAAAATAAATTTTAAACGTTGCACATCAAGAATATTTTTTCTTCATTCTCAAAACAGCGACCAGTAGTTAGCCTGCGTGTGGGAAGTCGATTTGTTTGCCAGGTTTTTAAGTATATCTTTTTATGCATCTTATATTATTTTCTTAGGATTGTATAGCTGGTCTTAACTTTGCTGAAAACGAAGAAGCCCAACACTTCAAACAAGTAATCGAAGAAAGACTAAGTAATGAAATCTACGTATTATTCTGCAACTTCTCTCACTACTCTTCATTGCTGTTCTTATTGACTATAACCCTTAGTCATCACCTTTCTTTTGCGATTAGACCTAATCCTGACCCAAAATTTCGAAAAGCAGTTACTATGATACTACGTACTTTTTTAATCTAGGGAACAGAATTGAATCAGCGTCACAAGAAAACAGCAATAGTGTCAGCAGCAGGAAATTTTCCTTACGTAAGCAGAGGTTTTTTTAATTCCATTTTTGAGTGGAATTTAATAATTCAATGGTGACGTCATACAGCTTCTGTCATTGTAAATGCCTAATTAAGAGCTTTTTTTTGTAAGAACGTTAGCAGTAGTGTAATGCTTCTCGACTTCTGGTAATAGTTGTTAGGTTATGTCTTCTTCACAGCATTTTGTGAATCCATCTTAATGCTTGTTTTTAGCGAATGGAACCACACTATCACTAAATGGATTTAAGAAAAAGATTTTAAAGGGTAAAAAGAAAACAGCTCTGACTAAAGATGATATAAGCATTCCATCTGACTTTAGGTTAGTTATTAGGTATGAAATAATTGTTAAAAATTAATCCCCAAACCCTAAACTCAACACAGAGAGTGGCCTGGTTGCTGTGTTTAGAACCCAGTTGCTTTACGTTTTGTTCTCCAGGCGCTCTAACGATAACTCGCATGGAGAGCTTTTTGTATAAGCCACTATAATTTCAGTGTTCTAATGCATTGCATTAAATTTGTTTCAGGCATGTTGGTCATGTTGGATGGGATCCAGATGGAGGTTTTGATGTGAGTTATCTTTACACATACCAACAACACCCCACTATAGTTGTCATTATGAGTCAATCTAGAACGAAATTTACAGAAAAAAATAGACGGAAATAATAAACTGTTCAAATTATCTGAGGCAGATTTTCTTTCAAGGCAATTAATATCGCATTCAACAAATTTTATATGGTAAAAAAATGATTAATTCCGAAGTAAATGTCAGCTTCCTTTATTTTACCGAACCCCGTCTGTTGTCTTTTTTTATTTCGGAAAGGCGAGACGGACAAAAAAAAGGCAACAGGCGCTGGGATCAAAGTCACTTTATTGATCTAGAGCCAACTTTCGGTTTAGATAAATAACCTTGATTCACAATGGGCAAAGTTATTTGATGCTGTTGGAGTAACCGCGAAACAACTTCAAGATAAAGAGACTTCTCAGTTCATTTATGATTTTGTCGAATCTCATGGAGGTATTGCAAAAGCTACAAAAGAACTGGAGAAAGCAAAGCAAACGCAAGGTCAGTAGCATAGTTTTTCTGATCAACAATTTTTTTACCTTGAAAACAGTTTTAGAAATATTTAAAAATCTGTGATTACTTCTTACAGATGTTTTGCACAGCTCAGTCTGCTGATAACGCTAATTTAACTTGTAAATGTATGTAAACGTTGTAAATGTAAACGTTGACCAAAATTTAAAATGACATTATTTTGTATCTAATACTTGTATTTGTTCTTTTACTATCAGCAACTCAGCGATATGCTCCAATCTTACCTGTGCGTTGTAATAAAGCAGTGGATTCAGTAGAGGACCAAAGTAGAATACACCCACCTTTGCCACCCCATTCAAAAAAACCCAATGTACCTCAAAAGAGAAATGAAAAGCCGTCAAGACCACCGTTACCACCAAAACTGATATCATCTTCCAATAAAAATACATCTCCCCCACCACTTCCGCCGCCTAAACGAATTCCAACAGAAACATCACAAAACGTTGTCGCTAAAGATTCAAACGGCTTCGTAGATAAAGTGGAGAAGATTCCTGATCAAGATAACAACGCGACAGATGAGATAGATGCATGCAACGATCGTAGCGATGGTAGGAATGATCTACTATTAGCAATAAGAAAAGGCCATCAACTAAAAACTGTAAGATTTAATATATATTGTTACTGTTTATTATTGCTACATTGATGGCAAACAAGGAACTGCAATGTATATACAACATTTGTAGGTAGCTCGAGTTGATCAAGAGAATGAAGAGACTGCTGCATCAGCAATTAACGGTATGGCAGGAGCTTTGGCAAAAGCGTTGGCTCAACGATCTGTTCACATCCACGTTTCTGGTAACTTCATTTATTTATGTGCTAACGGCTGACTTTTTAATTCACGTCGGTACCAGAAAATTGCCGAGGAGAATGCCGATGTACTAAGAAAATTCTTGATTCATGTCGGGAAATTTGTTGCCATGATTTTTATTAAACCTCGATGCAATTTAAACTGTCAAAAGTTTCAATCTTAACTTAGATTTAACTATTATTTGTGCCTAGAAGAAAAGTTTGCTAACGTGAAACGGCAAAACTAGCCTTTCATGTCAGCATTTTTTGCTAGTGTGAAATAAATTAAATTAGAAAGACTGTAACAAACTTATTTTTCTAACAAAAACCTTACTATAGGTAACATACAGTGGTCGCTCATATTGGAATGTCATTAGTACTAGTAATCACATGTCTGAAGGGGAAATTTAGGATAAAATTACCGAATTCAAATTTTAAATTTTGAAAACAGCGACATTTTTTTATCAAAGAAAACAACAACAAAATTGGAAACATTCAAGAGTTCTCAATTTCCTTACAGACCAAACATTCGAAATATATTTGCAGTGGAGAAAATTACAAAACGTCAGCGGGAAATTTCAAAATAGTTGCATTGACAACTTCAAATATTTTCATTGAAAAGTGTCATTACAATACAAACCCGACATTCTTAAAGTTTCAGATAGGCATTTACTCGTTCAGATCAAGTAAAAAAGACTATGAGATATTAGCTACCATTATGAAAGTGCTCCAAATGCTTGAATTAGAACTAAAATGGTGGATTATAACGTATGGTGATGGTGATAACCAAATATCGTATTTAATTGTAATTACTATATATTTTAATTTTGTAGATGATGAATCGAGTTATGATGGATCGAGTGACGAAGAGTGGGATTAAAGAAACATTTTTAGCGAAAAAATTATTAAAGATTTTCCATTATTTTGATCATTGTGTCAATTAACTAAAAGTTGCAATGGAGTTACTTGTCTTTTGTAAATTTATCACGCAAACATTGTATATTTTGTAATTACCTTTTTTTAATTGTTTTACATAAGATAACCTTTTCAGTACTGGTGCCGACATCAATATGATTTCTCTAATCAACGCTTAAGTAAATTATCGACTAGACAGACATTAGTTGATCAAGTTAAAAATTTAAGGTGTAGTCTGTCCATCACCGTACAAAAAAAACTAACAAGCCCTGGAGACTTCGTAGGTGTTGTACATACAAAGCAAGAAGGTGTTTAACGAATAATAATTTTTTCTCTTTACATATATCAACCCAAATATTAATGTAACAATTCCAAAACACAATAAACTTGTCAATTTTTCTCCCTAATCACTCTGGCATCTGCTGTGCGCAGTCAGTTCAAACATGATCCGTGTGAAGTGAACTGCATCATATTTTTGCTTGTTGTGATATATTTTTATTTATTTTTTGTTTAAGTAACGCCTGTGAAACGCATACAGTCAATTCTTATATTTATTTAACCTCGTCCTCATGGTCTTGTGGCACATGAGCCATTATTACGGAGTGGTTAACAGACGCTATGAAATTCAAAAGGGCAAATTGCCCTGGGAACGAGGTTGACATTTATTCTACATTCTTCCAATAGATCGGCACATGTGGCGGTACGTACGTCTCCTGGTAGCCCTCGAAAGTTACCGTCGTTTGGTAGGAAATTAAGTAACAACGCCTAACTATGGAATCGTTAAATAAAAACGCTCTCTGATAAAAATTATCTTCATCTATATTATAATACCCGTATACGTCTGTCTGTCTGTCTGTCTGTCTGTCACGTAAAAGGGTAGCTTAGCTGCGCAGTAGCGAGAAGCACACAATGCGGTGTAAAAAGGACGGGCGAACCCGTGGATTTTCCACGGGCTAACGACTATATTATTTATTTGGCTATTTTGTAAAAAATCTCAACAGCACATAGAATAAAAAAGTCTTTTTTACAAATACCGGGGTCGGATTGATCGCAGTTTTAACACGGCCCTGTTACGAAATATTGCACGTCCGGACACACGATGACCTGCAATTTCAAAAAAGGGAATGCGGCGTTAGCAACAATTAGCAATTATTCAGGGTGAGACCAGGTTATATATTTTTCATGAATAAGACATCAGAGGCTGGGGACGAGCGATTGCGTAAACCCGAGTTAAATTTTCGGGAAATTTGGTAACAAGAAAACAAACTCCCACGGACTGAAACTGGGAAAGGAGCAGGGAATTTTTATTTACAAAAAAGATTTTGTTGTAGCTTATTGTCAAATCAGGCATGAGTAGAGGCACTGATGTTAACCGTCCCTCTTCACTCCTTGATAACGGAGAAAATAGTGATATATTCGCGATCATAGGGCGAAGAAGTGTGGTATGACTTTGTTTTTTTCTTTCTCTTTCAGTCTTTAGTACAGTATCACCCTAGCTAGCTGATACAAGGATTTGGCGAAAAGAGGTCTTTTACTGTGGATTTCTTCTAACGCAAACATAGTTGGGGTTATAAACTATCTGATTTATTTTAATACACCTTTACGATAATTCAATTGTACATGTGTTCTTACGGCTTATCCATCGTTTTACAATATCGGAGAAAAGGAGGTAAAAAACAAGTTTGTTAGAGACAAAAGCGTGTTTTCTCCAGTTTTTTAACTTTCTTTGTATCAATTTCTTTCAAATATTCAGAAAACGGTAATAATAATAAGATACAACTTATGCCCTAGATTATTTAATGCTCATTTCGAGCTACGCATACCCAATCTATCAGACAAGTCCTTGCAATATCTAATGGCCCACAAATTGTGACATCTCCACAATTTCCCACACATTTTTGGTTTAACCCGGGTCTATGGTAACATTCACTCACCCATATTGAATGACCGCCAAAAGGAACCCAACCCCAAGTATGACAGTTATAACCACTAAGCTACGGCGCCATCTTTCTTCCTGCTACGCAAATGCCAAAGCCGAAAGAGCTTACCACTGAGAATGTAAACCAGAATTCAGCTATACATACTAGCAGATCACTAGTTTTTTACTTGTGAAATCAGTTATTAAGCTGGATTTAAGACTGGATTATTATTAAGGCAGTCATGCAAATCCTAGCATGCACCATTAAGGCAGTCCCTTAATGGTGCATCGATTCATGCAAATCCTTGCATGATTCGATCCACCCACTAATTCCTAGCCAAAGGTGTCCCACAAAAATCAATTTTTCCATGCTTAATGACTTTTTACAGCAGCATAGATTTAAGGACTTTTTAAGCTCAATAAATGATCAAAGAAGAGACGCTGTTTGTTTTTAGCTTTTTTATAAATTTTAGGATTTTTTATGGATGTAAGACGAGCAGGGAGGGATGGGGTGCAAAGTTTAGTGTCAAAGAAGACGCTAAGCTTAAAAGTTATATAGTCACTGTTCATGGTTAAAACAGTTAAAACTAAGCCTTATTATATTTTATGTATATTATATTTTCTTTTGTTGATCCCTTGTCCCTTTAATAGTTATATAGATAGAACAATGTAGGTTATGTGAAGTGTATAATATTAAAGAGTTTACAAAAAAGAGACAAAGATTCACATATATACATAAATTAAACGTGCTGGATTGCCCAATGCCTACAATTTAAAGCATGCAAAAAAATACTTAAAGTAGTAAAATACCTGATATCGTTGAAAATTTAAAAGGATGCTTTGCCTAAGGTTAAAATAATTTGCACAAAATGCAAGCAACCATTCTGCAAAAAACATTTGACATTGTCATGCGCTTCATGTGACCAATGAACTTTTTTATCAACATGTACATTATCTTTTTATTGATAATATTTAGCTTTATGCTCAATACACATATTCTCATTACCCTTTATTGACAATACCATCCATCAATGACAAGTCTTTCGTTTGATTTTTATAACTTTATTTAAATTATCCTCAAAACGCAGTAATTCGAAGAAAAAAAATGTGAACATATTTTACAAAGTTTTGATCAATAGACATATTCTCCCAAGCTCAAAATGGTCTATATTGTTTTTATTTTATATAATTTTACCTTATGCATATATTTTGCTTCTATATTAGAGTATAAAAAAATTATGGCTGATAACTGAAGACTTATTCAAATTTACCCAAAAATGCCCAATTATTCATATATATGACGTCATTTCCGATCCCTATGACGTCATTAATTTTTTTTTACCTGGAATGGGTTTGTATCATTCTACAACTGTGCCAAGTTTTATCACCTAAGCATAAGTGGTTCAGGATTTATATAACCCGCGGGCACTTCGTGCCCCCCACCCCCGGGGTTACAAGGGCAAAAAAAGCTCAGGGATAATAGGGTTAAGCTAATATGGTGGACATTTAACACCAAGGGTAGAACCTTTGTTTCTTTGTGGCTAGCTGTGCACATCTCCAGATTTGTCAGTTCTGTACTTTAAAACTTTGAATAGTAGTTTTAACTAAGGCTGAATGATGTCCAAAGGACACTGTAGACTTTTTTCAAAGAATAAAACCTTCCAAAAACCAATTACAAGTGTTTCAAAAGTTTAGCTAGAATAGTCATATGTGTCAGTAGGTATAGCCTGCTATAAAGTTCAGTGAAAGAATTTTATCACTTTAAAATCTGCTAGTTAGTTTAACAGTCAACGTTGAACAGTCTGAACTGTTGACTCGTAGCTAGAGGTTTATGCCTCTAAATTATTCCTAGCTAGTAGACAAATTCTCCATTCTCTTCAGTTTTTATAGTTAGGATTTCAAAAATATTTTTAACAGTCCTACTGATGTTTAACAAACACAACGTATATAGCTTTCTATATTAAATACGGAAAAGTACGTTGCCATAAGTACTTGATTAAGCTCCCTCCTGCCAATAAGCTGTAATCCTAGAAAAAATATTTCTGAAAAATAAGCTCAGGGGCTTATTCAAAGGACTTTATAGTATGCCAGAAAAGTTTGTGTCCTTGCCAGCAAAAAAACATCCAAATTAAAAAAAGAACATCAGTAAATCAAAGAATTTTGTTAATTGCTGACCACCAACATGAATTACAAAGGGTGCCATTTCTTATCAGTGAGTTTCAAACTGCAAATTTCCTTTTGAATCTACATAAACAAGTATGCCACTGTAGATATGTTTTATTTAGTATAAATATATTTTTTATATTGTCGAGAAGTATATAAATAAAGCAGTTTTGCAGACATGTATATGCAAGCAACCTTAAAACCACTTTCGGATGAATGTTCGCGTGATGTAATACCAAAGAAAAAACATGTTGAATAAAGTTTTAAAAATATATAGCAAATCTGCCATCACATCATCGCGTTCAACTTAGCACTTGTGGTTAATACGTTTTACAAAATTCATTTTTATTGGGTTTCGTTTTAAGGCATTCCTGCATCTGCAGAAAGAAAAAAAGTTTTTGTAACAGTGACCTTAAAAAAAATAATTTCAACCCGCGTTATGTGACTGACCCGGTCATGCGACGGCAAACACAAATATTTTAAATCCAGCCTTATCACCAACTAAAATAATTCAGGCTACAGAAATACTGTGGTGCTATTCGATTCGTAATAATAATTGAAAAACCGTATATATTGTATTAAAAAGAAGTGCAGAAGTTCTTTCTCCCACACCACACAGCAGGCAATAAGTCAACCCTGCCCATGGTTTTGTGAGGAGAGATGTTCTTCAAAGACTCTAACAATTGAGTCTCCTGTACAGTTTTACTTCATGTTAAACTGTGCTGGTGACAAGCATTTTCGAAGCATGTCACCGGCGACTTCTGCGATATACAACCTAATGATGCTATAACCTAATAAGTTCATCTAGAAACATAAAAAGCCAGTTGGCAGTGAACTATAAGTTCACCATCCAGGAGGTATGTCAATAAGACTTGCACTCCATTTTTATTTGTCATCGTCTTAGGAGATCAGTGCATCGAATTTATGAGAGGTCTAGCCCTAGTGAAAGGTAAATGACGAAAGATATTGCCAGCTGAACAATTTCACTACAAAAAAATATTGCTGACACAATGTCGACGTTTTATTGCCGACGTAAAAAAATCCTAATTTTAAGGGCTCTCGATCGAGTGTTTTTGTTGATATTTTTGTTCAGCGATGATTGGATTATTTTTAGTTTTATTTTAGAGATCAAGCATGTGCATGTCGTAACCTTTTTGTTTCTTTGACCACTCACGCAAACTAATTTGCACAAGCTTTTGTGATCGCACATAGATCGCTCACGCAGATTAATTTATGTGAGCGATTTAGCGGTCGGGGGGGGGGGGGGTAAATTTTGCCGACCGGGCCTGAAAGAGGACAGCATTGTTGACACACACATTGTGCAGGATACCAGTAAGTGTCCTGAGATTTTTTGAGATGAAGTTAGCATTTATTTAAGGCTCGTGAAACTTTAAATTATGCTTGTACAAATAAACTTTTAGTTTAGCCTGCTGGTTTCTCAGTTTTATTTCTGTAGTGCACATTACACATTACACCAAGTTACTAAAGTCTGAGATGAGAATATAGGTCAAAACTTAACCGAAAGTTCATAAATCTAAGCAACCAATTCTTAAACCTGGATTATATAATTTTGTGAACTTAATAAAATTAATTATTAGTTATTTTTAGAAATGGCCCATGTTTTTTATAGAAATAAATGTCCCTTTTATCTTTGTCGTAACAGCCTCCTTTGTTATTCTATAATGTTGAAAAGAGTACAACTGATTGTTTATAAAATCATGATTGTTGAATAGATTTTCTACCTACCTTATAACTACCGATGCCATATATTTTATTACGAAAAAAACACCCCTTTATGCTTGTTGACCCTCCTTAATTATGGCTATTCTAGTTTTCGATGTTGATTGTGTAGGAAACCATTTGTTTAAACTATTGTGCGCATTTTCCTTATATTTTAATTAAGAAAAGAAATGGCTATGTGATCGTCACAGCACTATCCCTTATGCCTAAATCTCTTACATTATTAGTATATAAGCGCGTGGAAAAATCCACCAATAAATGTTTATAAATCATAATATTTTTTAAATTTGTTTAAAATGGCGAAAATTTTAATGTTTATTAAAACCGTTTCAAATTATAATTCCTTTAGAGCTTATCTACTACTGTGGTTCAAGTGTTCCATTGTTTACCCAATCAAAACCATTGGCAAAAAAAAATTGTTGGTGTGGCTTGCTTTACAAAAGATAACCAAAAGAAATCTTATTTCATACGAATTGTTGACCTCTCGGTATGTATGGTATAATTTTATGTATCGATTCATGTTACTTTTTACATTATCTCTTTAATCATTTTTGTTGTGTTTGCAAATAATTTAAGGCACTTCATTGCTATCCCCACGTTTCTCACATTTATATCATGCGTGGGCAATACAAATGTAATTACATTGTTCAAAAAAAGAAATATTTTAGGAAGCCGTAAACAAACAAAATTTCACTTGGCTAGTACACTGAAAACATCTTTTTATTTTGGTCAATACTAATATCTTGTGGAAACTACTTTTAGATGTTTTTGTTTACATGTTATGATACAATTCGATGTAATTGTGACATTCAAAGAATTATGTCAAAAGTTTTGTTTGATTGGTTTAAATTATATTATTTTCTTTTTACGTGTTGTATCATTCTGAGAAATCTTAAAAAACAAAAAAATGTTTACCTTTATATTACCATCACATGTTTAAATGCCGCAGTCAGTTATTAGGAAGTCCGAGGTGTTGTATGTACACACAATTGTTTTTAACATTGTTTATTTTTAGAAAAGAATCTGTACACACAATTGTTTTTAACATTGTTTATTTTTAGAAAAGAATCATAGTTTGGGAACAAGAATTATACAACCAGTTTAAATATAATGCACCAAGACCTCATTTCCATTCCTTTGAAGCAGATGTAAGTGCTATTTTAATTTGTTTTTATAAACCCAAAAAACAGTATATCACATCACATTATTCTGGAAATGTTTATTATGGTATACAAATGTACACAAAAGTTGTTTTTTTACACGGTTTAATTCACTCCCCTCAGTAGCTGTTAAACACTTCACTAGACCAAGAAAGCCATACCTGCATTTTCCCCTTTTTAGATTCAAGAGAAAGTAAGCAGTCACCATTTTACCATAAAGTAGTCTTTGCCGTTTCATGTTTTGTAGTATCAATCGCTGCATTATAAATAGGACACAAAATTATGTGAAGCCCTCACGGTTTTGGGCAGATGAATTTTAAAGAGCTAAAAATAAGTATTCCTGAAGGTGGCTGTCACCAATATTCCTAGAGATCTAGTGATTCTTATTTTATATTTTAAATTAAATCTTCTTTCCATGATGTTTATTTGTATGTAGCATATTTTTCAGATTCTAAAGTATTATAACTTTAATACAATTACTTATTCTTTTTGTTTTGAATTTTCACAGGATTGCATAGCCGGTCTTAATTTTGCAGATGCCAATGAAGCTCAGCATTTTAAACATGTTATCGAAGAAAAGTTGAGGGCTAAACAACAAAGAAAGAATGGTAAGTAATAAAATAAGAAGTATATATAGTATGTGTAATTCCTAAATTTGAAGATGTTATATTTTTTCTTGTGTAAATCTAATTTCAAATAATTAACAAGAACCTTCGTTATGTCAGATTTAAATATATGTATAGACCAATAGAATGGTTATTTCATAGCAAAAATAACAAAACTCTTTAACGAGGATCACTGTAATTTATATTTCAAAATTATACTGAATAAATAAACAGAATATAATTTTGGTTAGATCGAAGACAAACTATGGCACGGCGTGGTACAAGTTCTGCCAACACCCAAGGCAATGTTTTGCAACCCATCAACAACAATGGTGAGTTTTTTTCAAAGTTGTTACCAAAATAGTTTTTTTTTCAACAAGATAGCAGTCTTGTTTTAATGTAACATATTTGGTCTGTAATCTTATATCTCTCTGTATTTGTCAGTCAACCAACGAGCTTCACCTTCACCTACTATCAGCCCATCAAGTTCTTCTAATGATCTGAAAAAGAAAGGTGGTAAGGTAAAGAAGAAAACAAGATTAACCAAGGATGATATTGGTACTCCTTCAGATTTTAGGTATGCATTAAATTGATTAACAAGTCGTTTTCTCTGCTGATTATATAACATTTTGTTAAGAAACATTTTATGCAAGTTAATGCAAATAAGCTACTGGAGGCATTTACAATGATAACAGTATTATGGAAAAATGAAGTCATTTCAGTAGTTTTTCTTTCTTTGTTGATTATTTCTTAAATAAAGAACGTGAAAGTTACAGAACATTGGAAAGAACATTTGTAGATATATACATAGAATAACTTGTTTTTATGTTCACGCCTTAGACATGTTGGTCATGTTGGTTGGGATCCAAAAGGAGGATTTGATGTGAGTATATAAAAAAGTACCTTTTCACCTGATAACAAAAGTTCGAGATTTAACGGTGCCCTAACGCTTTCAATTAGTGTTGTCAGTTGATTTGAGCTCAAATTAGCTTGTATGCCAGGTTTTGTTTGCAGGAGACGGGAAAGAGCCAATATTGAATAGTCATACCAAAAATGATTGTACACATCAGGTCAAACTTTTCACATTCATGACTAAAAAATAAGTAATTTTAGGTAGATAATATTGATCCCCAATGGAAGAAGCTATTTGACACCATTGGTGTTACAGCGAAACAACTTCAGGACGAAGAAACATCTCAGTTTATTTATGATTTTGTTGAATCTCATGGAGGTATTGAAAAGGCTACAAAAGAACTTGAGAAAGCATCACCACCAACACAAGGTAGGTAATATATTGTGTAGTTATTGACAACGTATTTGGTTGAAGTTGTAAAAAACATGTGCCTTTAATTTTATAACCTTTTTTTAGCTGCACCTCCTCCCCCCATGAGGACAGCTCCACCTCCTCCACCACCACCTTCACGTGGTGGTCCTGCACCTCGTGGAGCTGCACCACCACCACCACCACCACCAATGCATCAACGAGGTATACCTAGAACAGCTCCACCTCCACCACCCTCACATCTATCTGGGCCACCAACTGGAAGACATGGTGGCAGACCACCTATTGGTGCTGCCCCTAAGGCACCACCACCAGCCCCTCCATCTTCACGAAATGTACCCCCACCCCCACCACCTACTGGAGCACCTGCTCCCCCACCACCACCACCTCCACCTACGGTTGGCCCAGTTCCACCCCCACCCCCACCTATGAATACTGGACCACCAAGCAGTGGTCCTGGCAGAGGTGGACTGTTGGACCAGATTCATCAAGGGAAACAACTAAACAGGGTTGAAGTTAACGACAAACCTGCTGGTGGAGATGGACGTGATGATTTATTGTCTGCTATTAGGAAAGGTCGCCAATTAAAAACTGTAAGTAAATTCCTTATAGCATGCATTTGTAAAGGTCTACAAATCCCCGCAATTCCTGTTTGAAATGACATTTATCAATCATTTTTTTTAAAGAACAATAATATGTTTTTTTATGTGAATTTTGTTATGATTTGTAAAGGAATTTTTTTTTAAACTTGCTTGGTCAAATTAAGTATATTATGAAATGTATATAAAGTTTTGTTTCACACCAACCAAACACCATGATCAATATTGTTTTTTCTTATTATTTGCTCTACTAAGGATCCAAAATTTGTGACATGGGAAAAAACAAACTACCATACAGACCCTGGCTAGCCTCAAGTAATTTGTGAAAATTAATTAGTTTAAATGTTTTATTACACTGGTGGTAATTTAGAATTGACTTTTTTTAATATGAAAAATCCGCTTATTTTGTTTTCGAAATAAAAACATAATTTTAAACTTAGATTTTGGTGTTTTTCTTAACACAATCTGCACAACCTGTATTTAAAGTCTCTTACAACATAGAACAATAGGATGTTGTTGTTTTTGCAGTCATCTCTTTTTCTAACAACTATACTAAATTAAATTGCTCCTTAATTAAGTAAAAACATTAAAATTTGAAAATGCTTTTAATCAAGTGGATTTTGAAGTCAATGCACTTAACAAAATAATTGATGTAACACAATATGTTGGAATTTGATGCCATTGAGTCAATTAATGCCAAATCAAAACAATGGAAATATTTTTCCAATTAAGGCAGACTTATTGGAAAGAATTGACGGTAATTCAGCATTTCCTATTAATGTTATGTTGTTTTTTTTCTTCTTTTTACCATCCCTATTTAGGTGTCACAAAGTGAAATAGAACAAGATCACTCCTCCTCATCAGATCTTGATGGAATGGCAGGTGCACTTGCAAAAGCTTTGGCTCAACGATCTGCTCATATTCAAGTTTCTGGTAGGTTTTACTTATATTTTTATAGAAACCTTTGTAATGACAGGACTAATCGTTACATGGGTACTCTGTCACTTAGCAGTTGAGATCATTGTATCCAGCAGACTGAATCCTTGTCTTGGCATGATTAAACTAGTTTTTGGATCAATTTTTCAGTATCCAAGTGAAATAAATTTTTAATAAGCACATAGCCAATAGGACACCTTTTTTTCTGACTGCTTTTTTATCTAAAAAAACCAACTTTGTCAACTTAAATATGAACTAAAAATTACAACACCATAAAGATACTAATTTCTAATTTAGATGATGATGATGACGATGACGAAGATGATGACTTTGACGATGATGACTGGGATTAATAAGTGACAATTTTCGACAGATTTGTCATTGTGTTGAATTTACGTTATCTGGCAATTTCAGTCTATTTGTACTGTATGCAGTTAAGGTGAGGCGGTATTACAAAGATGAATTTAGCCTCTTACTTACAGACCCAGACTCTCTTTTTTTGCTTTTTACCTCCCTGAAGTAGCTAAATCTAAAATTGATTTGTAAGGAGAGTCAATAAAAAGTCTATTAGTAATTTTTGCACTGTTTATGTAAGTATTAAACTTCAAGTTAGTATAAATTTTTATTGTTATACATTTTTTCTAATTATTCCTATAGAAGCGGAATATTTGCATTCTTTTTGATAGCCCTCTAGCCACAAAAAAAGTCAAATAACTAATTGTTTTGAAGTGTCTCATGGCTGAATAATCCCTCATTCTCTTAAATACCTACGATAAATCCAAGATTGCTGATATTTTGAAACAAGGAAGTCTTAATTGGTATTTACAGCTTAATTTTGAAATATGGAAATTATACAAATCTCTCAACAGCTTCAAGTGAAATGTTCATACGTTGAGACTTACCTAGATGTATTTCTGTGATTTTTAAATATTGAAAACCATTAGGGAAAAGTAAATCTGTCAAATACACGTCTTTTCAAATAGACGTCCAATGCTCACGGTGTTTAATGCGTATTGTTGTTCTGTTTTTGCTTTTATTACAGCTGGTCTGTTTTTGTTTTTGTTATTATATGTTCGTATTTTCTGCTAGTTGCACCTGTTTGGATTAGTATGTATCTTTGAATAAATAAATACATTTAAATTGTTAAACATTCATATTTTTGATATGTTTATGATTAAGTCACCTAATTTGGATTTGCATCCTACTGCATTTTCAACTGATTTTTTTTTTTTAGTTACTCATGCTTTGTATTTGCAGATGAAAAAATACGAAATCTTTAACATAGACTTTTGCGAAGTACTGCTCTTTAAAAAAATTTGCAAGCAAATTTTTGACAGTCTAAAAATTTCGAGGATTGTTTATCCTATAGCTAAAACAATAACTCGGCAATTTTCTTTGTAGAGAAAGTTTTCATGACAGTATAAGAAGGTATAGCTTCCTGCATTTAGCATAAGAATTATTGATTAAGACTGTTAGTGTAGCTAGCTAAACTACGTTTGGTTACACTTTCACTTTTTAGCCAGATATAAATAAACAGCTAGCCAGATAGGCACCAACCCAAACATAAAAATAGATAATTTTGGCTAGGATAGAAAACTCTTATACCAAACTGAACAAAAACTTTAAAGATTAGCAATAAATTGAGCTAGCTAGCTCGCTAAGCCACCTTTCCTTAAAATCCTAAAATTGCTCTGTTTAAGTATATATAGCTAAAAAAGTGACAATATAGCTTAACATACAAAACATATAAAGAAACAGTACAAAGCTTTGAGAAAACAAAACGGCGAAACACGATCTACAAGCCTTCAAAATGGCCACCGTTACATTAGATCATCCATCAAGCACGCCGTCATGGCTATAACTTGAAGTACACATCTAACTATCTTTTTTAGTTAAGATAGGTCTTAGTTACTCATGTTTTTCAACGCTTAACCTTAGAAAGGTTTATTTCAAACTAAGTTGTTACTTGTTCACCCTGAAACTTTAATTTTTTTTTTGCTACTATTTTATAAATGATGGTTGAAATTTGTCCTGCTCTCCGAATCTTCTTAGCTAAAAATATGATCAAAGTCACTTTGTCCTAACATATAGAGATATTCTATTATATCTCTATGCTCCTAACAAACGAGGGTGGGAAAAGAGGATGTCAAATTGACCTTCATTGTGCTAATGGTAGCAATTAAAAATTGTAAAGAACTTGTATCTTGGTGCATCGATAAACCACATTATCCCGTTGACTTCATTATTTCTCATCAGCACCATATTTTAAGCTTTTTCTTGTGACAGTCCGTATGCCCGATGACAGACCTAACTGTGAGGAAAAAGCCATAAAAACTTCGCGTTAAATTTTTATTGAAGCATGTTTACAAAACAAAATGTACAAACAAATGATAGACGTGCCCTTCCTTTATCACGAAAATAGACCTCGAAAACCTAATTAACAAAAAAAAAGAATTAAAGACTACAATTATTAAAAACAAAATATAACGTCGTCAGTTATTTGCCGCCTTTTACGACAACATCATACAGATGCCTGCATATAAATTCTTTATGTGCAAAAAAGATGGCCAGTAAAACCTTACAAAAACTAAAGGAAGTTTTAAAAGCAAAGAAAAAAAATATATAGAAAGGCTACTAGATTCTAGTTCCAGAAAGAAAATTCAAGTTGGCTGCCTATTTACAGATAACCTAAAGTTGTCATACCAAAAAGCTCGATCATTAAAAGTATTTGATGGACATTTGTGCCCGACCATAGCGTTTCGTCGTGTCTGGCAAATAAAAAACAAGAGAAAGAGAAACTCCAGTAAAAAAAACAGAAAAATTTTTTGTAATACCATCAAGCTTATTGCGAATTACGGTGATACCCTTTGCATGCTGTTTGCATTGTGTGTACCGCTCATGTTGTTCGGCAAGTTTTCCGTTTAGATCTTCTACCGCATCTTGTTGATATGCATTAAGTACTTCCAATTCTTTAATTTTGCATTCCATATTGAAGGCATGGTGGTTCAATCCATCTTTCTATTTAGTTAAAACGTCACTCTTTTTATCTTCTCTCTTTAAGGAACTATTTTTTGATCATTTTGACTCCGTTATATTTCGCTTTAGGAATTCGACAAGCTCATGAAAAGGATAGACACAATGTGGTAGAAATACGATTGAAACTTTTTACAATTTTCTTCACCTTTCCCACAGTCCTCATGTCACTACTGCTGATTTCCATTGCAGCAAATAGTACCACTTTCTTCCGTTGCTTTGTATTTGCGTATGAGACACATTATTTGACGTCAAATTTGATTGTATTATCTTGACGTAATTAGTTTTAAAATGACTACCAAGTTTTAAAATGGCTACTAAGAAAAATCCTGTACAAGAAAAACAGCTTGAAACCGTTCCACACACACTCTCGATTAATTTATTCACAAGTATTCGATCGAAAAAAAACATTAATTGTCAAAAAAGGTTCGACAATGTGTTCGAAAATTAAATTAGGAAATCAAATGCATCCAACATGAAAATTCATTAAAATTGTGTTGGATATAAAGCTGAAAATGTTAGATGAAAAGTTTGACCGAGATCAAACTTTATCCAACATCATCCAACATGATTTTTTTCTTCTTTTTTATTTTTGAGAAATTTTAGTTCAACTCAAATGCATCCAACATTTTATTATCCAACATAAAAAAATTACCATGTTGGACGCATTTGAGCCGGCTCTAGTTTTGCAGCCTGTCAAATAGGACGCGCCATAAACTCCGCAAAAATATATATAGCTTCTTTAAATTTGGTATGCAGTTCGAATCAATTCCTCACTATTTAAAAGGGTAAGTTGTGACCACGCTAGCTTTGTGCTTATTGGTTTAAATTCGGGGTCTGCCCTGAGAAATTATTTTGTGTGAATTGGTGGATTTGAATAATGAGGATTTGCTCTGGTACATTCGTTTGCGTCTAAGCTTTCGTATAAGAAACTAAATTTTCATATCGTCGAAGAAAGCTTAGTTAATTAGGCTATCAGTACAGTGGTGCCAGGTAAATAGTCCGCCATACAAGCAAACAATTTTGAAGTTCAGTACTTGTTCCTCGGTGGTGATTGAAGTGTTGACTTTCAGATAATCAAAAATGTCTCATATCCACAAAATATATTTTTTACCACAAAATCAGCTTTGACTAATTTAAACTAGAAAATATTCGTGATAATAAATACTACTGTGAGAACAGAATTCGTGCTGGATGGTTTTGCGTTAGGTAATTCTTAAAGTAATTTCCATTTTTACTGCGTTAAGAAATTTGACTTAACTAGTCGATGGCCTGTAGAAAAATTCACGGGTTTGTCCACCCTTTCTATACCGCATTGCATGTGTCTCGCTACTTGCGGTACCATTTTACGTGACAGACAGACGTATACGGGTCTTTATTATAGATGTGAGTAACACATACACACCGAAGATAAAGCTAAGTTATTCAGTATTAAATACGCATAAGGTATTTGTGAACAAAACAGAACCTGGATATGTTTTTGGAATTTCTAAAGGATACACGATCTAAACTCTTGCATTATAGGTGGAACAGAGAGAAGTTGTTTTTTAACAGACTACTTAAACATGGAAGAACAAAGATTTTTCCCATTGATTTTATTACATAAAATATCTACTATCGAATACGCTTTGAAGTCGGGATAAGCGATGTACTGAGTTTTGAGTTTTAGTAGTTAATCACGTCAAAGCATGTTCGATATAATTCTGTATATTTACACATGAACTAATAAATAATACTTAACTTTATGATAAAAACACGAATTTCTTTAGTACCACCTTATTCGCAGTAATTTTCGTGCATTCGCCCGTTTGTGTGCAAAATTTAGTACAAAAAATTTACGCAAAAGGTATTGCGCAAAAATTCATACGCGCTGAATTTTTTTTAGACAAAAAACTGCTTTTAAAAAAGTGCCTTACTATAAAACCGTGAATTTTACTTTTACTTTCTTACTAACTTGCGCAAAACTTCGCATCCGCAGAAATTAGTACGAATAAGACACTTATCTTAAAAACCTTCTTTTACAAGCATGACTTAACATTTACATATAAATACACTTGCATCTATAAACACAGTATACAACAAATACGCACCAAGAAAACAACACGGGCACCTTGAAAAGGGCACCTTTATTTACCCGCGTGTTTTCGTTTTAAAAACAACAACTTAAACTAAAGTTGATCGCGTTTTAATTGAGCGATCTTTTATTTGGTTGTATTTTGTAGTACGTACTGCAGTGTTTGTTAGGAATAGAGTTTCACGATTATAAATACTATTACATAATATTTTATATTTTACATGAGAGAAGAAAAGTAAGGACTGGCTGATGTATTATGCATATTTGCTGTTTATGCACCGAAGATCTTCTTCACTGTGTAACCCTAAATAAGAATAATAATAAGTATAAAAGTAAATAAAAACAAAAAACGAAAATAAAAAAATTCATGAAAGTAGAAATCAGTCGGCATAATATATATCAAAATTTCCTGAGTACAAGCGAACTTCGTTTGAAGGCACAAGTGATTGGTAATAAAGCATCTTACCGGCATGGAATAGAAAAAGAGAACCATAAGTGCTATTAACATTCCCACCACCAAAAACTTCAACAAACAAAATTTATATTGCTCCCATATCATGTAACGTAACGATTTAAAAGGATTCATAAACCACGTGAAAGATGTGTCCGGGCGACTAAAATATAAATTAATATTTATTACGATCTAGTATAATCTTTCTTTTAGCGATAAGTATCGGGAGTGCGCAGGAAATTTTTTTCTTGCTACAACATCTGCATTTTGGCAGCTTTATAGTTTAGACGAATCAATTCTGAAATCCAAACTTTCTGAATAATAAAAATTTAGAAGAAACGCTAACAGCTTTAGTTAAATACTATTGATTATAATGTGAGATTAAGTGGTGACGCTAAAAACTGCAGTCATGAACATTTAAAGCAGTCCTAAGGTGCAGATTTGATATCTAAATGTATTTGGGTAGAATAACTAGTTAATTTACTACAGCAGACCCTTTTTTGGTTATTTGCGCAAATAAAAAAATATTTCTGACTTACTTTGGTTTATCAAGCGGTTGTGGCTCATCTCTTCCTAAACCACACGGCACTTTTTCAGCCTCTTCTTGCGTGAGGAGTTCTAATTCAGCTTCAACTTTCCCCGCAAGCTCAATTGCCTCCAAATCTAAAAGAACGTTCAAAAAAGTAAATCGACGCTGCCAAAACAAGCATTCATCAACAACAAAAACATTGAAAGAAAGTAAAGGATATAAAAAAAACAGCCAGAAACTCGCAATTGCCTTCGATATAGTCTAGTACTGAAAAAATAAACGAACAACAAGACTTTATGTAATTGCATCTTTGAATAGAGTTAAGCCGGCAGTAACCTAATAAAAGATGGAAGAAGAAACGAATTTTGACGCAGTGTAGCAAATTCAAATCGGCGACATGTTTTTAAAAGGGTCAATAATTGTACACTGTGGTAGAAAAGTATGCTGGATGATGTTAAAGCTTGTATTACACGTCCCTACTATTTTTTATGTAGAACTCAAAAATTCATTGGATTTGCACCTGGTATATATATCGCTCCCAAGGTGCAAAATGTCATTTGCACTTGATAAGATGGAGGGTAATGGGTAAGTAAATTTTTGGTTATTTTAAGGCCGTCGTTGGTTATATAGAAACACTAGCTTCGACAGTTAGAAACAAATCTCACCTGTATTGACTGCAAATGGCCACCAGCCTTTCATATGTTTTACTTTAAAGATGGAAACCGTTTTATCGCATTTCATTGTATCCAAAGTACATGTTTTCGACGTTTTCGCTCCACGTGGCATATGCGCGAGGTCAAGACACAGGTCACCTGGACAATAATAAAAGAAAAGTATAAATTGTTTCGGCGTAGCTATGTGGTGTGTGCAGAAAGTTGTTAAATAACACTTGTGACAACAAAGTCGAGCTTTTTGGATTTAACTGTGTATTATTTTCTTCTTTTCTGTATAGCTTCGTCACCTTGTAAAAGATTATATACTGAAGGCTATAATTTTACAGGCCATACTGTTATCAGGATATCCACAGATTTTATCCTTGGTAATTTTAGGAGATTTTCATAGAATTTAAAAGGTTTGGGGGTCAAATGTGAGGAATAAAGATTAAAACCGTATAAAAACTAGCCACATTTTTGATGAGATTTTGCTAAATTTTTAAGAAGTTTACTAATAATCAATTCTTTTCTTATTTCAATGTCAAAATGTTCATTTTGAACTGCAGTGATTATGTAATTATAAAACATTAGTCCAGATGAAGATGAACACATGCTCAATGTGTTGTCAGATGAGACGTAATACCAAAATATTACGATGTGAAAAAGCCAATTAGTAGATTTTGGGAATAATCAACCTTCTGGGTACAAATTTCAGAATAGTTACAAAAAAGGTGAGGCTAACCTGGTTACTTGAACAATCACTTTTTTTCTGAAAGGAAGCTCCTGCACGTTTCAACATACAGAAACAACACTCTGTCTAAAACACGTCTATTTACCTATGCAGGATACGAAACCTTCATAAAAAAAACTGTGCCTAAAAACTACACACCGATAAAGTCATCTGCACTGAACGCATCCGCGTCCCACACTTGCAATGTCAATCTTGATGGCACCTTTTCTTCAGATTCATCCCAAGAGAAAAAATTAGCCTGAAATATAACATTAAATTCCCTTAAAATTTGAACAAAGAAAGGGTTTTTTTTGCATTAAATTTGATTATGGAATAAAGTTTAGGACCAGTTTTAGAAGAAAGGTGGTAAGCAACAATGTTACTTGTGGTATATGTATAATATAAATATAGTATAAAATCAAATTAGTGGTAGATATTACTATGGAATGCAAATAACAAAACATAAATTAAGGTTCTACTCCAACAGTGAATACTTCAAGCAAAACAGCAACACAAGATTAAAGTTCCTATTTTAAATTTGGACAAACCAACACATCAACACAATAAACACAATCCTCGCGTTGTACCTTTTTCTTGATGACGATTTTCTCCTCAGCTTTTTGATATTGAAACGGAAAGACGAATCTCCAATTGAAATTTCCTTCACCAGTCAGTGAGCGATAATGAACATCTGTTTGCTGTTTCTCATCCTTCATGCCCTCTAACCAACTACGTAAAAGTGTGTCACATATGTACTCACATTTCATAACCAACACAATAAATATTTAGGAGCAAAGCATAAAAAAATTAGAATTTCAAAAATAAAATAGTTCCAGCCCCCAAAAAACTCACAACAACCAGAGAAAAAAATTGTGTTCAGCAACTACGGCAACTACGTTATTAGTGTCCAGTTTTACGTGGGAAACTGGTTACCGGTCTACGGGGAAAACTGGTTACCAGTTTAGACGGAAACAAAAATACTTAGAGATGTTCAATTTTTGTGGAATCAAAAAGTACCAATGTCTGGTTACATCAGAAATACATAGGAACTAGTGTTCAGCCTACGCGGGAAACTGGTTACCAGTTAAGACGGTAAACTGGTTATCAGTCTACGCGGGAAACAAAAGACACTGGTGTTTGGTTACGCAGTGTATTATTACATGAAAAACAAACACGCATCCAAATTTGATTACGCAGTCCCCTTCACTTACCCTTTCACGTAGATATCACTACACGCTTCTCCAGTCACCAAATTGATTTCGTCCATAAGAACATCCTCAGTGTTCCAAATGATCACGCGAAGCTCGTACCTAGAATTGAAACAAAAAAGCACGTTCTGAATATTTATAATGATTGCTGTGTGAATCGTATCAAATAAACAACCAGCACCGTCCATTTACGCAACGCGGGATTAGAAAATGGACGGTCTGGGAGGTCTATAGCAATTACGTCGTAAATAATCGCTCCATAAGCAGCGAATAATTATTTAAAAATTAACAAAATATCTTAATATGTATTTTTCGTACGAATGCTTTCTTTTGTATGTTCTCATCTGGCTTTAAAACACCGAAAATCTTAAAGCGATATTTATAAATTATCGCAATTTCATCTAACCAATCATACCGAAAATAACATAAAGAATAGCTTTTGCAATTTAAAACCTAGCTAGCGCACACACAATACATTATTTGCAAATTTTTTTATTTGGTTGTGCTTCCAGTTGTTCAAAAAAGACGTTTTATGTTCCCACGTATGCAGGCCCTATCTCCACAAAAGTCAAAAAAATTTTCAAGACAGTACAAAACACACTCACATTGCTGGCTTTCTTGGTGTGATTTCCACAGGAGCACCCGGCGATGGCATGTCCATAGCAAACATATCAATCCATAATTCTACTTTGCCCTGATATAAGACATATTATTATAGTTCAAAGCGTTTGTAAGAATGCAACAGAAAAATACAACGAAATAGATTCCTGTATTTGATACTGTATAATGCCATATGGTCTGAGTGTACATAATTTGAGGGTAAAATTTAAGTAGACGTAAAACTCGATTACCTGTTCGATGCCTTGTTTTTCTGGATTGAACAGCGACCTCGTTTCAACATGTTCCGGTGTCAAGGAAAAGCCTTTATTTGGTATTCGATGCAGGTTGTGGAGAGCTTTCAAAGCACATGGTTCATCAGATGGTTTTTGATTTCCTGTGAACAGAAAAATTATTTATTGGGCATTGAATGAGATATAACATAAAGTGCAGTTGTATGGAATTGATGAAAAAATAAATGTAGCTTCCCAAATAGCTTTCCATTACAAATTTTCCACTCGAATCTGTACATGAAACTAGTCCTTACCTGCTTCATCCATAATGGTAGACGCTGCTGCGAATATCATATTCTCCACACGACATTTTCCAGGCGGTGTATAATGAGGACCATCGAGTCCTTCATCCTTACAAATTCTGGCCAGAATTTGAGTTGGCTTCATTGGGTCTCGCCATTTATTAAAACCAAACCTTTGAAGATAAGATAGTTAAAAGGGGACTGTGTATTCTAACGAAACCATGAAGATGGCAACATAGAGACGTATTTGGAGCTCATATTCACATGACTGTGGATACTAATGCAAGGTAAGGGAAAAGAAAAGGCAGTATGACATACATTTCCACAACATTTGTATCAAAGCTTAAATAGCTTTAACGGCAACACGTCATTTTTACTAAAATACTCTCTAAAAAATTGCTAGGCTCAAACCTAGAAATTAAGAAAATTTTGACGGTCTTTTGAATTCCATTTACTTTTAATACAGCTAATTAGGCTTTGTATTCAAGAACTTTTTTATGGTCAGATAAATTTGCAGGTACTTCAAAATGAAATTCAGACAAATCGATATAATAGAGACAGCTTGTCTATAGACAGATTTTTATATACACCTATATGTGTATTTACAAGGTTAATATTATCAAACATTTTAAGAAAAAAAATTTTCATAGACCTGGAATCATGAGGACGAGCTTATTCTTATAAAAAAAAAGAGTTAAAGATACATTAGGAAAAAATAAAGCTATATTTATTTGAATCAACGTTTGAAATATCATCATTCGGATATTTTGCAAGTGATTAAAGAAAAATTTATCGAAGCCGGCGTATGTTACATGGACGCCCGGAGAATATAAACACTTGAGGGGCGTCCGCCGCATTAACAGAAGCATAAGTAAGAACAAGTGAAAAAAAAGTTAAAATATTGAAATACTTACGTTGTGTATGTAGAAGACAGTCCACACGTCGGTCTATGTCTTGAGTAGAAACGGTTTTCAATATCTACTTTGGTTTCACCAATCAAATCGTCGGAACCAACCATATCGTAATCATATATTGCTATCGTCAGCATGTTTTCCATTGGAATGATCGCTTCGAAATCAAACACTCTAGGATAGACGTTTTTATATTAAGAGAGAACACAGTTACTAATAAAAATTTCAACGAAGAAGCACGGAGGACAAACGCAAAAATATATTCAGTGCTGTATGGCAGATTATTGAAGAGGTGGAGAGTTCAAGCATGGGATGGCATCATATCAGACGCAGTTATTTTCTTAATACATGTTTTGTTTATAAGCAATTAAAATTCCAAGATTACGCTTAAGGATGCTTACAAAAATTACTTTCTCAGGCTCAGAATATGCTTAGGTTATGCTTAAGGAGAAAAAGGTATATAGAAAGGTGCTTATAAAAACACACATGATCAAGCTTTAAATATGCTGATTTGAAAAAAAAATATTGCACTTGAATTTTGAACACCAGTAACTACATACAGGTTAATTCAGACATAAAAGATAGAAAGAAAAAACTGCTTACGAAACAAAAAACATAAAAACTTCATAAATGTTTTTACATAATACTTAGCATATATTAAAAAAAATATTTAACCCTACGGATGCTTATAAATGTTATGCTTATAAAAAAACATGTACCGAAAAAGAAATTTTATTATAATTAATTCTAGTGATTGCACCAGGTGAGGCTAGAACCAGGTGAGGCCAGCAGCACCGTAGTTTTGCATGGTAGATTTTCAAAGCCTCGCTTACCTTCCAAAAATTGGGTTGAGTTGCTTTGACACATAGTTATCACGATCCTTCATCTTCTGCCGGCCAAGTGAGATCACAACATAAGGATCAGACTATGAAATAAATTATTTTTTTTCGTACACTTATTACTGTTCTGTGACACAATCAACACCAAACAAATGAGACTATACGTCTGTAGACAAAACCCAGCGGGCAAACGACGTTTATCCCACGTTGATTGGACGTTCTAGTTGCGACGTCGCGACATATAAAATTAACGTCTGAGCAACTTTAGTTCAACAACATCAATTCAATTGACCTCTTCTACTAATACCTTTATAGTCTGTTTAAAACGTTTGCAATCTGCGTTAACTTAACCCCCTCTCCCATCATAACGACAAGTTGACTTGCTTTTTATACAAGAAAAGTCAACCCCCAAAACGTGTAGTAACACCATATTTTTGTCTTTTCAGTGTCAGTCTTGATGTCTAAACAACGTTAAATCGACTTCGAAATGCTCGGGTTTCTGACCTAATCAAAAAGCTTTTAAACCTCAACAGTTGTCAAAAAGTATGATCCTATACATTCTCTTGATCAGCGTTTCAAGATCTATACGATCAAGGTAACGGGTATACAAATCTCTGAAGAAAATGTTCGTGTACATTAACGAACGGTTAAGGAGATATAAAGGTTTGAAAATATTGCTCACGTCATTAAAATTCAAAGACGATTCTCTTCCATTGTTATCCGGCTCAAGTGGATTTTTCCACAGGCCTTATCGTCTAGTAATAATAATAATTTGATGTAGACACATAGCTTTATTTCAATAAAAAGTCAAGTCGCCACATTAACACACCTTTCCGTTAATGTCTGTAGGATGGAGGTCTAATGCCTAAAATGAAAGCAGAATAATAAAATTAAAAGAAGAAAAAACAAAACAGAATGGCTATTAATATAATAACATAAACACAGCATTGATTCCGTATCGTATGATTGCTTACCCGGATCACATATACCCTCACCAATACATTTACTGGTTCGTTACTTGGAAGTTTGAAAAAAGACGCGGTTGGACTTTCAACCTCGAGAAATTTTGGTAATGGATGCTTCCATACTTTTATGGCTCCCTAAAACATGAAAAAACGTTAAAGGAGGCGAGTAGAAATAATTTTTAAATAGTTGATAATCAACTGTCAACTTCAGACCATAACAAAGAATACTTAAACTTGGGACAAGTCATGTAAAAGAATATATAAACGAACTAAAATTTGGATCATCCAGTGGAATTCGACTGACTTTTTTAGCCCGATTTAACAGCTACACGTAAAAATAAATCGACTTGTGTAAAACAAACACTAAAGTAATGTCGCGTGTTGCGCTTCACGATTTGTCAAGCGAGTAATTTTTTTATTGTGACAACTCGCGCAGAAGGAACAAAGATTCCGTCATACCTTGAATTTACCCACAATTCTATGCTCGTCATCGTCATCATCCGACGTCTTTTTACCACGATACAACGGAAAAGAATGCAACCAATCGTTGAAACCGGCAAAGTCGGTAACAGTTTCCAGTTCTTGTCGAAAAATCTAAACAAAACATTGCGTCGAACAGAAAAAGAAACACAAAAAGAAACCTTGTTTGTCTACGAAAACGTGAATGAATGAATGAATGAATGAATGAATGAATAAACAAATAAACAGCATACCTTTAATCGGGTAATCTTCGGATTCGGTTTCTTTATCCGTTTCTCTGCTTCTACATCCCCATCTTCAATGTTTTTCTTTTTTTTCATACTGTCAGGTTTTACTCTTGTTTCCCTCAATTTGCGCTCATCTTCTTCTCTTTCTTCGTCTTTACTCGTTTCGTAATACCTTGACCACCAGTCCAACGACGCCTCGTCATCTTCGTCGTCATCCAATGTTTTCTTAGAGGTCGGAAGCTCAATCTTTGACTAAAATATAAAACATATGTCATCTCATTCAAATTCACGTCAAATTTGAGACACAATTTGATATCTGATGAAAAATATTGGCGTATTTTTCGCATAGGTAACCAAGGCCTAAAAGTGGTTTAAAGTTCGCAAATTTAAAAATAGATGGAAAGGGAGGATGACGTCATTAAAAACATTTCGAACACGTCTTAACCGTTTATCGCAAGGGTATATGAAACCCTTACCTTGCTTACTTTATTCGGAGAAACTTCCGCGGCAGAAACTTTCGCGAGTCCAAAAAGTCGCGAAATTTTTTGGATAAGTTTTCGCAAATCTACAAATTTAAAATTTTCACGAAATCTGAAATTGAAAAGTTTCGGCGAGATAAACTTTCGCGATACGTGATTTTTTATGTTTTTATAAAAAAAAGTGGCCTGTATTTCTTATAATGGAAGGTGTTTTTTAACGATGTAATTTTCTTTCTAATGGTATGTAAAAACTTCTATCTACAAACTGGCTTCACCGTTAAAATCACAAAACAGATCAAACACATTTTTAGGCTCGCCTTCTTGCGGCTCCCACGCATCGTCATCATCGCCTTTTTGCCAGTAACTCGGTTATAAGCCATACATATACATTTGAAACATCAACGCTTTTGTTCATCTCTAAGTTTATTCCAATCTCGTTCCCAGCGCCAGTTGTCTCTTTTTTATCGGGAGGGCGAGCCAAGTAAGGGTGAGTCAAAAAATAACTTTTAAAACCAGCAAATTTCTTTTAAATTATAGTGGATAAACTTTCGCGAATCGACAATATAGAATGTTTATACTGAATAAACTTTCGCGAATGGTCATTTTTGAAAGTTTCGTGAGACAAAGTGTCTCCGAATAAAGTAGTAACAAAAAAAGAAAGAAAATTCCAAAATAAAAATCATTGCAGAAGATTGGATCACAAAATCATCGAATTATATGCAGAGATGGTGTAGTGGTAGCCACATTCGGCTTGTAATCATAAGGTTTCAACTATTCCAGCGCATTTTAAATTTAACGTTGACAGTCAATTTGGAGCCATCTACGGACGGCGAACTTACTTCCTTATATTTAAAACTCTCCTTAAAAGTTCGTCGTTAGTCGGTGTATAACGCATAGAAACAAAAGTTGAAATATTTGTGATATAACTACGTAATTTAACATCATACTATTGTTACCAGTCCATCTACTTTTTTAGTCCGCATTGACACTTCAAGATCTAGTACATTCCAACAAATGGTGTTCATAAAAATAGACAAAAAAAAAACACATAACTAACCCTTTTCGAAGCTTTTTCAAACGACACAATCTCGTCTTTGTCTTGTTCATGGTCCTCGTTTATATCATCATACAATTCGACCATGGCTTGCTTTTTCGGAGCAGGAGATTGGGGACGAGAGGAGTCGTCATCTAGAAATCGTTACCAGACACCTGTTATTAGTAGGAAATGAAGAACGATTGGTGCAAACGCAGCCAATTATCTGTCCCGTCCGGATGACAACTAGTTTAAATATTAGTAAAAGTTAGGTGGCTACTCTCCGGTGTGTTTTAAGACGAAAATTTCTCCAAATATTCAACTTTTTCGTAAATACAGCTAAAGCTAAAAAACTCAGAAGCTCATTCTGTCATCGTTGAATTACTTCCCGCGCATTAAGGGTTGCCACGGTGAATGATATTTACTTACCAATCCTCTTTATTTCGGCTAAGTGTTTGTAATGATCAGGATCCTGCAAATACTTGTGCAGCGAGTTGACCACGTGTGTTCCCACCAATGTGAACCGACCAAACGTTCGGCAATCACGAACACGTATGGTCAGCGGTGGACAATATCGTTCGTTCTCTGGTAAGTCCTGTGCAAAGTAAAGCATGGCTTACGACTTTGAGATTTTGGGTGTTTCGTTTTGATTGTACCACTCCCCACCCCCTCCGACCCCTTAAATTAGCACCAAAACAGGAAGCACCAAAGCAGGACGTAGATTATAGGAATTAAGCTTTAGTGATTCAATTTTAGACAACAATGGTACAACCATCAATTCTTCTACACTTAAAAAACCTATTATCCTGTTTTGTACAACAAAATCGCTCAAAATCTAAAACTGTGTTAGCGTAAAAATGCAACTTGAACACTGTCAACTCACCACATCGAAGTAAGCCACCGGGTTTGCAAAGTTTGGATTTTTCTTCGCATTAACAATAACAGTTGACTGCGCCACATGTCCAGCACAGTCAGCATCTACTTGTGGACGGTCCACCGTGGTCAGATTGACACGCTTCATTTCACGAACACCCCAGAATAACACCTAAAAATATTTTTCAGTAAGAAAGTACACGGATATGTTTACCATTTTTATGGACGATAAGTAGATAGCCCTAATCCTGGCTATAACAACAACAAAAACATTGGATGCGTTATTGTTACACCAAAAATTACTTGAAAAATACTGAGTGGGCTAGGACCGAATTTTCCAAGATTGCCCATCCGTAAAAAGAGGGGAAAATATCTGCAAAAATCAACATAGGAAAAAAAAATACCATATTCATTGTACCTCAATCCTGTGTTTCTTCATAATCGGTCGAATTCCATCAGGTACTGGCAGTATTTTTCCGTCAGGTGAATCAATTGGTTCCACTTCATCGGGCAAGAAGCATTTGCCTTCGTCTACAACCTACACAGTTCAAGCACAAAGTTTAGAAAACATTATGTTTTTAACCGACTGATAGCCTTGTGGTAGAGTGTTCGCTTCCAATGCGGGAGATCGTGGGTTCAAACCCCGGCCGAGTCATGGCAGAGACTATAAAAGTGTGAATCTATCCTTTCTGCTTAACGCTCAGCATGAGAATAGGATTGATATCTTAGGCAGTTGTCTAGTTGAGCGATTGTTGTGCTTGCACGACATTCGTTGCTCAAATGGGAGCTTTAAATGCACTAGGACCCCCTTGGCAGGACCCTCGTTGATAGCAGTACCAATAGGAAGTGAAGAGGCTATCCTGGGTAAATAATTTCAATAATAAAATAATTCGCAAACACAGCATGCATGAACACATCTTCTATTGTACTGCAGTGCATTTGTTAGAATTAACTTTTGTGATTTATAACCTCCAACTGGAATAATTGTATTCTTAATTGTTTTATGAAAACATTCAAGAATAGATTCAAATGCACATACAAAAATAGAGGATGTGAAGATTTTAGGTTTAGGTGCAATTTTTCAAAGGATAATTCCTGTTAATCCAGAATTGAAGTTTGGATTTTTTTTAAGAATATCATGTGAGATAGTAGGAAGTATATGGGCAAATTCCATTTCAATAGTTAGTGGAGCCTGATACTTTTCGCGTTATTTGACTACAGTAACAACAGAAAAATTTTCCGACCTGAAGTAATTCGAATGCAGCCAATAGTTCTCCAGCTTTTTCATCACCTCTCAATATTTCAAACCATTCCAATGCAGGTGGAAAAACAGGTTTTTCATATTTCTCATGTGCTAATTTCACAATAGGCCTGGACAACGCGCGACCTATGAACTCTGAATCACCCTAAAGAAGAAAAAGAAGAGTAAAAAATTTAGCTTATGAAACAATTCGTTATAAAATATTAATTTCTCAGCTGGGATGATAGCTACCAGTGTCTATTACCACACACTTTCTGACTTTTTTGATTGCCTACGTGGATTAGTTTGTTTCTGCAATTTTTTCGAAAGAAAGTAACAAAAAATGGCATTGCTACAATGCTGAAATTTAAAAGCAGCTTTTCGCCTCAAGAAAAATTTCTGTCGGACAGAAAAAAATAAATGTAATTTTGTTTTCTCATCTTTTCAATTATTTAATTGTGATCTAAAATCTTTCCCATTCCTGCCTATAGAGACTCTTGATCATCTAACCAGGTTTTAAAAACCACATTTTCTTTTACATTTTGCTTAGCCTAACTCAAGTTTTAAAAGCCTCATAAAACGTCACAATAAAATACACCAATTAAAATTGCATCCTCACCCCAATGTCTTTATCAAATATTTCAGTTACTATGGTTGGTGGATTGCTTGCAATTGTGTTTACATCCCCCCATACAATAATATCATGGAAAATGATCATCTGGTCCCAGGTCGGTGAGCGAGTTTCCCATATGACACGTGTGTCGGCGGCTTGACTGCCTATAATAACTCGAGCAAACGCATCTAAAAAAAGTGGTGCCATGTAAAAACAAATGGAATTTGTATCAATATTTGTAACCATAAAGGAAAAATTCAGTAAGGTTAAATCTTCTGTTTAGAAAATAAAGAGCAAACAATCTACATTTATATTTTTATCATAAAAATTGCTTCAGCTATAATCTTGGCCCTACCTGATAAACCAGATGCATCACTTCCAATCAAACTTCTTGCTTGATATAAATGAGCACGCAAAATAAACTTTCTCATTTCAGTGTATTGTAGTTGGTTAGGTGGTGGAGCAAGGACTTTAGCAGCACCTTTTGGCTACAAAAAAAACAGAAACAGAACATACTGAAAACTGTATTACCCTACATGACCGATAAGCTTCTTGGACAGTTATTTTATCTTGCAATCTGAGAGATAGGTGGTTAATCAGGCTGACAGACAAAAAATGCGAGAACAGATTATTTTACCAGAATGTTACACACAACTCTATCACATAAAAGAACAGTTGATATTTTAATTAAATATTTTTTATTTTCGAAAAATATGATAAAACATATCTGTTGTATTGTGATTTTACAGTTGCAATAAGCACCCAGTCCAATACCATGGATTAGTTATTATCAGCCATTTAGGCACTGAGTGCATATTAAAGCAGATTCAAGGTTTAAATATTTAGGGCTTAAGGGTGGGCACTTATTTGAACCCGGTGGTTAATCAAGCACTGGGTGCTTAGTCAGTCATTTTCAAAAAATACAAGTATTTGCTAAAAATAATGTTATGGGGTAAAATTTCGGACAGGAAATTTGTTTTACATAACGCATTATTTTTTGTTGCATTGTCTCAGATATAGCCTTTAACTGAGCATAGAAACAACAAAGTCTTTATTCTGTTTGCTAGGCAATGTGCTCAATCAATATTAAGTTTCTATCTTCCTGAAATCTCCCTGACCCTTTCAGTTATTATTGACCGAAATTTCACTTATTGGAAGCTTGGGTTACCATAGAAAATGTAAATTCAATTACAAGCAAGCATATTGATACAACAGACTGAAAAAAAAACTCCTGACATTTTCCTACTATATCAAGGAAATTGCCGATATTTCTGATTTTTTCCTAGCAATTCTTAACATTTGGGACTTTGGTGGCAGAGTGGATACCCTGAAGAACAGCACAGATAAACTCTAACAATTTACACAAACAAAAGTTTACCATTTGGAAACCTTTTGGTGCGTCCTTCAAAAAATCTTTTTTATGTTTGTGTAGACCAAGCCATATGAGTATATTTAATTTTGCTTGTATGTTCCAGCCTTTAGGTCCTTCACCTCTTTTACCAGGTAACTATTGATGAAGAAATATCACAATAAAATCAAAGTATATAAATGACAAGATAAGTGAACAACCAAATATCAAGTAAATAAGGTAATTTCAAGACCTGAAAATTGCTCAAATGTCTGTTTAAATACTCTCAAACAAAGGTACTTCTCCCAATTTTATTGGTATTAACTCAAAACTTAGCAAAGGTGAAACGCACCCTTAGAAATATGGTCTGTAACCTTCCAGCATCTCTTCCTCGTTCATAATCTGTTTGTGAGTAGATAACATGCTGGGCGGGAATGCGTGTATATGCAACTCTTTTACCACCGCTCAACATCCAGATGAAGATGTCAGGTAAACTGTCTTGAGGCTAAACAAATAGTTTTTTTTTCTATAAAATGTGTGCATGCTATTGCTTAAATATTGTATAATTTCATTTAAATTTTCAATTACCAATCTTGTACAACAATCTTGTAAAACATTCGACAAACATTTCAAAATAACTAGGCATGGAATTGTACTTTTAAAACATGGAATTTTTCAGGCTTTTAATACATTAACAAGATTAATTATTATTCGTGAGATTTAATGTTAGTTATTCAGTATTCATGACAAAGTTACAATAAGAACTACTCGAAAATACATCTCTGCAAAAATTCTATAAAAACTTCTTCTATTGGGGATATTTGTGGCAATAACAAGTAAAACCAGGTATTATTTTCTGCATGTATATTTTTATATATCATACATACACTGTAAAATTTATTTTGTTAAGATTACTATAAACAAACAGCAATAGAAAACTGAGGATTGAATAAAAAAATTATTGAGTTAATTCTATAATCTGTTTTTAAATAAAAATTCTGTATCCTGCCACTTTTCATCGCCCTCTGCCTCTTCTATTCACAATGAAAAACAGTATGAATTCTTACCTCCACTAGAATTGTTTGTATTCTTTTCTGAAATTCCAACACACATTTGAGATTCTCTTTAATGTGACTGTTATCACGAATGCTTTCCAAAACCATTCTTGCTTGCTCAGCTACTTGGCGCTAAAAAATAGAAAAAAGTCCAAGTCCAAACTAAAAATAAGAAGTTGGTAATAATCAGTTGACTTATCGATTAAAAAATAAAGTCAAGTGGCATTGTTTTCACTAAAGCTGATAGCCTCTAAATAACGATTAGAGTGACACTAAACCGAAATAATGATAGAACATATACATAGAAACGATTCTTGCAGATTATAAGACTAGGAGTAGCTACCATTTTTCGGTCAGAGAAGGAACTATAGCGCTGAGAAAATGCTCTTCAATTATATTGATATAATATATAAATTTCATTGGTTCGCACTGAATTGTACACACTAATTTAAATTTTTAAAGGACAAGACTTTATGGTATAAATTAAATTAATTAGGCAGTTTTTTTGCTTCAAAAATTATCTTGCTGGGATACACTGTATTAGGAATTATCTTTTTGTGAGAAAGAATCTGAGAACAAAGTTCGTTTTCTGTCAGGTAAGATTAAAAATTATCCCACAGTTTTGAATTATAAAACATGCTGATCGAACTTTACTTGATAAGTGTATGATCGCTTTTTTAAAATGAAACTTTTAGACACACAAAAAAAATCAAATTTAATAATTTGTGGATTTCAAAACAGCAGGAACTCTCAACATAATTACATCAACAATATCAAAACAAAAAACAGGTATGCTTATTTTTTCACAGCAGGTATTCTCCTGTTTTTCTATTTGAATTTTAATTAAACAAAATTATTACCTTTATATTAATCAAGCATATATTATTGCAGAAAAGTCATAATTGACTATTATAATATCACATACCACTTCTGATAAACACAGTTTGTTTCTCTCACGGTCCAATTTTGACTTCCCGATTGTTGACCCACTAATCCGTCCATCAGCAATAGAAATAAAATGCCTGAAATGAATGAAATGCTTTAAAAAAAATTATCCTATGACTATTAAATAGCTTTTATATTTAGAATATGCTTAAACTTTACCAGGTGTTACAACAAAGATTTTAAATAAATCCTAGTCAGCAGCTTTCCTTTGATACCTGTGAAATCTTTTACCTCTTGGAATATGTTACTACTAGTCGATGGCCCGTGGAAAAACCCACGGTGTAGCCCGTCTTTTTAATACCGCATTACGCATGTCTCGCTACTTGTGGTACCATTTTGCGTGACAGACAGACGTATACAGGTATTATAATATAGATTATAATGGATTGATAGTTAATCAGCTCTTAACAGTAAGTTTTATATTTACTAAGTAAACTAGAACCTTTGTTGTTTGGTCCCTTTTTTATGGTTAGTTATGTCAGACAGTACATGCTTTGACTTAAGTACTGCCAGCAATAGCAACCTTAGTGTATTAACATTTTCCATCTTATTGAATACAAAAGCAATTTAAAAACTAGCTTTGTGTACTGCTTAGTCATACAAACATAAATAAAAATATGTAGAAAAATTGAGTGGATAAAACTATAGATTATATGGAGCTTTATCCACTATATTTATATATACTATATAAAAGTTGTTTTATAACTTGATTTCATGTTCTTTAAGCATTCAAATTGGCTTTTTTGCTTTTTTAGTTTTCCATGCAACATAACTTTAATAGCTTTAAGGGAGAAAAAGTATGCCTAATACACTCACTGCGAATGCTGAATGATTTCATGTAAACATCTCTGCAAATGTTTGTATGTGTCATCTAAATCCATTTTTACCCTTTCGTGAATGTCATCCAAACTGTCACTCTATAATGGCAGAAAAAATGCTAGTTTTGTGTATTTGAAATACCGGTGATGTAGCACAGAGTAGAGATGTGAAGTGTCAATCCAGATTGCTTTTTCACAAAAAATAATAATAATACTAGTCAGATACTGGTTTTGCCCAGTCCTTTATTTACTTCAATACTTTTTATTCTTTTGTATTTAAAAAAATTATTTCAGCCCAAACAGAACCAAAACACATCAGGACGCAGCATCGGCATGGACAAAATTAAAAATGGTCATTCTTAAGAAATATTACTTTTGTATTAATTCTTTATCCTACCAATGGAAAAATAGTTTTTAAAAAAAGAATGTTTATGAAAAGACAAAAGTGCTTTATTTACAAATCAATTTTTGGGTTCAGACATTTATGGTGAAAACATACAGAAATACTGAACTCGACTGATTTGAAATTACGTGGACAGACAATATAAGTATTAATCAGAGATATGCCAATAATCCAAGAAATATGTTGACAACTTACCAAAGCTTCCAACAGTTTATTCAACATGTTTGATAAAAACAGTCTTCTTCGATGATCCTGCCAGGAAAACTTTATATGAAGACAAGGTTTTGTATCATCATATGGTAAATGATAGTACTGACGATCAGCAGATATTGCTTTGCATTGCTGTGATAAAGAATGGACAAACCGGTCATCGCCTGGATCGCCTTCGTTTGCATCCACAACATCTCTAATCACATGGCCATCAATAGTATTTCCAGAATTACCTGTAGAATAAATTAAACAAACAATCAAATACAAACATTTTCAGACTAGCAAAACTCTTTTAACGTTCTGGATAAGTTATGTCACAGTAAACCATCTTTTTAAACATATGCCATATCCTCAAGTGCCAGAATACAGACATGCAGCATTTAAGGATCAAGTAAAAATTAAAGACACTTTTTCCATGCCCCTTCACAGTCAATTTTTTGCAGAGCAGATAATGATATTCAATGCTATAGGTGAAAAGCATTTTTTAGTATGTCACCATCTAGGGAAGAAGTATGGAACATTTGAAAAATCATTTTTGTAACATTATTTATATTTAAATTTAAAACATTTTAACACTAAACAACTTTGGAAGGTGACTTATCATGACATGCATTTTTCTACTTTCTGCATGAAGAAGATATTATCTGCACTGTGCAAAGTAAACAGCTGTTGTTTAGAGGTATGTGTTATATACATTACAACAATGTAATTTATTATAAATTACATTGTTGTCATATTAATTTTAGGTGCACAAAAAGTAAACACCCAAAAGTAAGGTAGTCTAGTAGAATACAAAAAAACCCTTTACACATAACGCATAACATTACGCATAACGAATACCCAAAATTAAAAACCTTTCGAGTTTTGCAAATTCAAGTTAATGCAGAAAATAAAAGCTCTGACATCATCTTTCATAACGAGCTTGAATGATTAATGAAACATTAAAATATATTCTTTAGCTTGTTATTTAATCGTTTAACTGAACTTAATAATCTATTCGTTTGAGGCATTGTTGGTTGACATACTAAAAATTACTACTACTACAATACCTATAGACATTTCAAACTGAATTGTTCGATCCGCTGTTTTTCTTTCTATCATATTGGCATCGTGAATACAAGCAAAAAGCTGGAATGTTTCTTCTTTGCCAGAAGCAGTCTGTAAAAAAATTTAGGTTACCTTTATTTTAAGTTATTGTTCAGATGGAACTAATCTGAAAACATTAAAAATGCTTAAAGATGACTCCTTACATCTGATATTGGCGATGCCGCTTCTACTTCAACTTGCTTTATAGCAGCATCTGAAGCAGAATCTCCCATTTCTGCTTGAACAGCCATCAGCAAGCGTCCACGATAGCCAACACCTTCACCCTAACACATTGTTACATAGCATTTCAAGATAAATGTTTTTATATAGGTGAATATTTATCATAGCACATCCGTATTTCATTCTAAACAGAGAATGCTTCACCCCGATCAGACGTCTGATCATGACGGGCGAGTATAATGCGTGTAAGTCATATTGAAGAAGAACTACTTTGTTTATCACTAACATACTGCCAAGCAGTGAGCGGGATTCGATCCGCGGTCCCCAGAACTGGGAGCTGCAGACAAACCCACTACACTACGTGCGGCAATTAGCACCCTAATCTCTATTCTCTGATTTAATTCCATGAAATATATTAGATTTTTATGAACCAAAAGTGTAATATTTTCTAAATGTGCAATAAGCATTAACAAAACATGTGTATTATATGGAAGAATTGGTTTCATTTTTTAAGATGTGATTATCAAGTTATATTTATTTCATAATGCCAATTTAGCTAATATCCACACCATACTGTCTACTGAGGATAACTAAAAACATAAAAGTATAACTCACTCACATATTTAAAAAGCATACATAAATTTGCTACGGAAGCTCAAAAAGATTAAAAGAATGAAAAAAATACAGTGGTATCATAATGCTTACCAATCCAGCGTTGAGACTATTATGTTCATCAAACAGTGAGAAATCACGAGTAGAACCATATAAATTCACCCAACATGGACCAAAAGTTGGCATAAAACCTAACCCAAATAACAATGTAAATCAGAAAAAAAATTATAAATGACAAAACATGCACACGATGACAAAATAAGTAAATAAGTAAATACAACTGGAAATAAAAAAAATTATATGATCAACAGAAAGCAAGAAGAATTAAACACAACATAACGGCACAATGATTTAGACAATGAATTGAAGATGTAAAGTAAGAAAGATGTTTTTGCTTGTATAAGGGAAGAAGAACTTAAAAAAATTCACAAATATTACAACATTTTCTTGTATCGTATCCCTACCATCTGCATGTGAATTAAATCTATAAACTAAAAGTTGAATGTTAATTATTTTCACTGTTTAAAGCTGAATTGTCAAAAATGCTCAAAACAACGTTAACTTAAATTAACTGCACAACAGACATTAGTGTCTGTTAAATAACTAATAAGGATATGTAAAAATACAATCAGAGTGCAAAACTTGTAAAACTCAATATAAAAAATTCTGAAGAGATAAAATATGTAAACTAAAATAAAAAAAGAAAGGAAAGGAAAAAAGATCGATTAACCCTCTACAGCAAAGTATTACTATTAGTATTATGCAATGCAAGATGGCAATTTATCCCTTCACCGCCCCTTGTGATTATGCTCACCTCTCAAGCTCTACAATGGTATTTTAAATAAATTTAAGTTTTAATTCTTATACAAGCAAAATAAAATCTTCAGGGCATGTTAACGCCAAAATTTAGGATATTCCCTTTCACCTACCATTAGCACCGTCATTTGAAATCTGAGAGAGATCAATGAAGTGAGTGCCTACAACTTCATCTGTAACAGAATCACTAAAACAACAAAGTGCCATTGTTTATTTTCTTTTTTGCTCGATTTAATAACATAGTTTGGAGAAACAAAGCAAATAAAAAATAAACACCAAAGACAATACAAAAATTGACAAACACGTTTTGTATCTTAATTCTCTATGTCTTAATGTATATAAGATTTTGGAATGTGATTTATTATTAGAGTGAACCCAAGGTATAAAATGATGTTGGACTTATATTATAGAGCCTAAAAAGTTGGTTAACTAAAAAGTTTTTTTTTATTTTTTTAAAGAAGCTCTTTTCGTTCTCAAGATATCTACATTTCAAAAATTTCAGATTTAAAAATGCTGCATAAATTATGAAGTCATACTTAAGTAATCGCAAATTTTGACATTTTCTATCATCAGTAATTTTAGACCTGTTAAGGGATGTGCATTTAAACTTCATCAATGAATAGATAGTATAAAGGTAAATTGAATAACATAATTATTTTTTCCAATATGACACTCGTTTACTCGTCCTAGGCCTCTTAAATTTTTATTTTCCATTGACTCAATAACTGGGGATCTGGGGACAAAACAAAACAAAACACATAACCCTAATTGGAGAAGTAAATAATTAACCAGTTTTTGTCTAAAGCCTTATTAAGGGGCAAGTGGTTTGCACTGATGAGAGTGATTACTCACTTTCTTAGTAAAAAGCATGGATTATAGGAATGTTTGTAAACTACATTTGTTGGTATAATTTAGTAACTATCTGGCTTGCTCTACATCAGTATAAAACAAATCTTGAAATTGGTATTGACCAGAAAGGAAAATGATGGTAGAGCATAATCATTGTTACCTGTCTTTTAATTGAATTTTAATTCTTCTGCATAGAGGTGGAAACTAAATATAAAGAAAATAAATAAAAATTTCCATGTTTTTTTTTTGCTTAAAGGAAAACAAACTACAAAAAGTTAAGTTTCTTAGTGAGTTTTGCATCGTCAAGTTTTGTTTATTACAGCTACATCTGGGTAAAATAAATTTTAATATGAAAGTTGTGTTACCAGTTCTGAAAATGTGATTTGTTCATTCCACTCTGGTTCATATGTATGCTTCTTCACAGAGGTTTTTGCCTAAAAAGATGACACAGGATTGTAGAAGTATTATTGAAAATGTGATTTTACCAAACCTTTTACATGGTCCCATAGTGCTTCATCATTACAGTGTTATACAAAAAAATCCCTACCCTTTGACCTGCAAACTGAACATCTATATAAGGATCAACCAGGTCTCTAACTTCACCAGTAAAAGCTTTCTTAACATTAGCCATTAAACCTGAATTCACTAAAAAAGACAGGGTTAAACTTTAGAATATGCAATTATAATCAATAAGAAAAAATATTGGCACATGACTGCCAATGTTGAAGTTTGTCGCCACAAGTAGTAATTTCAGCTATTTCTATATTAGATCTCCACAATTTAAACTTGTAAATGTTTGGGTGATTAAATGCAACCTCTTAGCTGTACTAATTGTTGCCGGTGTCAGTATAAGACCCTTTTAAATATCCACATATCATGGTACTTGATGTGGATTATTCGGAAAGTTCGGATTGTCAGAAAGTGCAACTACCATATTTAAATGCTGTTTAGCATGCCTACCCATTTACAGAATTCTCTAAGCTATAGAGTACTGCCTAAAAAGCTGTTGTTGTGGCAATTTTTTTTGTTACTGATTGTAGAATACGTTTGGCAAAGAACTGGAAAGCAATTTGTAACAAAATCTTACTTTTGGGCAGACCTTCTGCTTTATAAAGTTTAACAACAATTCGAGCCTTTGGTCTTTCAGCAGGTACACCCTCAGGTAGTAATAAATTTCCTTCAATATCGTCTTCGTTGTCTTTCACACTTGGAGGTTCTTTGATAGGATCTCCCTTGCCAAGGACTGTAATGTCTACTTTTAAATACCCCTGAAATATACAATATTATAATTTCTCAATAAAACAGAAATGAATATTTCTAAAAATTAATGGGTGAAAAAAGTGCCGATTGATCTTGATTGATCTATACTAAATTTAACTGTTATGCTACAAATTATTAGTTGCAGAATAAGCGATGAAAACGTTTTTCCCTATGAAATAAAAAAATAATTGCAAAAAATATATATTTGTAATTTGCAATTAATTATGAAATATCTTTTTGTGCATTTAATAGACAACAGGTAGAATTGTGCCATCACAACATTTTACAGCTCCCATTTTTCAAGTACTTCATTTTTTTAAATTTTGAAACTCTTTACAGGGCGTAAATCTTCCCATTTTCTTAGAGTGATGATATTAGTAGTCTTTCACAAAAGTTCCCAAGCCACTCAGTCCTTTTTTTTAATCTGTTTTGGTACATCCTTTATTTCTGAGTTAAATCTGGCATAAAGAATCTAGATAGGGAATGCTTGTCCATGATAGCTATACACTATTACTTAAAATGAACAATCAACTTTGTAATTTTATCACATGGATTTTCTATTTTTTAAAATGAATTTACACAAAACTGTTTGTCACTAAAATTTAGTTGCTCCTCTTGTGTAAATTAATCACTGCTTCTTCTTTTAATTTAAAATGTTTTTAATTTTAATTAATGATAATTTTTGCCTAATATGGTTTTACAAAAAAAATTATTTGTTAACATTACCAGATTTGCTGCAGTTTACATAAACCAATTATATGAAGTATTTTTACAACAGTTAAACAACATGAAAAGTATATAAAACTTTTTGATGATATAGATCTTTTGTTTTTAAATTTACATGGTCAAATTTACCATACACAAGAAAAATTACCTTGACACCAGCGCCTGATGCACCTAATGTTTCTTCAGGATCTGTTAGTACTGCCCATCGTCGCACAAAACGATGATCAGCTTGTGCATAAACCGTTCCAATATCAAGCTAAAAAAATTAAACAATTTGTGAGTTTGTAAAAAGTAGCAATTAAAAGAGATTTGATACTTACAAGTCAAAAAGATGTTGACACTAACAATGCCTAAACCTTTTTTTTTCTATGTTGCATAAAATGCTTTTAAAATTCTCACCTTAAAAGAACCAATCAGTGCACCTTGACTCACAAGATTTCGTCCAGTAAAAACTTGAAAATTTATTATCTTGTCAAACAAAACTGGTGCTGGCATTTTAAAATCAAACACAAAAAATTCATCCCAAAATGGCGTGTTGGTTTGTTCTTTTACAGCAGTGTGCTTCTTTTGGTTACCAATAGTGACCGTGCAAACAGGATCCAACTGCATTCCTGATAATTGTCTAGCTTCAATTATTCGTAATTGTATCTGATAGTCAATCTCTTTGACAGGTTCTCTTGTTTCAACACGAACCTTTGGATGTTGGTGGCTGTGAAGAAAACATTCCAGAAAGCAAATATAGTAGGTGCCATGTAGGATAAAATCCAATTTAACAAAACTTTTTTTTACTATTCTAACATTTTCACATCAATTTTTTTTAAGAAAGCAAACCTTTTTGATATTTTCCTACAATTGATCATTATTTTAGTTCTGAACAAGAGAAATTATCAAGAAATGCCTAACTAGCAACACCAAATTTTTTGAGACCAAACAACTTACAATTTCCCGTCCTTAACACCACTCACAGAATTCAAACTGTACTGGGAACCTCTTCTACTGGAGGACTGTTCTTTAGCTTGCAACATCTGTCCAAATGGACCAGCAACCACTCCTAGTTGGTTTGGATCAGGTGTCTTTTGACTGTGACTGTCAACACTAAACAATGCAGGTCCATCAGATTGAGATCTGGAATACAATTATAATTTTGATTTAACAATATTGGTTTGTACCAATGTTATCCATACTAGAAAACAAACCTTTATAATATTGTTACGTCTATTGATATAAATATGAGAAGTACACACATAACCTTGTTCTCAGAATGTATATTATAGTAGTTGACTTTTTGTCTAAAACTAGGAGGAAGGGGTATTCCCATGGATTTTTCCATGTGCTAACAACTAGTATTTCCAAATATTGTTATCTGTCATTAACTATAACATTAACACCTTATGTAAGCTACAAACCTATTATTTTTTACTCGTTTCTCACGAGGTGTTGGCAAACTCAGGAGTGAGCCATGTAATCCTCCATTACGTTCATGCTTATAACCAGGAAGACTAAATCCAGATCCACGTCGACCTTTACTTGATGGTACAAATTTAGTCTCTATGCCATCTAGGCTATCACCGTATGCATTATTCCTTGACTGGGGTATGCCAAACAGCAATTCTCGTATGTTCCCATCTGGAGGATTATATGTAAGTTCGAGAGAAATTTGTGCCTACAAAAATAATGTATTTTTTTGTTTACAAAAGCTGTTGCACAGATTATGTGTAGGTTCATTCCAAGGTCCAAAATTCCCTTTAAATCTTTACCACACCCTGTTCATAGCAGAGAAAACTGTACAGCTATTCACTTCATTGTTTTAAAAATAAGCTCACCTTGAGAACTGTGTTATTATTGTCCAGCAAACTATCAGTTATATCAAGATGATTTTCATTGATGAGTTTTTGTAAGACCATGCGAAACACACCAACAACTCTAAAAATACAAATTTGAAGTGAGAAAACATTATACATGGGTAAAAAAAATGCTTACAAAAATACATGCAATCCTGTGCATCGAACTTATCAATGTTAACATCAGACTTCCTGTGTTATTTTTATAAATTTAAAATCATAAGCACTATTAATTGATGTTGAGGCCAACACAATCTGTTTTCCTGTATTTCCGTGGCTCCTTTCAGGTAGAGGTAAATAAATGTAGTGGCTATATCCGATAAACAAATATTGTGTGCTCAAAATATTGCCAGCATACATTTACAAGATAATGGAGTTTAAATATTGCAATGTCATCATGTTTGAAATATCTGTAATCTAATAAGACCAGATTTATTGAAGAAACAAAACAATTAAAATATTGAAACTAACTCACTAAACTCTTTATTTTATTTTATTGCAAGTATTAAACTACAGTCTAGTTATCCAGAAATGTTTTGTAGTGTGATGTTGTAATAAGGACATAAATTGCTTTAAGCACCATAGTAAAGTTCTGTAATTAATGTGCATTTTTTGTCACAAAAAAACTTGGGAGAAAAACCAACTTGCTGGAACAGCATGACACAGCTCTATACCTAATGTGCATTTTGTATTGTAACAAATTTTTTACATTACATTACATAGTTCTTTTGTCTAAGTGGATTCTTCACTGGCTTAGCATTGGAACTCTAATGTGTCTCTGTGACATTATGGAAAGGAAAATAATTAAAAAAAACTGTGGCAGTTTTATCAATAATGTGTTTTTTGTGACATTGTATATGACTAGTTGGAATAAAGTTAGATGTTTTAATAGTTAGCTCAGAATTTGTAGGTTAAGAGAAACCAATATTATGCCTGCAAGTGTGATAAAAAGAATAGTATAGCAAGCACTTTAGCAATTAATTTATTTTTTTTACTAATAAAAAGTTCATCACCCATAGTTTTTCTTTACATCACAAACAAGTAAAAAATGTTTAAACTTTATCAAAGCCTTTAAAAATGCCTTTTTTAGAATGCAAAATTATTTTTATTGCATTTACAGGACTTTTGTGATATACATTGTTTCTTTATGCCTTTAAGATAGAAAGAAATTAACAGAACAAGAATTATCTACCTGTTGCTAAATATTTTATTGTGATTGAGGACTTGAATTTCAATGTATTCACTCGGAGATAACGGACCTTCCAAAGGCCAGTCAAATTCCTAAAAATGGAGAGACATAATAGTTAATTATTAATGATTTTTGTCCAATACTCAATAGAATGTTAAGATTGGTTATATAACATAATGTTCACAGTTGCTTAAATTGGTTAAATTTCAAGCAAGCATGCTAAACTGTTATTTCATTATTAACGCATTGTAGAGTGTAAGTTTTATTGCAAAGTATACCCTTGAAAGGAATTTTAAGGAATAAGGTGTTGATATTGCGATTTGTGTTAATTCTGTTGTTATCTTTCAGTAACCAATACAATAGTATTAGAGACTGGTGAAGTCTTCAAGTTACCTCATCAAGGTAAGAATCATTTAACAATGGTAGCAGAGTTAAAAGGTACAGATCAACTGGCCTGGTATTTATGATCATTGTGCGAGTGACATTTGAGTTGAAAGAAAGCAATTGAGGGCACACACCCGGATGTGTTCCTTGAGGTAAGAAAGATAACTTTCCCTTTTGTTGGCTATTTGTTGACACGTGTGTGTGCAAACCAATTGGTGAAGTGGTTTGTGAACAATGGCAACAACAACATTGAAGGCTCCACCAGCGTTTAAAGAGGATGATGACTATAGCAGTTGGAAGAACGATTTGGAGATCTGGCAGATGTTTACAGAACTACCAAAGAAAAAGCAAGGTCCAGCTGTATACCTGTCACTGACTGGTCGGGCACGGGAGGCAGTACGCGACCTGACACCTGCAGAAGTGGGATCAGATGATGGTTTGGACAAGATTATATCTAAGCTAGATTCAATATATTTGAAAGATGAAAGCACAAGAGCATTTATTGCTTTTAAAGAGTTTTATGACTATAAGAGGAATAGTGGAGACAAATTTCCTGATTTTATTGTGCAGTTTGAGAAGCTTTACAATAAGATATCCAAATATGATATGGCATTGCCTGAAGCTGTCAGGGCATATTTTCTTCTCACAGCTGCGAATATGTCTGAAGAAAATGAAAAACTGGCTCGTACAACTTGTGCAGAACTCAAGTATAAGAATATGAAGGACACAATCATGAAGATATTTGGAGAACTGAACACAGCAGAAGACGCTGCACATTTGGGAGCTCTTCCTGTGAAACAAGAATGCTTATATGGAAATCTTCATGCTGATACCAAGGACAGCTTGTCAAGAAATACACGTTCAAGAATGAATCCTGTTGATAAGGATGGAAAACTCATGAGGTGCCATGAATGTGATTCAACAAGACATTTTGCTAATAAATGTCCTCATAGAAATCAAGAGCAAAGAGGTTTCAGATCACGGAACAATAGACCTACAGAAAAGAAACAAGATGTAAATGAGATCCATATCACCCTTTTTGCAGCCTCTCCAGACCAAAGGCAATATTGTCTTGTTGGAGAATCCTTTGGTAGAGGTGTCTTGGATTCTGGCTGTACAAAGACAGTGGCTGGGGAGAAATGGATGGATGAATATCTTGGGACTCTCTCTGAATCAGATAAAAATGCTGTAGTTTCAAATAGTACTGATTCTATATATAGATTTGGGGATGGAAAGGAAGTGAAAGCTACAAGAAATCTAATAATACCAGTTATTCTAGGTGGCAACAAGTATAAATTGTCTGTTGACATAGTAGAGATTGAAATACCACTACTGATTAGTCGTAGTACCATGAAGTCTCTCAGTATGAAGTTAGATTTTACCAGTGACTTGGCCCTTATTGGGAAGAAAAGAATTAACTTAATATGTACCACAACAGGACACTATTGTCTTCCACTAACACATTGTGATCTTGATGCTCAAAAAGGAACAAAAATCATTCTACATGGAGAAAATTTGAAAAATATTAGTAAGACAGAGAAAATGAAGAAAGCTATGAAACTGCACCGCCAATTCGCTCATGCTGGCAAAGATAAGCTACTCAAACTTGTAAAGGATAGTAATTTGTATGACAAGGAATTTTTGTCATGCATCGAAGAATGTTGCAATGATTGTGAAATATGTCACAAATATAAAAGGCCATACAGTAGACCAGTTGTGGGTATACCTCTGGCAAACACTTTTAATCAAGTAATATGTATGGATTTAAAGGTTTATGAACATAATAAACAACACATCTTACATATCATTGATGCTGCAACTCGTTACTCTGCTGGATGTCTTATCAAATCGAAACATAAAGATGTCATTGTCAGTAGAGTGTTTAGATTTTGGATTGCATACTTCGGATCACCAAGTACAATCTTGACTGACAATGGTGGTGAATTCTCGAATGAGGTTTTACAAGAAATGAATGAAAAGCTCAATATTGAGACAAAAACAACAGCAGGCGAATCTCCTTTCAGCAATGGTATTGTGGAAAGACATAATAAAATTCTGGCAGAGACCATGTTCAAGACAATTGAAGATACGAAGTGTGAACCAGACGTAGCACTAGCATGGGCCCTCAGCGCAAAGAATTCTTTACAGAATCATGGTGGCTACAGCCCAAACCAATTGGTATTTGGCCATAATGTGAACACACCCACTATTCTGACAGATCATTTACCAGCATTGGAGCCAACTACGTCAAGTGAAATAGTGAGAAAAAATCTATCTGCTCTGCATAAGGCAAGGGAGAATTTCATTAAAGCAGAATCCAGTGAGAGAATTAAAAGAGCGCTGAGACATAATGTTAGAACATATTCTGATGAGACGTATTTGAATGGAGAAAAAGTCTTCTACAAGCGCAAAAACACCAAGGGTTGGAAAGGTCCAGGTGTGGTTTTGGGACAAGATAGTCAAATGGTGCTTGTCAGACATGGTGGTAACTTTTACCGAGTGCATCCCTGTCAGTTGATGAAACATAGCCAAAATTGTAAAGTTAGTGAATTCAAGTCAGATCATGTCAAGAGGAAGGAAAGCCATTTGAATAAGTTGTGTGATATGAACAATAGCGTCAATGATTGTGATAATGATGATGATGATGATGATGATGATGGTGGTGATGATTATGATAATGATGATGATGACACAGCTGATAAGAATGTGATAGATGTTTATGATGATTCTGAAGATGTAGAGCAATATCATCAAGAACAAGCTAGAAATGTAGACGAAAATGACCAAGAAGATTCTGGCACAAGTGAAAATGAAGTTGAGGAAAACAGGGATACTCATAAAAATAATGAAACTGAAGAAGACGAAGGTAGTGGTTGTACAAGTGACATTTTCAGAAGACCATCTACAGAATCCAAGAAAGTTGAATCGAAACCAAAAGCAAAATCATACATCAAATACAATCTAAATGGAAGATGGTATCGTGCAAGAGTTCTCTCAGCACAACCCAAAAGAAGTGGCACTTATAAAAATTGGGTTAATGTGTCTAATGATGGTGATAGAAAGCCAAAAAGCATCAATTGGAATGATGTGTCCAAATGGGTCGAGCTGGAAAATCCGGAATTCCCTGTCTATATGTGTGATGTCGATATGTTTTCACAGGAAGTAGTTGATGCGAAGGAGAGAGAATTGCAGAATTTAAAAGAAAATGATGTCTTCGAAGAAGTTCCAGACACTGGTCAAACAACTGTATCAAGCAAATGGGTCATAACTGAGAAGTTCAAAGGTGAAAAAAGGGTTGTGAAAGCTAGATTGGTGGCTAGAGGCTTTGAAGAAAATTCACAATCGTTGAGAACAGATTCTCCAACTTGTGGCAAACAAAGTCTTCGACTTGCTATGGCTATCATAGTTAGCAATGATTGGCAGATCAATTCACTTGATATCACTGCAGCTTTTCTTCAGGGAGATGCTATTGAAAGAGAACTGTTTCTACAACCACCAAAAGACACATTGTCATTGGGAACAGTGTGGAAACTAAAGAGATGTTTGTATGGGTTAAACGATGCATCTAGAGCATGGTACAAACGAGTGAGAAGTGAAATGTTGAAACTTGGTGGTGAAATGTGTACCTACGACCCTGCTGTGTTTTACTGGTATAGAGTCAAGCAAATCACTGGAATTCTTGTTTGCCATGTTGATGACTTTGTGTATGGTGGTAGTCCAGCTTTCCACAAAGAAGTTATTGCTAAACTTTTCGAAACGTTCAAAATCAGTACGCAATCAAGCTCAACCTTCAAGTATCTAGGATTAGATGTGGATCAATTTAAAAGCAAAATTAAGATTAATCAAGTGAGCTATATAGAGTCTTTGATAACTGTTAATATTGAAAATGATGTTAACAATGAACGAAAATTGACTAGCAAGGAAAAGACCATGCTGAGATCGTTGAGTGGGCAAATTGCTTGGGTGGCCGGACAAACCCGCCCTGATGTGGCTTATGATAGTTGCCAAACGTCTAATTATGGCAAGGAACCTACAGTTCAAAATTTGAAAGATGCCAACAAGATTATTCGAAAAATTAAGAGCAAGCATGTTGCAATAACCATTGCCAAAATTGCAAATATGAAAAATTGTGAAATTATTTGCTACACAGATGCAACTCATGCCAGTTTGAAGTGTGGATCATCACAAGGTGCATTCATCATATTTGTGAAACACCTGAGCGAAGTTATACCAATCTGCTGGCAATCAAAAAAACTACAAAGGGTAACCAAAAGCCCAATTGCTTCGGAAACACTTGCTCTGAGTGAAGGAGCTGATGCTAGTTTTTATTTGGCCAATGTCATACAGCAAATCTGCAAGTTGACGAAGGTTCCAAAGATCACTTGTATTATCGACAACAAGTCATTATTTGAAACCTTGAAAACGACAAATGTCACAAAGGATTTGAGATTGCGAGTTGATATAGCCAGATTGAGGCAGATGGTGGAACAAGATGAGATTACTGTCAAGTGGGTTGAAGGAAAACACCAATTAGCCGACTGCTTGACAAAACATGGAGCGTCTCCAAACAAGTTGCTTGAGGTTTTGGAGACATCCAAAATATCTCTACAATAATTGATTGTAGTGATTACCGTTGTGTTTTTTTTGATGATTTTAATTTGTTTGTCATGTTGACTATGACAAACAGTTGCAGCATGCAATTTGATATTCTACTTGTGTTGGCTTTAAAATTGTGTTACTGGTGGCAATGTTGATATTGCGATTTGTGTTAATTCTGTTGTTATCTTTCAGTAACCAATACAATAGTATTAGAGACTGGTGAAGCCTTCAAGTTACCTCATCAAGGTAAGAATCATTTAACATAAGGCTTCTAGCAAGTTGCAGATTTTAGGTTTTATTATGTCAGCTACAATTTTAAAAATCATATGCTCGTCATTTTGGGACTGTAAAATAAAATTTGTGAAGGTTTGCAAAGTTCTATAACTTGAAGAATCAAAAAAGTTCAATTCCTAATTCTGAATTCCATTTTTATTTTAGGGCCATTACATAAAATAATTACACATTAACTTTAAAGGAGATTTTTTGAAAGTTAACAGAGCCTTTTATTTGCCTTATAAACCCCTAAAATCCTGTCAAATTATAAATTCAGTGTTTTTCACCATTTTCGTGAGTTAGCAATTTGAAATGTTTATATTCTGAGCCTTACATTTCTTTTATAAAAATGTACATCTATAAAATTGTGTAATTTATAAGAATTGAGTTAGAAGAATAAATATTTAGGACAATGTGTTGTAACAGTGTTCAAATGAGTACACAAGTTCAAATTTTTTCGTATATAATTTTATCTTTACCTTACCTTTCTAAGATTATTTTATACTTTAAAAAAATGACATTTTCGTCAAACTCTACTGACCTCATCCCAATCTGCATCAGAACAATCTTCATATACTTGTGTTTGGTATGTTATATCTAAATTACAAAGACAAAAACAATAGAAAGCAAGAGTTTATTTGCTGGAAAAATAATTAATTACAAATAAACAAAATGTTATAATGAAAAAGGAACTTTGGCTAGATAAATTGCTAAAAAAACAACAACAACAAGTTGGAGACCATCACACTAGTTAAAAACTAATCTAAGGAGATGGCCACCGTTATATATATTTGGAATTTTCATTTTAAATAAATAAATATAAATTCTTTGTTTATTTTCTTTAAGAAAATTAACTATACACTGTAACTGGGTTATTTATCCGTTTGCAAAAAGTAAAAAAGGGACTAAGTTAGTTAGGAATATTTATTGAGGAGTGATTTGATTCTAGATATTGATAGTGAAGAAAGGTCTTGTCTAGGGAAAAGAGATTTGTGCAGAGTGATTTGATTCTAGATATTGATAGTGAAACAATAAAAAGAGTATAATTATTGCCAAAACCTGGGTATAGCATCTTCGCAGAAGTCAGATCGCTAGAGAAATCAAGAATAAAATACGCTCGATACTCTAACCATCTTCGGTTTTCTCTACGTTGTCTTCACAACGAAATAACACCTAAAGATCTTCGACTTACCTGCAGAGTAAAGACTGAAAGAAGTAAGAAAATCTTACAGCGCGCAAGCCGTCAGTTGTTGCAAGAAAGAATCCACCTAAATCACGTAACACGTAACACCCTACATCGCCAAAACCTTGATCTTGACAACACCATCAAATCAAGACTTTCCATCAACCAATATAAACAGGTTAAGAATATTCACAATAGCGTGTATGAAAAAGAAATGAGATCGGTTAAAGACAGAAACCTTAAAAAGTTCAACAAAATCAATGACAGATTCAATGATGATACACAAATGGGTATAGACAAGAGCAAATGGATTGTCAATCTCTCCAACAGACGACAGAAGAAACAAACCTTCTATCAAAAGGAATGAATTTCTGTATGGCACCAGCTTCAATTCCAAAGAAAGAAATAGTTCCAAAAGTGGAAGAGGCAATTTAAGATCTACTAAAAGAAGAGGCAGACACAGTAAGAGCTAAAGTAAGCCTCACGCTACAGAAAAGCAAAACACCAAAGGACAATTTGCAAAAATCTGAAAGAGTGTCATTGAAGAATCTAAAGAAGGACAAGGACTGGCAGACAAGGGGAGAACAACGGTTATCATGAATACACCTGACTACATCGACAAGTGCAACAAGCACATCAACAACGGGCCTTACAAACTTCTCAAGAAAGATCCTACAGAAGTCATCAAACAATAAGCGAGGAACATCTTAATGAAGTTGAAGAGAAAAGAATACATCGACGATAAGCAGTATTACCGACTGAAACCTTGTGATGGACCACCACCGTGATTTTACGGACTACCAAAAATTCATAAACAGGGAAATCCAATTCGACCAATAGTCTCTTGCACTGGAACACCGTTATACAACCTATCAAAATTTGTTGCTTCTATCCTCACCAAACTTACAGCAAGTGACCACAGCAAAAACTCAAAAGAATTTTCGGAATACATCAGAGGAATAATGATAGCAGACGACGAATGCATGGTATCATTTGATGTCACATCACTCTACACAAATGTTCCCATAAAAGACACCCTAAACATCATTAAAGACCTTATCGAAAACAATGCTGCATTCGGTGAAAAGACGAAGATTCCAGTACCTGATTTTCTGTGTTTGGTCGAACTTGTTCTAACCAAAACATGGTATCTTTTTAAACAAGAACTTCTACACTCAAACAGACGGAGTTGCCATGGGAGGCCCTGCATCATCAGTTGTCGCAGAAATATACATGCAAGCACACGAGACAACAGCATTAGTCGTCCAAAGGTTTGGAAAAGATTTGTTGAGGACGTATTTGCCATAATCAAAAGATGTCATCTAGAAGAGTTCCGTGAACACATCAATGGCCTACATCATCAAATCAAATTCACTGTTGAGCTTGAACACGATGGAAGTATCGCTTTCCTGGACACTTTGGTCAAAAGCAAGAATGGTTCCATTTCAGTTTCAGTGTATCGTAAACCAAAACACACTGACCAGTACCTTAACTTCGAATCAAACCATCATAAATCTTGCAAAGAAAGTGTCATATCTTCCTTACTGAATCGTGCCAACAGCGTAGTCATTGACAAACAGGAGAGGAAAGAAGAAATTCCACGTGTAAGAAATGCATTAATCGCAAATGGATACAGTCATAAAGTCATCACGCAAGTAGAAAATAAAATGAAGCGAAGATGCAATGGAGACAACAAGGAAACATCAAAGTAATTTATCGCATCAGCATTCCTACCCTTTGTACCAGGTACTAGCGAGATCCTTCGTCCAGTTTTAAGGCAACACAAGATCAAATGCATTCTTAATTCTAAGACACCCTAAGAAGCACTTTGTCTAAACCAAAAGACAAAATAAATCTGGAAGAACAATGCAATATTGTTTACGAAATCCCGTGTAAAGATTGGGATGCAGTGTACATAGGCGAAACAAAAAGAAAGTTTTAGCAACGAATACAAGAACATATGCGCACAGTGAGAAAGGAAGATGTGAAGAAAAACGAAATTGCGGACCACAGCTGGAGCAGAAGTCATCAGTTTAATTGGGATGAGAAGAAAATCACAACGGCCAGGAAGATTAAAGAAACCATCAACAGTGTAGCACATAACAAACACATAAACAGCATCTCGTATCAACTTCCTGAGATTTCGTTACCAGCCCTACAGATAAAGTAGTTACCTACATCTAGGTCCGAAAATGTTAATTACCGTAATTAACTGTAATTATCAGCACGTTTCTGATTGGTTAATTTTTGTGAATTTCGATCCTCTGCAATATTATAAATACATGCTCAACATCATTTTACTTTGCCCGATGATGGGAGAAGGATCTCACGAAACGTCGCCTGCTAAACTATCATGTTCAAGAAATGATAAACTTTCCACAGTAACAAGTTATTCTTGTTGTCATTTTCCTTCCAGTTAAAATAATAATAAAAACAGGAAAATTGTTTTTATAACAAATTTTAGTGTTTTTTAATGTTTTTTGCAGTCGTATAAGAAAATATAAATTTAAGTGCAAAATCTTTTTACGGACTAAAACGGATTTGGTTTCTAAAGTTAAAGTCTTTTGCAGCAATAAATTTATATATTAACAATTCATAACGCAGGAGGGAGTTACAACAAGCCTATTCTACCTTGTTTTTGTTATTTTTCCTAAATGGTATTGACCATTTTAGCGAAAGTGTTGCAGTATTTTCAAATCATATATAATAATCATAATGAAGGAGTGTGTCACAACAATAATAATCTGTCCTGTTTTTTTGTTATAAATCATATAAAAAATTAGACTTTTGTTTTGTTTAACCATGTAACTATTTTACTACAAAAAACATAATTGCACATTTTAGTTTCATTGCAACAAATTACCATGAATGAAGAATCAACTGCCAATACTGGACAAAAATATTATGCACACTACACACCCACCAATTCTTTAAAATGAAACAGCTGTTTTTACTATACTATAACTTTTAAACAGTATGGAAGATTTTTGTTACCCAATAGTATTAATACTTCAAAAATATATTTTTAAGATTTAATTAGTTGATTTTTAATTTTTTACAGAAAGAGTAGAAAGATTGTTCCAAAAACACTTTACTTGTGTGTCGGGTTCATAGATAGATAGATAGATGTGCATATTTTACATGGCTAGCCTCACAAATATCGAGGGATATACCCTGTCTATTATTTCCAGGAGGGGCCATGGCTTAGATGGAGAGTCCTAGAGTATTTAATGCTCATTTTGAGCGACGCAGACCCAATTAGGGCCCGCGCTCTACTAGACAACTCCCGGCAACATCCAACGGCCCACACAGTGTGCCATCTTCCCAATATCCCTCACATGGCTTGGGTTAACCCGGGGCTATGGTAATATTCACTCGCCCATGTTGAATCGCCGTCAAGAGGAATCGAACCCCGGTCTCCCGCACAGAGTACGAGAGCTATAACCACTAATCTACGGCGCCATTCATGAAGCCATGTTTGTGTGTGATACTAATAATAATAAGTTTTAGGTGACCAAATTCAGCGTTTCGGTTTGGTGTCATAACCAATTTTTTGGAGGTAAAAAATTTCCATATCTTAGGTAAAGAGAGTGCAGAGCTGGACAAATTTGGGTGTTTTAAGATCAATGTCAAAAAGTTTGAGCAAAGATAATTTTTGAGCAAAATATAGTTAGCTAAGTATTATTTCTAGACAGATTTTTTTGTGGTTACCTTTCGTTAGCTAATTATTTTCTTTTTCCACATTTTTTTACTATTTTACCCCCTATGAACTAAGTTTGTTTTTTCCACCAAGGATTTTCAAAATGGTGGGTGTGGCATAATGCGATTTGTTAATTAAGCCAAATGTTAATCATCACTACGGCAACAAATGCCAGAGTCAAAGCTTACTGCTGAAAATATAAACAATTGAATTTATCTATAAGACATCCGGTAAGCTTAATAGCTGGAAAATAGCTGAAAACTATTATTAATACTGGTGTTTTCAAATATAGTTTTAATATTCATCAACTTTTAATATTATTCATTAAATCTAATAAAATTTTTGACTTAAATAGGGGAAGCATTTTGGCATTTAATTTAAAAAAATTATTAGTATTTCATCCAGAAATTTGATTGGTATAGCTAAGAGGTCAGTCAGGGTAAACACCTAATTAGGCGGCATGACCTAATTAGGCGAGTCGTTTAGTTAGGTGACATGATGTAGTTTAATTAGGATACCCATAGTCCAACTAGGCGAACGAAAACTTTTAGTTGTAAATATGTCGAAGTCATTGTGTTTCGCAGTACAATTTTTATGTGAATCAAATTTGTCCACTTTGCAGATAATTTTGACCAATTATAGTCTTATTTGCATCGCGCATTGGTAACTTATGACCCAAACCTCGTGTGGCACTATTTGTTGTTTTAAATAATGGATATTAGCCATTCACACCACAGGGAAAAAATAAAGATGGCGGACAAAAACGTCACCTAAATAGGCGACACTTAGGTTATATATTTCATTTTAACATAATTATTAGTTGCGCGAACATATTGAGGCATGAATGACAATTTTGGAATCATGGTCTCGTAGACTATCCATTCTGAACAAAGATTTTTTGCGATTTTTTCTTAGGAATGTGTAAAAAGCCATTAAATAATGTAATGTATTAACTAGGTTACATATGGCCTAACTAGGCTACAATGAGTTGCCTAAATAGGTGGTATGCCCTAATTAGCCTACCGTCGCCTAATTATGTGTTTACCCTGACTGGAGGAGGTGGTAGGGGCCATTATTGTGACATTTAGAATTGAGATGTTTAGCTAGCTAGGTAAATGCTGTTTCATTGTTTTAGTTAGTTCTTTAATTAAAAAAATATGTTGGAAGTTTATCAATCTAGGTAGCTATGATTTCTTTATATCTTAATAAAATCTTATTCCTGCATTCCTGTGGTGTGAGATCATGATAAATCCTTGTCAGGCCGACCATAATCTATTGAAACACTTGGAAAACTACGCCCAGGCTTACTTATACTTACTTAAACACCTCGCAGATGCACTATTATTTCTACAATTTAACGAATGGACATTAAAAGAAAAGAACAAATGCCATGACCTCGCACACAGTCAGCTTGTGTAAAAAAATGAAAGAACAAAAAATACACGTGAGGCGCAACATCTACCATGTTTGTTTACAAAACCAAGTAAGATATAGTTTGAAAACCTCGTCTCCAGGACATTTTGCATTTTTTAAACGTTTGTAATAACGGGTTAGGGGCCAAGCGACCCTGGGGACCGGGATTATAACTTGGCAGATACTTGATGAAAGAAAAAAACCCATTACAACCCTGTCTCTAGGCCCTTTATCCCTGTGTCTCCATATATTCCGAATGGAATAACTTTGAAGAAATTTTCGCTATTTAGTACTGGGTTCATTCTACTTTTTGCGGTGTTGTGTATTATTCAACAATCCTTGCCCGCACGGAATATCAATTTAGCCTAAGTGGATATTAGTATAAGTTATCAGATGGGTCTTAATGGCACAACAAGTAAGGAGTTTTGTTCGTTGACCGCACAATATAGGAAGAGGCAGGAAAGAAGCAATCCACTATTTTCTATAATATTTACTAAAAACACATTTTCTGCTAAGCCAAATAACTTTATAAAATCAAACAGAAAATATAAAATTTGGCTTAACTCTTGCTCATTTGTAGTTTGATTTTCAGTTGACGACACAAGCGACATTATGACGTTTTTTGTCTTCATTTATAAAATTTAAGTTTCCTTATCTCATGGTATAATTCAATTGCGTGATTTATGAAAACAATATAGTAAAACTAGGTAATTTCCTAACTAGCAAAAGTTTCTGTCATTAAGTTTGTTTTTTTTGCCATTTCTTACAAGAGAATAAGATTGGGAGAAAAAACCAGGTCTGGAAATTATTTTTGAAAAAATGCCATCTAATCTACAATAAAACCTTTGCCTTGTTAGAAATAAGTTCCTGTTCCTTCGTTTACTCCCCTCCCATATAGTGATTTGAGCATATTTGAACATATTTGGCAATTTCCTTTTCTTAACTAAGTTTTAAGAATAATTATGATAGAGGGATATCCTGAAATGTAACTGTATTTGATTATAGTACAAATAGTCACCATAATTCTTAGAGACCGAAACACCTAAGAACACTAAAGCCTAAAAAACAGAGCGAAGCGAAAACATGCCTAAATTGAAACTCCTTATTTTTATATTAGGGAACAAGAAGAAGGGAAAGGGATTGGTGAATGTTGGTAGCAAAAACTTACCTCTGAACGTGACTCTTGCTATCCGATCATACCTCCCTCTCAAATGGGTAGCATTTTTGATCAGTACAACAAGAGACATTTTCTTCCGTTTTTCTTCCAACGTTTATTATTTCCAAAAATTTCAACAATTCGAGTAAAAATATTTTTTTTATTTTCACGTGTTTTACTTTATTTCCATTCTTTAACACAAATATTTAGCTCTCGAATAACACCAAAAACTCTTTAATCCGTAATACTTTTAATTTTTTTTTGTATTTTTTTTTTGGTTTTACCCGTTTAGTTATTTTTATTTTTTACTCTATATCTTTTAACTTTTTCTTCTTCTTTTTTCTTCTTTTCTAATTCTTCATCTTTATTTTTCACCTGTGTATATTCCTCTGCGTAATTTTTTTTCTTGTCCGGCAGATGTTTTTCTCGACCAAACTCCTTTTTTTCATGTATTTTATTTTGATTAAAATATTGATAACCGTATAAGAAAATATAAAAAAGGACAGGAAATATATGAATAAGTTATCCAATTAAAGAAGTGCAAAAAATAAAAAAATATAAACATTAATACCGAAAATTTAGAACAACTCCTAGTATTTTCTTGAGACTCTATTTTAGCTAGTAGCTAACTAAAATATACCCCTTATACCACCTTAAAAGCATGAAAAAGATCTCACGTGGGACTTTAATAAAAGTTGTCATGGTTTTTAAGCAAAGTAGATTAACCGATATTAAAAATCGCAGAAAGTTGTTCAAGGTTATGACATTTATAATTAACATTCTTACGATGAAGAGGAAACATAGTTAACTGCGTGGGCAGAAAGAATTCAACTGATTTCAACAAAAAAAGAATCAAATTAATTAAATAACTGCTCTTCACATTCTCATTTTTTTAAGAAGACACTGTTTATTCTGGTCCCCAGAGTTTTTTGAGATTGAAACCTCACTTTCGAGTTTATCTCAAAGAGCTTTGGGGGTCGAGAATAGACATTGGTGCTTTTCCACCACCTGTAAAATTACAAATTTTAACGCATTATGTGACCCCTTTTTGACTACGCATGCAGCTAAAGTTCTTCAAAAAACGAAGGAATGGGTAAAAAAATAAAACGACACATGAAGACAGATGTGTTTGATGCATATTTTTTTATAAGCAATCGAAATTTTCAAATAAAGCTTAGAGGTTGCTCGTGTGAAAATTACTTTTTCAAGCTCAAAATATGCTTAGGTCATGCTCAATGTCAGAAAGATTTATTGGAATATGCTTATGAAAAACACATGATTAGGCTCAAAGTATGCGTATTTGAAAAAAATATATATAATGGCAACACATAAACTGGATTGCTGTCAAAAAAAACTACTTACAAAACACAAAACAAACTTCACAACATTTAGGCTTCACATAATGCTTAGCATATGCCTAAAAATGACCAAATTTAAGCCTACGGATGCTTAAAAATGCCATGCTTAATGAAAATGACCAAATTCTATAATTGTCATGCTTTTTTAAAAAAAAAATGATGTGTTATGATGTTGGTGGTTGTGGTTGTGAAAGGATAATCTATTTTTTTCAAAATACAAGTCGTATGGTAGTTAAAACTGTGCGTTTTTTTTTATTAGAAGTTTTAAAGTTTAGCATATGCTTAAAAAATAACCAATTTTAACCTCATGGATGCTTATAAATGTCATGCTTTGAAACGTGTTATAAACAGAAACCGAAAAAATAAACCCTCGATATTGGGATAAAATAATTTTAAAATCCTGATATTCTAAAAGTCGAGATCAAATTTGACCTTTTTTGCTTTTGATAACTTTCAATTTTTGTTGCTCTATTTTAAAAAACTCTTTAGGCTGAGTAAAACAACGTAATTTGATTGATTGATTTATCTCTTATTCTTTCAATATCACCACACAAACTTTTCTTAACAGCACATTCTTGCATCGAAAGTATATTTTAGTTCATCCAGTTAACACTGAACAATCACGAATACTTTATGTTAGCCATGCATGATGAGGCTAAAAATTATGAAGTCGCAAAAACATCTAACATCGATCCCAGGGCCTGCAGCGTCATCTTATCCGTTGTAATACACGATACACACTTTTTGGCACCCTCGCCGTCATCTGCCATTTCAAAAAAGGCAAAAAAACCCTGGGGACAAGGTTGACTTTCTTGTCATAACATTTCTTGGGAATAAAGCATTCTAATAGCGAACATCAGTTTCGCATTTTCTATATGAAAGCTATCAGTCGTTAAAAAAGGTTCCGCACTTTGCATCAAAAACCTTTTAATCGCAAATATATGTTCCGCAAAAAAAATTGAAATTAGACCTTCATATCGCAAAAATAAGTTCCGCAAAAATTTCAAGGTAAACGCATGTGGTAAACATGACCTGAGAAAAAAATGAATTGTCAGTCATTTGTAAAGCTAGAAGACACCTATCATTACTATGCACTGTTTTTAGCGAATTCAATCCAAACTTAAGTTTTCCAAATTATATGGTTGGAAGTTTGAGAGTGAGGTGTCCTAAAGTTCTAAGAAAGCAGAGAAAAGCAAAGTGTTGCATGTGCTTGCTTAAAACAAAGAAGCTCTTGGAAGAAACCTGTGATGCTCCTCTGTTTCTGCCATTAGGAGTTTGTCGATACTTGACCTTTTTTGAGGTTAATCGCGCAAATAATTCAATAAATTTTATTTGTTTAAATTTTTTTGAACTTTACTTATAATCAAACAAATAAATTCAAATTATACACGGATTAAAAACTAGATAAAAATAAAATAAAGATAAAGCTTGGTGTTGTAAGGGAAGCATAGGAAGGACTCAGTCGAGAAAACAGTAAAAACATACGCATCCTGAATATCAGAAAGGGAACAAATCGCGTGGCGTACAGAAACTTGAAACCACAAACCAGGTTAAGCTACGACAATAGAATAGCAAAAATTCAATTCACGAAATCCCGCAAAACTAACATTTTACACAAATCATACGGAACAAGCAACTCACGCGAAATACACAAATCAGGAGAAATACGCTAATCATGAAGTCTAGCTTAACACGCGAAACTATCAAATCATGCAACATGCAAATCGTGGGAATCTCTTCTTTGTTGAACATTTTTTGTTTAAAAAACGAAAATATAAATGCAGATCAAATCTTTTAAACAAAAATCTGTTCTTACGGATGGAAAATATCTAATTATCCAATCATCTACATGCACTCAAGCACGACCATCACCAATTTACTATGGAAACGACTTCTGCATTCATCACTAATTCACTATGGAAACGACTTCTGCATTCAACATTTTTGCATGATGTGCTCTAGGTATTTCGCTTTTAAAACGTTACAGTCAAATCTTGACATATTGACCTAGAAATAGAAATATTAAAAAAATTCTAATACCAGGAAAACGAAAATCAATTGGTTTCTCAAAATCTAAAAATTAAAGTAATACAAAACCGAACAGCTTATTTAAGATGTTTTTACACAAAAAGGGTAGTTAATCAAAAACGTTAAACAGCTACCAAGATTACATATCAATACGAGATTGAAACAAATTAATACAATTTCCCACCGATAAAAAAACTACGTGTAATTCGAGCCTAATCATGACACATGCAAAACAACGTGTAATTCGGGCCTAATTATGCAATTTTCCACTGATAAAAAACAACGTGTAATTTGGGCCTAATCGTGGGATGTACCTGTATTTTGTGCTTCCTAACGACATCTGGCCGTTTGCAGAAATTCTTTAACTTCTTGTAAAGTTGTTGGCATGTATTGTATAAATAGTCAGCTAAAATAAAGATGTATTGGTAAAGTGAACTACACCAATTCTCAATTTACCATATATGGCAACTTTGTGCCTTCATCTATGGCGTGGTATACACCAATGACCTTACCCGTCAGAAACTTTTTAGTGACAGAAATGCTAAAAGGCGTTGCTTTTCTCTTATTAGGTTTCTCACGTGTTTTTTTTTTCGCCAATAAAATATGATAACATTGAGACAAAAAACTATGCAACAGTGAGGAAACATTGTTGACTTGAAGAAACGCCAAGTGGTACGAAATGTTTTCTGTTTCAATATCTGAGAAAATACATAACGTTCATTTTATCCTGTGTTTTTACACCAAAGTTTTGTTTTTTAATTACAAAAAAATTATAATACTTCAGAAAAGAAGAGTTACAAAATGTTGTATGTTAAAACTATGCTAATTATCACTGTTGTTTAATCACATTTTTTGCCTTCCCATACATTAGGTCCAGTTCTTGCGTTTAGCACATTTTTTTTCTCTTTGAAATATTCCTTAAGGGAAAAATGATGCGGAAAAAAAATCTAAAAAATAAATCAATCGAAATTCAGAAAGCGAACCTGGTTAAAAATTTTACAATGTTTAATTCCAAATTTTTTGAGCAGGACGGACATTCGCAATTTTTTATTTCGTATTTTACCTTATTTTCGTCTTATGTTTTTTTCACTAAATTTAATATAAAATTAACTTTGGACATGCACAAGAATGACTGGTCGAGATTACTATTCCCAATCTTTAATTTTTTTTAAAAAAAAAAGTTCTGTTCATTTTCTTCCGTTAAAGTAGAAACAATATCTTCCATAAAGTTTTCCTATTATCAGCAAACTTTTCAGAATTTTTTCCAGAAGTAATGGCCACCCGAAGTATTTCTTGATGCAATACGTGTTTACTGTAAGAATAATGGTCTACATCTTTGTTTCTACCAAAATAATGTTTCTAATACTTCCTGTTAAAAAAAAATGCAAAAATAAATCCTATTGATGGCATTCTGATTGCATTATTGTTACAAAAAAGTAGGAACTTTCAACTTTTTTGCGACGACGCAAATAAACAACCAAACCTTTGTCTTGTGAATATGTGTAAAGAACTCCTTAGAGTATTTTCCCAATAATGTTTTTTTTCTTTTGTTACCATTAACAGATGCTGTTCCCATGTTATTTTATTCCGTAAGCATTTGATATAAAAATACGCGACAGCAGTGAAAATATTACACACAGAAACACGGTTAAGCTTTTAACGGTAAACCAGTTAGAACAAAGAACGAGAAATTTTTTATTTTTACAATTTCAAGGGTTTAAGTTTTTTCTCTGTTTTTTCAGGTTGCTTTTCAAGCACTTTTACTACAAATTTTGCGATAATTAACTTTTTTCATTACCTGGGAAAAATTCTGGATAAACCAAGCGATTAGGACACAATGGATAACAGCCAATGGATACAGCTTCCAACCTTAATAGAAAATCACGTGATCAAACAGTAACACACAATGCCAATTTCGATAGGTAATGTAAACATATAAAGATAGATATAACTGGATTACTGAAATAAAAGTAATGCTCTTTTAGACATATGAATTACCCAGGCTTTACTTACTTAAAAAAAGGTTGGATAAACATTCTGGGAAATACCAAGTCAGTTTGTACAGAGATGATAGTTTGATCACCGTTCTTCGACCAGAAATGGATCGAAAAGGAATTTGTTTTTATTCCAAAACGAAAAACCGCAAATTCACGACCGACACGAATCTCGAAACAGATATTTTTGGACGTTTTATTTCATCAGGTAAGCAAATCATACAGACCAGTAATGAAAACATATATAGTTAAAAAAAAACTTTTTTAACTATATATGATTAACTTTTTTAATCCGCAGCAAGTTCAAGGCGACAAAGTCAAACATTGATGTATTAAAAAAGGTCCTTTACTTTAAGACTGTAACATGAAGCAACTTCGTACACAGCTCACTACACATTTACCCCGTTTAGCTATATGAGTTAGAAAGATTTACTAGATTCCTACAAAAATAATTGTTGTCCTAGATGTTAAAGTGTCAAAAGACCTTCAGTAATGTGGCATTTTGGAACGTTTAAACGCAGTGTCTTAAACAGTTGTTAACTTCTTAAGAACACCTACATTGAAACACCAAAAAATTCATGCTTGGCTGTTGAAATCGCAACATCAGCACTTCCCAGCACTTTCCAGTAATCTTCTTTCGTTGGTTGATAACCCCAGTTTAATATGCGGATGGATAATTTCTTCTTCGCTTCGTGGAATATTTCTATGGACAAAAGGAGCAAGTAAGAAATCCATGATTGACTAATTAATTGATTGATTGATCGATTAATTGATTGATTTTCTTTTCAGTATTTATCCCTGTTAAATTTTATCGCCAGACATCGCCTAATGTTTTAACTCAAACTTAAATCCGCGTGTTTATTTTATCACTGCAAGCTTTTCCCTTGAGTTCTTTTTAATAATAGCCCTTTTCTGTGTGTAGTTGTGTCACGAAAACATGAAATGCGATACACAGGCTTCCGTCTATAATAATAAAATCTCCTTTAAAAGGTGTACAATTAATAGCTATTCAACCTATATTTTCAATTTTATCCATTGGGGGTTAGTACTAAAAGAAAGAATTTCTGCAGGTTTATAGCAATGGCGTTAGAGAAGACTAACAATGACGAACTTTCTTAAAACAAATTCCTTTAATACATCATTTTAAAATCATTTTAATTGATCGTTTTAAAGTAGTGTTTAGAGAAAACTTTTGTACGAGTTATTGTTAAAAACACATGTTCTTCTTTGAGTAACATATGATAAAAAAAAAACCTTTCCCTGAGTTTGCCTAAATACATATGACTTTGCCTGGGTTGAAGTTCGTTCAAATTTAAGAAATTTGAGTATTATACTTTAAAATAATACGTGGATTTTTACAGATGTGCAAAATAGGCGTGTTCCGTACTTTTTACCAATCTACATTAAGTTGATTAATTTTTTAGCAAAACTTATTTTCGCAAAGTCAAAAATAAGTCACAAATATAAATTTTCGCGAATCGGTCTATTTCAGATATTTCGCGAACATTTTTGTTCTTGAATGGACCATTACAGATTTTTTGCAAATTATTATTTTCGCAAATCAAGCATTCTACATTTTCTCTGTAAGCATGAGAAGAAATATGTTGATACAATATTGGTTAAAGAACTGTACTGTCAGCCCATAGAGGAGATTATCATGGGTAGGTTTCTCACAAAAAAACGAATATTGACATCACCAAACATCTTATTTGGAAGAGTTGTAAAGATATTCGTGAATACAGAAAATTTAAAGAGGAAAAAAACACATTTGTTTTTAATTATTTTTGCGAAGATTAAATTTAACGAATAATTCATTTCTAGCTATTTATTTTCGCAAATTGAAAATTTTCGCGATGATAAATTTTTGCGAATATAGGTATAATTTGCAAAATTCGCAAAATTAACCTTTGCGGAAATTAATCTACTTAAGGTAATTAATCGATAAGGCCTGTTTTCTGGAAATTTTTATAAAAATAAGAATCTCACCCTGGAAAAAAATCTACGCAATTTCGCATTAAAATGAACAAATGCAAGCCCGGCTTATAATGGAAGTAATTAGGGTGAAAAACTGGACAATATTTTTCGGTTTGTTTCTTAACCAAAATATCTCTATAATAATAGCCAGCGTCTGTCTGTTTGTCTGTCTGCGACGGAAACACGAAATGCCATGTATAAGGACAGACAACGCCGTAGATTTTTTCACGGGTTTACGACTAGTCTCTATAATAATAGCCGTAGTGTCTCTGCGCAAAATGGTACTCAGAGCAGGGAGACACATGAAATGCGGTATATAAAGGACTGGTGAACCCGCAACGTCAATCGACTAGTATAACATATTCGAATAGAATATACCGCTATTTCTGATCTCGTCAATATTCTTCTCCGTTAAAGGGATTATTTTTGCACACTCTAGAGGGGTAAAATAGCGAAATCATATTAAGTCTTTTTTATGTTTTTAAAAATCTTTTTTCAATCAGTTACTGTATTTGAAAGCATTTAAATAATTTGAAAATCCATATCACCTGGTATGTCAGTATATTCTTGTCCAAGTATGGATATTTTGAACGGGAGACATTCATCGTGAAGTCGAAATAAAACTTCGAATAACTCTTCCGGATTTTTATCGTGTTCCCTGTGAAAAAAAAGCAAACAGTTCAGGTGGATGTACAAAAAAATTGAAAAAAAAGTTACAGCTACGTTAACATTACACATAAACTTCGTAACGCTGCTACAACTTTTTCTGTTTACAACAGTTCTTTTTCAGACATTTTAATGTTCCGTAATTACGGACACCCTTATTTCAGGGGGTCCAATGATTCATTCCATTCCTGCCTGGCGTTTTGGGGGCGTTTTATTTCTGGGATAGGATTCCACCCCTTTGCCTTTGTATATAATTTCTACATTTGTTGCTCGTTAGATTTGAAACCTCTTCAAGCTTTGGCCACGCCCTAAATTCAGATAATTCAGTTTTTTTGGCAATGACGTCATCAAATTCGTAGAAAAATGAAGAATTTAAGATTTATAGACAAATTGTATAACTGCTTGGAAAACCATACACATATAAAAACATTTCTGTTCAACTTCATCTAAGTCCAAAAAATTGTTGCTATAGAGGAGTTTGTTCTAATGTCAAATAATAGTAAGGAGAAATCAGAAAATTATACACAAGCTATGAAAAATGTTTGAGCGGGCTGAGTCAGTCTTCCTTTCCAAAGGATACAGCAGCTGTTTCTCTCTCTTAACCAACCTAATCTCTTGAAAATATTATGTCCAACAACAAATAAGCTATTTCCTTAAAAAAGCGAGATAAATTCGTTAGTTGAAAATTTTTGTAATAACGGATTTCATTCAAGACACCTTAACAGAGGAACTTCAAAGGATTTCAAAATTCTGGAACGTCCGCGCATACGTGTGGGAAAAAAACAAGGCAACATAAGAAATCACCGGCTAATTTCAGGATTACAAAATACAAAGTTGCAAGATTTACAGCGATAGTTTCTTTCCCGCATCAGGTTTGCTCGCTGATAACTGTCTGTTGTTTACACATTCTGCCAGTGCATGCAGGGCATGTGTCCATTGCTTTCAATGCATAAAATTACAACATTATGTAACACTGAATCTAATCTATAGTCCTTACCATCTATGTGCCCATACTATATGCAAAGGTTCTTCATCGTTATCATCCAAATTTGTTTCTACTTTGACAGGTAAGCACAGTGGAAAATACAACACTTCACATTTTGGTGCGATTTTGTCAGATAAATGCTTTGTTCGATGATCTGGCATAAGCTTTAAGAAGGAATTGATGTTATCCAAAAAAGACGTCTTGTTGTAATAAGAATTAAACAGAATTTTGTCTGCAGCTAAACTAAATAAAAGGTAGCAGGTTCATGAAATGCTTATATAAGTAAAGCTGACCCTTCCTAATATGCAGGGTGTTCGCTCAATATTAACTCCTCATCAAGCATTTCGGACATTTTTGATTAAAATTCCTGACATTTCCATCATTTTTCCAGCTCTTTAGATTTGGTACAGATTAATCTTGGATTACCCAAGAAAATGTAATTTTTATATAAGCATAATGATAAATTAATTCTTTAAGAGCAGATTTAAAATTGAATCCTTGCCAATATTTAAAAAATTACAATAGTTCTGAAAGACCATTTAAACCAAGAGATTTTTTTGAAAATATCAGAGAAATTGTTGATATTTCTGACCTTTTCCTGGCAATTTTGCCAATATTTTAACAATTCCTGATTTTCCTGACAGCGTGGATACCCTTATATATCAAAACACATACTTCTTCGCCATGGTAAGGAGAGTAAAAATGGAACATTTTACATAAAAGAAAATGTCAAACGAAAAGAACTTAACAACAAACCAACATTAACAAACTAACAACGACATAAATATAACAGCACCAACAACAAAAAATTAACAAAAGCAAAAAAAAACAAAAAAACATGTTTTAAACCTCACCAAGATATAATTTGACTGTAACCATGCTGGAAATCCCGGTCTTTCTGATTGCGTACAGGATAAACCAATTGGTTTTCATGAAAATACAAGATTTTGTGTGCACTTATAAGATCAGGTCGCAATCCAAGCAATTCAGCTAAGTTTGTAACAGCACTAACAAACACACAACTATAACGAATTAACAAATAATTTTATGAAAATTTGCTGCAACTTTTCTTTATCGAGTTGAAGCAAAAATCAATAGTGTCTGTTTGGACTTTTTGGCACAAATGATACAAATGATACAAAAACGTTCATCAGAACAATAGCAAGTTTCAAATGAAAACAGAAACATCTGCTTTTAGAATAAAAAGAATTTGAAAGTCAGCACACTCTACCGTCATTCACCACATAATAAGTATGCAATACATAATTAGGCAGGTATAGTAAATACTTTTGGTTGACTGGTGGCATACTGGCTTAGTTCACCTTTTACTTGCCTTTATAAGCACAAAGCCTCTTTCCAAGGAGTTGCTTTTAAAATTTGACCTTTTCCGACAAAGCTAGGAAAGGAAGACAACAACAAAATTCATACCTATATGGTGATGCAGTCTCTTCGATATGTTCTGCAAAATACAATGCACTTGTTCTCATTCTCCATTGCCACTTCTTGTCACTCATAACTACTTTATCAACGACTGCATCAGTTTCCTCTTGCAGGATGACATTGTGAAGAAAATCTGTCAGCTGTTGGTGGGATCCACCATAAAAAGGTTCCAAAAGTAGAATTTTCGAAGCCATTTAAAATTCATACTGCTGAAGATATTGTTGTAATTTATATGATAACAACATAGCAATGTTGCAACCCTTATTGAACTTGCCAAACTATTGGTTTATAGTACTTAATTGTGACATAAACAAATATTGCATAGCATGTTTAATATTGTAAAGATAATAATTGGAAAACTAAAGTAAAGTTCATAGTATTTGAATGACACTTCATCAGCCGGAATCAGTGAACTCAATTCTATACTTTGACAATAAAAGAATACGTTTTAAAATTCTTGCAAATTTTTGTAAAAGCATTACTTCGCGAAAGTCTATGTTTCCGAAATGCAAAGATTTTTTTTCATTTGCGAAAAGTTTTTTTCTGCAAATGCAAAGCATGAATAACTAAAGAAATTTTTCAGTTAAAAATGCAGCAGGAACAAATATAAATGTATTTATTTATTTAAAGATTTATACATGCTAAATTAAAATAAACATTAAAATAAACATACAACAACAAAAACAGACCAGCTGTAAAAAAGCAAAAACGGAACAATAATACATGTGTGGATGTCTATTTAAAAAGACATATATTTGACAGATTTACTTTTCCCTAATGCTTTTCAAAATTTACATCACAGAATTACTGCTAGGTAAGTCTAAATGTATGATCATTTCACTGAAAAGGCTGTTGAAGGAATTGTATAATTTTCATATTTAAAAATTAAGCTATGAATATCAATTAAAACTTTCTTATTTCAAACAGACTATTTCATATAGTCTTTTAAAGGTGTGAAATCCACAGAACTTGGTTTATTTAGTCACATTTGCTATTTGGTATATATGTATGTTGTACACCCAGACCAGATCTGATTGGCAACGGAATATTGCTACAAATAGAGACACCACAAGGTGTTTATTACATTGAAAAATGGGTGTTTGTCAGCATTTATTAGAGTTACCGTAGGTGTTTACAGAGAATGGGGGTTTATTGAGGGCTATTAAAAAAATGCAAATATTTCGCTACTATAGGAATAATTAGACAAAAATGTGTAACAGCATGAGATTTATACTAAGTTAGAGTTTTATACTTACATAAAAAAGTGCAAAAAATTATTGATAGACCTTTTATTGGCTCTCCTTACAAATCAATTTTATATTAACTACTTCAGGAAGCTAAAAGGCAAAAAAAGAGTCTGGTTCTGTAAGTAAGAGCCTAAATTCATCTTTGTAATACAGCCACAGCCTTAATTGCATACAGTACAAAAAGGCTAAAATTGCCAGACAACATAAATTCAACATGATGACAAATTTGTCAAATTTGTCACTTATTAATCCCAGTCATCATCGTCAAGGTCTTCATCTTCGTTGTCGTCACCATCATCATCTAAATAAGAGTCGTTATTGTGTTGCAAATTTTTTTTAATTTTTTAGTTAACAAAGTTGTTTTTTTTTTTTGAAATAACTATTCATTTGACGTTACTTCTCATGTTGCTTTAACTTTTGCACAAAAAGAAATTCATAAAATTTAAAGGAGTAAAAAAAGGCTTTTTTAGACATCTCATGACAAGAAATTAAAAGTATGAAAAATTGAAAAAAATTTAAAACATCAAATTCTGAACAACACCAGGTTCAAGTGAGGAACAACAGTAAGATTATTTCGCTAAAAGAAACGAAGTTCTGTTTTTCTTTCTTTACTAATGTAACAAATGTTATTACGATTTCGTAAAAAAATGTTTTTTTAAATGTTTGGGTTCAGCAAAATAGGAAACAAATTTGCAGGCTTTGAACTCTACAATCCTTTCATCATAAAATAATTCCGAAATATATTGACATGGAAATTAAGGGCTATAAAAATACGGAATTTAAATATAAATAAAAAGAGAAAAAAATTAAGGGAATTGTCTAACGTATTATAAATAAAATGCAAGTCAGAAAAAAAAAACAATGACCCATTGGCTATGTGCTTATTAAAAATTTATTTTCCTTAAATATTAAAAAAAATTAATCCAAAGTTCCTAGTTTTAATCCTAGTTTTATCATGGCAAGGCAAGTCTGTTTGAAACACCAATCTCAACTGTTAAGTGAAAGAGCACCCACGTAATATAAACGATTAGTCCTGTCAATACAAAGGTTTCTATAAAAAGTAAAACCTACCAGAAACTTGAATATGAGCAGATCATTGAGCCAAAGGTTTTGCAAGTGCACCTGCAATTTCATCTAGATCTGATGAGGAGGAGTGATCTTGTTCCATTTCACTTTGCGACACCTTAACAGGATGGTACACATTATTAATGTACATGCAAACAGAAAAAAAAGCAAAGAAACAAATTAAAAAATATTCCTTTAAGTTATTTCATATTCTGATCTGCATGTAAACTCATAACAGATTATCACAAAACTGACATATGTATTTTAAACCTGTTATAATTCTTTTAAAAAATGATTGATAAATGTCATTTCAAACAGGAATTGCAGAAATTTGTAGACCTTTACATGTATGCTATAAGGAACTTACTTACAGTTTTTAATTGGCAACCTTTTCTTATAGCAGACAATACATCATCTCGTCCATCTCCATCAGCAGGTTTTTCGTTAACTTCAACCTTGTTTAATTGTCTCCCTTCATGAATCTGGTCCAACAGTCCACCTTTGCCAGGACCACTGCTTGGTGGTCCAGTATTCATATAGGTGGAGGTGGGGGTGGAGCCGGCCCAACCGTAGATGGAGGTGGTGGTGGTGGTGCAGCACCCATGGTGCAGTAAACCCATGTGAAGGTGGTGGAGGAAGTGCAGCTGTCCTCATGGGGGGAGAAGGTGCACCTAAAGAAAAGGTTATAAATTAAAGGACCATGTCTTTTACAACTCGGTGCCATAGTTTATCTTCGATCTAACGAAAATTATATTCTGTTTATTTATTCAGTATAATTTTGAAATTTATAACATTACAGTGATTTTCATTAAAGAGTTTTGTTATTTTTGCAATGAAATAACCATTCTATTGGTCTAAGCACACATATATTTGAATCTGGCATAACGAAGGTGTAGCTCTTTAAAATCCATCTATCAAAAACTATGTGCTCCAAGTAGTTTTGTGTCCTAGTGTTCTTATGTATTACTTTTTCTTTAAAATTAAAAATATAATATATAGCTTTGTTAGTCTGGTAAAGTGGGAAATTTAAAATAAAAACTAATAAAGACAGTGGTTTAAAGCGTGTAAAAATACAACTTTTGTGTACTTTTGTATGTTTAACTACCACCATGTAACTCAGACTTTATCAAAATAAACACTCCCAGAATATTGTGATATACTCACGAACTGTTTTTGGGTTCACAAAAACAACTTAGAAGGGCACTTACACCTGCTTTAAAGGAATGGAAATGTGGTCTTGGTGCGTTATATTTGAACTGGTTGTATAATTCTTGTCCCCAGACTATGCTTCTTTTCTAAAAGTAAACAATGATAAGAACATTTGTGGAATAAAACACCTCTGACTTCTCAAAAATGACTGTGGCATTTAAACACGTCTCGTGTCTTCAAAACTTCTCAGAATGATGCAACATGTGAAAAAATGATTTCAATTAAATCAAACGAAAACAGAAAAAGTCTAGCTTCTTTGAAAGTTACATGTACATCAAATTGTATCATAAATGAATACCATCTAAAAGTGGTTTCCATAAGACATTCAGTATAGGCCAAAATAAAAAGATCCAATGTTTTAAGCACTTCAGCCATGTAATTTTTTTTTTTTTTTTTTTTTTTTGAAACAATGAAACTTTAAAAAAAATTTCCACCTCATGAAGAATAAAAACATTCAATTATGTATATAAAGATTAACAAGAATAACTTTTATTGAAGATTTTATTGTTACCAGGTGATAAAATATAAGAAGCACATGAAAAGCATGGGGGGAACCAATGAAGTACCTTGATTTATTTGAAAATGCAATATAAATGACTTAGTAAAGAGATAACATGAAAAGTAACAATAAGGTGTTTAGGTCTTATTATGAAAATAAATAGCTAGAAGAATGTCCTAATGAATATAAACCTTTATTATGTTATGCTGATGTTATAACTGTTTAATTTTCCTCTTCTGAACAGGTTTCATAATTTATTACGTATATGAACTCTCTCCGTCCTAACATTCGTTTCGCTACAGAGGTTGAGCAAAACAACTGCCTTCCTTTTTTAGATGTTTTGGTTAGTTGTGGGAGTGATAGTTTTTGTACTAATGTCTATCGTAAATCCACTTTTAGTGGTGTTTATAGTCATTTTGATAGCTTTATTCCTGAATATTGTGATAGGTTCCATCAGAAATTAGTTACCTTAAACTCGTATTATATAAAAACAAATATCCTAGGAATCTTATGGATATTTGTATCAAAGTTTTTCTTAACAAGATATGTCTTCCTAGTGAAAAAATAGTCACACCAGTTCCTAAGACGGAATTATTTATTATGTTGCTATTCCTTGCCAGTTGCAGGTTCAAACTCGTTTGTCCCGCATTTTTCGGAGTAATTTACCACACTGCACAGTTCGCTTTGTTTTTCGGTCTACATGTGGACTCAGTTCAGGGGATTCAGTTCAAGATAGTATCCCCAAGTCATTACGTTCTGGCCTCGTTTACCACTTCAAGTGTGGTGGCTGAAACGCCACATATTATGGTAAAACTAGTCACCACTTTAAGGTCAGAATGTGTGAGCACTTTGGAATATCGCACATCTCACTGATAAACATGTGAACAGTGTATCATCCTTCAGTTGTCCGGGATCATAGATTTCTATGTAATTACACTCCATTGTTTTGTAATTTTACTAGTATAGGTAGTGAGAGTAATGATTTTAAATTAACTCTGAAGGAGAGCTTGCTCATCAACCAAGACAAACCTTCTCTCAATAGAACTATTACATCAGTACCTTTAGAATTATTCTAACATATTATTTTTTATTGTTAATAATTTATATTTTTTGTATAAATCTATAAACTTATAGAAAATATAATTTATACGTGATCATGGTGTGCGGAAGCCACAGAAAATTTTTATTTTAAATAAGAAGCAGGCTAAGTATCCGTAGAATTAAAGATGTTATCCAGATAAGAAGATTGAATTGGCTGGGGCACTTGGAAACAATGGAGGAGGATAATTGGGTAAGAAAGTGTAGAGACTTGATAGAGTCACAAACTGAGCTAACAGTATTTAGAGGACTGGAAATGAATATGAAGCATTTTGGACATGTTACCAGTTGGCATAAGAACGTTCAATTACTCCTATTGCAGATTATACTATTGATCACCAGTTTAGAGTGTCTATTAGTAACATTCACTCACCAATATTGAATCACCGCCAAGGGAATTCAAACCCTGACCTTCTGCACACAAAATGCGAGAGTTATATATAACCACTAAATCACTGCACACAAAAAAGCTGAAAACAAACAGAGTTTCTTCTTCAATCCTTCATTGAGCTTAAAAAGTCCTTTAAAAATCATTTTAGTATTATTGATGTTGGTCCCTCCCTTTAGCATCTATGCTGTTGTAAAAAAGTTAAGCATGTAAAAAATCGTGCTTTGTGAGACCTCTTAGTAGTAGTTGTTATTGTTCTCAAATGCAACAAAATTTCATGGAAACTAAATTTTGGGATTTGCAATTTACGTTGAGATTATTTTTCACTATGTCTAGTTTTCAATGGTGTTTTATCTTGCAAAGAAAAATTACGTGAAGACCTTTTTTCTTTAGCCAGGCCTAGTTTTCAATGGTGTTCTATCATGCAGAGAAATCATTCTGTCAATGTTTTATTTGCAAAAGTTCGAAGAAAATACCAATCACAGCCTGTCTAACCAGCCATTATATGAGCATTCATAACCCGGTCACTACGACATAATCAGGGCAAAAAAAACATAATCTGGCCATGCGTACATAATCCGACCGTCCTGTTTATAAGGCTGTGTTCACAATCTGGGCAGAACACATCCAAGTATTTGCCTGACTGTCTGAATAATATTCCTCCAGTCTAAAATGCAGCTTGAAAAACCGGATCCACATGTAACAAACTAGTGGTCTGCTAGTATAGCTTTCCTTTCTTCCTTTCCTTCTCAGTTTTTTTATCGGTCTGTGGGAGCTTTTTTGTTGTCACCGGATTAACAAACAGCAAAATGTTGCACGTCAACATTTTGCTGTTTGTTAATCTGTCCCCAGGGGGTGTATTATAACTGATGCGAGAGTGATTAGGGAGAAAAATTGACACGCGTATTGAGTTTTGGAACTGTTAAAGTAATATTTAGGTTGATATATGTAAAGAAAAAAAATATTACTCGTTAAACACCATCTTGCTTTATGTACAACACTTACGAAGTCTCCAGGACTTGTTAGTTTTTTATGTATGGTGATGGACAGACTGGATCATAAACTTTTAACTTGACCATCTAAAGTGGTTTATTTATTTCAGAAGGGATATTAAATGATCCTTTTTGTTTAACGTAAGAATAGGGTTGATGTCTTAGCTTGATGTCTTTTTAGTTCATCATATTAATGTCGGCACCAGTGAGTACTGAAAATACTATCCTAAGTGAAAAAAATTACAAAAGGCTAATAAAAAAATGTACAATGTTTGCGTGATAAATTTACAAAAGTCAAGTAACTCTATTTCAACTTTTAGCTATTTAACACAATAATAAAAATAATTGCAAATCTTGAATCAATTTTTGGTTATAAATGTTTTTTTTAATCCCACTCTTCGTCACTCGATCCATCATAACTTGATTCATTGTCTATAAAATTAAAATATACAGTAATTACAAATTCGATACGATATTTTCTTATTACCTATTGCCACATCGTTATAACCCACAATTTTGGTTCTACCCATTTAAAGTGGCTTTTTTTGAGGTACATTGGGCGGTTTTGTGAAATGGGGCGGCAGAGGTGGGTTTATTGGTCTAGTTCTACTTTTTTCTACTCCAGAATACACTGCTTTATTGCGACGCACTGGTAAGATTGGAGCACAGCGTGGATGTGTTGCTACTAGTAAGAAAACAATTAGAAATATTAGAAATGGAATAATGTTACTTTTTGGTCAACTTTTATATCTCTTGTTATCAGCAGACGGAGCTGTGATAAAGGCGGGCGCAAACCGGGCAAAATGTTGCCCGATATTTCGACCAATAAATCGGGCTAACATGTTGGTGCGGTTTGCTTTACCATATATTATTCAAACAACAAGCGTTCTTCGATGTTGATGTTTGAGTTCAATGTTAAAAACAGCTTTCCTCTGTCCCACTGTATGAGTTTACGTCATGTTTACGTCATGCATCTCTGACGAATTCTAAAAATATATCCAGACTCTTTTTTGTTCACAAATACCTTCAACGCATTTGGTACCAAATAACTTAGATTTATATTCAGTACGTAGTTGTGTTTATTCTGTTACTCATATTAAGTCAAATTTCTCAACGCAGTAAAAATGGAAATACTTATACAGCAAAACAATAGACCATTCAACAATTACCTAACGCAAAATCATCCAGCCTGAACTTTTGTTCTAAAATGCAAGTTATTGAATATTACGTAATAGTATTTATAATCACGAAGATTTGCTAATTTAAATTAGTCGGAGCTGCTTTTGTGGCTGCAATACATCTTGATTATCTGAAAGTCAACACTCAAATCACCACCGAGGAACAAGTGTTGAACTTTAAAGTTTTATTTGGATGGCAGACAACTCACCTGGTACCACTGTACTGATAGTCTAGTTAACTAAGCTTTCTTCGAGGGTATGAAAATTTAGATTCTCTCATACTAAAGCTTAGACGGAAATAAATGTGTCTAAGCAAATCCCCAAAATTCAAATCCACTAATTAACACAAAATAATTTCTCAGGGCAAACCCCGAATTAGAATCAATAAGCACAAAGCAAGGGTGGTCATATCGTACCCTCTTGAATATTATGAGAATTGATTACATCTGTTCCGGTGTGTGAGGTCATTCGCGCTCAAAACTAATGTTTTCCGATAATGATCACGTGATTAAAGAACAAGTAACTAATCAAAAAGCGCAGGAATTTTGTTTGGGACCTAACGTATTTTTTCCCATCTTAACTATTCCGATTTTCCGGTGGTAAGAAAAATTATGCTGTGTCTCTTGGCTACTGGACTGAAGAAATTGTCCTTTAAACCTGAGGAATTTACGAGGAGTTAGATGGTGGAGGAGGGGGAGGAGGTTGCATAATGAAAAATAACAAAATTGGGGGAGAACAAATCAAATCGAAATAATTGACATAATGGCACGTGGCACGTAATGGTCCGAAAATCCACGAAGCAAAAATAAAACAGATTAAGATTAGAATTGTACTACAAATAAACAAATAAATCTTGTCTCTTCGATCTGTTTTCTGCGCTTTCGCTTAAGAAAGTCTACTAGTTTGATCACAAACTTTCTATGGTTGAAAATCATATCAGCGAGTCTGTCTGTTTAATTCTAGGACAACCTCTTCCCCCAGGGGTTCTTTTTTGACAAAATACCTTGGGGCGAGGAACTATTTGCCCCGGAGTGCTAGTTGAGCCTTTTTGACAACAAGTTTGCATTTCTTGTTGAGGTTAAATTCATCTCTATATTAATAACTGTCGTCTGTCTGTTTGTCTGTTACGGAAACACGAAATATAAAGGACGGCGACCCCGTGGATTTTTCCACGGGTTGACAACTAGTACATTAATACTTATTGCGTTTGTTTTGGCTTCGTAAAGTTAATAACGACTTTTAGTAAATTTTAATCACAATGCTGGCTATATTGTTTTTAGTTGTCATTGTTCACGTGGTGTTAATTAGCCATTCAAAGTCAGGAAGTGACAAGAAACAGATGTTTACGAAAAGCGAGAAGAATGGGAACGATGTTGTCCTTAAAAAGAGTCTTGGAATGAGGTTGTTCGGTGTCTTTTTTAAAACGACAGTCAACTGTGATGTGGTGCAAGCCTTAAGTAGTATTTTTATCTTTCTGCTTCAAAATGTACAATACGTGACTTTGATTTTTTTTCTTTGATCGAAACGAGGTCGAAAAAATGGTTCTTTGTTATGAATAAAAATAGAATTGGTTATAATAGTCTTAGTACTTCAAAACAGAAATCTTAGCTGAGCATTTTGAATACAGCCAAAAAAAAGTAATGGATGATAACAAGTAATGGTAATACTATACATATAAGCCTATAAATTATCTCAATAAGGATTGATTAAAATGGAATCAAATATCACTCGTGTTTGATAACTTTTTTTTTCACATGTTGAATTTCTCAGTTTATCTTGTTATTTTTACTAACTCAAAAAACATAATTTAAAAAGAAAAAATAACTTCTCATATTTTATAGATACATGTTTTCATAAGAAAAAGTTACATCAAAATATCTTTAATAAATTTATCTTTAAATTTTAAAATAAAATAATTTAGGAGTCTTTTTTTAATATTTTCCTTTATTTACCCATCCCTACATTTCAACCACATAACAAACGACAATATGCGAAGTCACTATCGTATATTGTATTTTCCGCTGAGCAAATTAAACCACGGCGCGTTTGTTAAACATAACACATCCAGCGAATCGAGAAATTTTGTTTCCTGTCCATTTTAACGATATTGTTTAGAAAACAATATGTACAGTCACGCTACATTAAACAAGAAAAATGTCAATAGTGAGTTTGAATTAGCACTTCCTTGGTTTTGACGCATGCGCACAAGCCAATTTTAAGCCAGAAAAGATGGAAGCTGTTTGCTTTGTTTTACTAAGGTAAACCCAAGTGAAATTTCGAGTAGCGAGGGTGACCACTGTTCCCAGTAGTTGTGCTTTAAAGTGGTTAACAGCCGAAGGTTTGTGGTAGAAAGCGGTTGTAGTCGGTGTTAATACACCGTTTGCCCGCTATTATCATGGCTAATAGGCGTTGGCTTGTATGTTTTATTGGTTATTTTATGTTGGTTGCACTCTCAAATGCGCAAGACAGTGAGTACATATACATATTTAGAATAAAAATATCGTATTTCCCTGATATTTTGTGAATTAGTTACTGTATATCTAAGAAAACTACAAAAAAAAAAAAAGTTAAGTTTGGAAGGAGGATTTTCAGTAAACACATTGTTTTTGCAACCTCTCCACTTTCATTGTAAACTTTCATTGTAAGCTAAATCTTCACCGCTGTACAAGAAGTATATCTTCACCACTGTAATAGGGTAAATCTTTACCTCTGTGCAAAGGGTCTTAGAAGTTTTTGAGTTAATGCTCGTGGCGTTGTACATGACACATTAGGATATCTTCTTTTATTAGTACTCAACTTTTTAAAAGGTCGCGGCTTTGGCATTAATTGTTTATATTTGAGTTAAACAAAACAATAAAGAAATTTATCATTAACTTCTTTGTGGCAGAGGATATACAATGCTAAACTTAAAAACAAAAACAAAAACGTCGTGCGAAAATAACACTTTGGTGCGAGTTCCATGCTTAGCTGAAAACATGCGTAGCCCAACTTTATAAACTTAAAGAACCTTTATTTATCTATTTGTTTCGGTATTTATTTCTTATCTGTATTTATTTAATTTTTCTTTGCAAGTTTCCATTTTTGTATATTTTAGACTTTCATTTATTTTTTTAGTTATATTTCAGTTTCTAAAGAACAGGAAAAGAGATTTTTGTCTCGTTTTTGAGAGAATAATGTATTAGTCACTCCTAGCAAATAGCCTATAAGCCTTTTTGGTACAACAAGTCAGTTTTAGTGACACAACAGTAATATTAGAATTCTGTTTTTTGTGTTTTGTTTATTTGATATTTTTTGTTTGTTTTACACTCTGTTAACTTCAACTCGACAAGTCAATTTCCTCACAATGCGCTCTTATCAATTTCCTTTGCCGCGTTTTAATGATGAGACGCCATAAGAGCAAATTACTATAATTCCTGACCACCCAATCACAAATCATACATTTTCAAATTATATTTACTTAAACAAACACCACTCCCGAATTAAGTGTAACATCAATATAAGTAAAAACAGATTAAAAAAAAACATCTCCGATCTCCCTTTGACATTCTTCAAGCAAGAACTGTGTTTTAAGCTTTACTGTGTTTCGCGTTGTGTACCCACATTGATTAAAATTCTGTTGACAAATATATGCTTCTTAATGACGTTAAACCTAATTCTATTTATGCTTTCCATTTTCATATTGGTTAAGGATTAGGCAATAAAAACCGGACAGTGATTTCTTAGGTAAAATAAGCGAACCAGACAAATTAGATTTTGAATCTGCAACGAAAATGCAATCAGTACATATTCCAAGAGTAAAAGAGTATTTTAAGTCATTATCATTTCTCAGTCATTGCTACAAGTATTTTTGAATTTTTCAAAAATATTGTGCCCCTTTTATACTTACTCGTGTAGTTTTTTAAAACTAAAGTCTAAAACGTTTTAAAATGTCAAAAATTACGAAAATTTTTTACTAGATTCAAAACCCTTTCTTTCCTTACTTACTGTGTTTATTATACTGTGCGTCATAAACCTTCATTTAACAGAGACGATGTGTTTATAAAACAATGTCATTAATTTTTCTTTCGTTGTTTTTGTCTCGGTTATACAAACAAACAGTGCAACAGTGTTTGGTTTTCGCAACGATTTTTGATCCAGAAAAGACAGTTCTAATTATCTTTTGTAGAACATCCAAATACAATCGACTCTCGGATTACAAACACCCCAAAAACCAGACACCTCTAATTAACGGTCAAAGGAATTTGCATCGGTAAAACTACGGTCAACTTCTTAGCCGACACTTATATCAGCAGACAGTTTTTCGTTGAACGAATACCTGTCTGTCTAAATATTTTACTGGGAATCCTCTTTAATAAGGAAACAGGGTACTTTTACCATTTATCCATAATGTCACTTGTTGTATCAGCATCCCGCTTAACTACTTTGTCCATTCTAGTTTTCTATGGTGTTCATAAAAATATATCATTTTTAAATGAATCAGCAGTCGGTTTAAGTATCTTTGCTATCCCTTAATTAAAGTGGATTGACCATGCGTTACCAGTTCGTGACTTCTACAGTCGTTTCCTTCCGAATTAAAGTAAGAAAACAAGACTCTCCATATAACGCACACTTCTAATTAGCAAAAAGTAATTCCCCTAACCGGTAGTTGCTAATTAAAGAGTCCAAGGTTGCTTTGGCTTGAAACAGCTTTTCTAAAAAAGTCCTGAGACTCGAACCGGTCTCATATGGAGGGTTATGAACTTATTAGTTAATTTGCTGGCAAATGGACGACAGATGAAAAAACGTTGTTAAATTACTTAATACTTTATCAAAACTAATTCGATGAGGATGAAAACCACTAAAAAGAGGAAATGAATAAGGGAATCTGGCAACTTTAGGGATCAGCAAGATTTGAGACGCGCTTATTCTTAAAAATTTGACAAGCTCGCGCAAGAAACAATAGCTGAAACACAGGCTAATTCATAACAATTAGGCTGCATGTCGACCTTTAATTCATTACTATGGCACTTTCATATTTTCTGTTGTTTAAAGGTGATTGTGAACATCTTGTTGATGTTCATGCGGAAGTGTTCCAATAACCGGAGGACTTTGATATATGAGATGACACAATGAAGTACGATGGTCGTGGTGTTCACACCTAATTTATGCATATTTTGAAGAGGTGTAATTTGACCTACCAGTTGTTTTAGTCTTATTGTCACGTTAATGGCAAAACATGAAGTTCGGGGCCGTTAACACAGGGGAGGAGGGCAATAGGGGCCTTCCACACTTTTTTGTCTGAAAATTTTTTTTTAGAAATCTGGTATCACTGTTATACTATTAATGACTTAAAATCGATAGTTTATACAAGACATATGAGAGTGTTATATATATTGTGAATATTGTCATATATACAATATTATTGTCAAAATTGTCAAAAAGAAACGCATTTCTTATTTTTGCACTATATTTGATCAAATTTGATCGAAATAAAAGAAAAACTTTAAATGTCTAAAAAAAAAACACTTTACAGATACCGAAAAATCATTTTTTAGCATTCTAGAACTTTTAAAAATATGGCGCGACTTAATCCTGTTGTGACGACGGCCCTGAACATGTATCCCTTTTTACGGTAGTAAGACGTACAGGCTTTTTCTTAAAAGATTATACTTTATAAGAATATTTAAGATGAAGACAAAAAATTAGGAATGTTCTTAAAATCTGGTTATCTTGAAATTCGTGTTAAATGAACTTTGTTAACTCACACATTCTCATTAAATATCCTTTCTTATTGTTTATTTAAAGTATATTTTATCCTTACAAAACCTAACAGCAGCAGCTCATGCTGATTTTTACACGAGTCTGTATTATCAATCTCTGAAAAAATCTATCTGTGCGAAGAATATGTCCAAACGTTAAAAATATTCATGTTCCAACGAAAAAAACAATATTCTTATTGAAAAAATTTCAACAATTTTTTTCGCCTTGTTTGCTTATTGGATGAAGAAGTTCATTAATTTCTATCTTTCTATTCTCAGGAAGAATTGTTGGCATAAACGTTGTCAGGTCTTTGCATGGCATCCTAACAAGTAATTCAAAACTAGGAACAGGACCTACGCCACTGAGGAGGGGGTAGCTATAAACCATGTCTTAGGGCATTGGCATGGCAATTTTCACCCTATAATGATAGAGACATCACTCCTAGCGCAAAGGTTTACTGGTTAAATTTTCACTCTATGCACTATTAATAGCAATAGAAACTGCATAAGTTATCTTCCACGCACAAAATAACCAAAAAATATAAAATAAAAAAAAAAGAACGTCCTTTTAGTCAGAAAAATAACTGCTGACCGGAGGCCAGTAGGACAAAAAGGCGTAGCTTTAGGCGGATGGTAAAACCTTTGCTAATAAACGCAATTTAACTCAGGGTTCTTCTCTTTCGTGTAACAAAACTATATTATAAATTTCAGCCTCAGAACGAGACAAATAATCGCCTGCTCTCGCCAACCCTGATAGAATGAGTGGTTGTAGACTATGTCAAACTTTGGTTAGATGAGTACTGAGAAAGATTTTTCATTAAAGCTAAAAAAGTTTTTATAAACCAATCAAATTGATTTTTTTTGTCTCCATTTGTTTTATATTTTTCGTTATCTCATTTTAATGCATTAAATATGAATAGAAAAGTCGCGCAAATAATAATATACGCAGATAATTTTCTCGCGTTTTAAAAACATGTTGTGTTGTTGGTCTCTGAATTATAAACCTTGTCCCCAGGATTTCTTGTTTTCGTAATAAAGACCTTAAAACCCCTGGGAAGCCAAAAAACGTACAGTGTAGATAAGTAGGCTTTATTATGTGTTCGATAAATATGACCAGCCTGGCATCACCGTCAGGTAAAATCTTATTGGGAAGTTCCACCAATTTCGGGGCGTTCGGCAGAATATGTTCAAGATACTAGTTTGTTGTGAACACGTGATTTTGATAGTGCACGGAATTTAAAATTGTAAAATGGCGGTGCATGTGGGAAACAGTTTTAGATGCATTTGCGGAGTTTAAAGGAGAACTTTCAAAAAATGGCCAACAACGTAAGTGCTATACTTGTATTAAACAAGCTGCACGAGGCTTTTTTTGTGGTACTTGATTAATGTTTTTCTCAACACTTTAAAATGTGGCCAGTTCAGGATAATTTCACATAAACGGGACTAGCTGCAGAAAATAATTAAGCTGTTTAACTCAAGAATGTTTTTTCATAGACCAGAAAGGAAATAATAGTTTGGTGCAGATGATTTTTTAAAAATGTTCAAATTTTCTAAGTTTCCCTCCAATTTTGAATTCACTTGAATATAAATGTGCATTGTATGGTGGTTTTTAATGCTCAGTCATAAGTTTGACTAAGAAATAAAAACAAAACAAACACATTTTGAAGAAAAAATTAGTATTAAAAGGGTTTCCAGCCACTTGTGCAGTACCCAAAGCAATCAAATTTTAACATTTCTTTTACAGATTAGTTATTGAAATATCTACTGAAATACCTCAATATATATAAGCATAGCCTATAAGGCTTGTTTACAAGGTTTTGTGTATCTAGCTTTCTTAAAACTTTAAATGCCTTCAGGGGCGGATAGAGGAAGTTAAACAATTTAGTTCGTTATTTACAAAGTCACTAAGAAATGGGCGTTAAAAAAACGCAAGGCGTTTAAGGGCGTTTTTTACTTTCAATATGAGGAAAACCAAGCAGGGACAGGTCTATATATTAGCCAGTTTCATACTGAGATTTAAAGTTAGGTCTTGTAAGGTAAACCATTCTTTGAAGCTAAAATCATTGATTTAAAAAGAGGAGCTTATTCCAATTCCCATCTGCTTTTAATCTGGAAATACGTATTGCCAAGCACAACAACTTTCTTTATCCAACTTAACTAAAAGCAAAGCTTTAATAAAAAACATCAGGCGTTTTCTTTCTCCAGCTGACAAAAAACTTTGTACAAACACCACACATGCTAGTTACGGCTTCAAAGTTTCATATTCAATTCAACATGGAAATCTCTACACAAGTCAGTCGCAATAAATTTATCAGGGGGGTGTTGTACAATTTTTGTCAAGTTCTTATTTCTTTGCTGTTTTATGACCTTGATAACAAATCTTCAAAAGTAAATATGTTTTTTATTATTTTATTTTTGTTGCGAAAAATTATTGTGCAACGAAGTAAAGCATCATTTGTTTTTGTTTTTAACGGTTTTTAACAGTATTTCACAAACCACTACCCCTTAATGAATATTCCTCGCCTTATTTGACTTACGTGTGGTAAAATTACGGGGGTTGGTTTATGTTTTTTGAAGTCACATGTTACCATTATTTATAATTTTCACCCCCTAATACAATAAGTAAGTCGAAGTACAGCGAGATTGAATTAGGGGGTATACGCTACAATTTTTACAGCGAATTAAAACAAATAACTGAACTTTGTGCCCCCTAATAAAACAACATGCGAAATAAGTTGCAGGATAATTAAGCAGTATCTTCTGTATTACACCACATCATTGATGAATATGCCCTCAACTATATAATACATGCATGTGTGTATTATGTGTAGAAATTTTATAGAAATTCAACCCAGAGCTTACTACGAAAGACACCGTGGAAGATTTTTGTGCATAAGCGGAATACTTTTTTAAAATTGCAACAACAAGGCTTTTGACGAAATTAAGTACGTCCACCAGACTAGCTTGACATACCGCCACTGGCATTTGTCACTTCAATATTGAATTATGAATAGACGGTCTTGTCCAAATTGAAACAAACTTGACACATTTATAGTATATCATAAATTTTTGCTTATATCACCTCTTTTTCTGTGACGTCTTGGAATTTATCTAATAATCAGCCTAAAATTCAATTAGTTACATTCTAGAGCAGAGCGAATTTTAACATTCTGTTTAAAGTTTCTGCCAGCTAAATAAAAGTTATATAATATATTTTCTGGTTTTAACATAGTTCACATGAAGAAAGGCCAAAAATTTGTTTTTTTCCTTATTTTCAGGATCTGAAAATTACGTGACAAAAATTCTCAGAATGATCCCCCTAAATAAAATAAAGTTATGTTGTAAGTTTCAAGTCCTAAGGATAATTTCAATGAATGTTATTATATTTTCCTGATTACAGGAAGTTTATAGAAATTTTTACACGTATTAAATTTTGTGAACTGTTTTATAAAAAAAATCAGTTTGTTTATGTATATAACCCATTTTGGATATAATGTTTTTCCTTAATTAATCTTTTCAATTATTATTCAGGATTTGACTAAGAAAATAGGTATATAGTAGATTATATACACAACAAAAATCACTTTGACTATTGGATGTATATAAGTTAAGCCTGTGTCACACTTGTGAAGCAGATGCAGAAGCAAGTGAAGTAAGCATGCGCAGTTAGTGTAAGCAAGAAGTGAAGCAAGAGGTGAAGCAAGTAGCTCACACTAGCGCAAGAAGATCAGTTTACCATACACTGGCTCAAGAAGTGTTGCTTGGGGACAGAGAATCTTATTTAGTTAGAATTTTATATAATTTTTTAGCATAAGTTTGTGAAAAGAATTTGTTTTATATAATAACTTTTGCAGGTATTTTCGAATGTCGCCTAAGTGGTTTCAGTAACTTTTAAATGTTATTGGTCCATCGATAGCAAAGAATGATACTCGATTGAGAAAAGCTATTTCTCCTGCTGAACAATTATCTTTAACAATTCGTTATCAAGCTTGGAGTCTTTTGTTTTTATCTTTGTGGTCTTTATCGGATTTATCATACAAAATTGTATATTTCCTGACAACTTCGGCAAGTATTTCATCTGCCATATTTGTTGTTATGATACGTACTGCTATTTTGTTGTTGTTTTTTACCATTTGCTTCACTTGCACACCTTGCATTACCTGCTCACACTACAAAAATCATGAAGCAGACGTGAAGCAGATGCAACAATGAAGCAAGAATATCAATTTTTTTTTATATTCTTGCCTTAACGTTTGCTTCATGCTTCACGCTTGCTTCACTTGCTTCAGTCATGCTCACATTAAATTAATTTGAAGAAGTAGTTGAAGAATATACCCCCAGATATCAATTAGTTATTCTGTCCATTAAATCAAAGTCTTTTTTTTATTTAGTAATAAGTCTGTAAATTTTTTACTCATTTTCGCCTGCTTAAGAAAATCATGATTTTTAAAGAAGGCTGTCTTCAATTCTGCATTGAATAAATTTACTAAGAATTTCTTTTTAAAAACATTTTTAAATTCAATTGTTTGAATTTTGTCTTAAAAAATCTGCCAAACAAGAACATTATTTTAAACATAGCCTATGATGTTCTTTATTAGTCATGGTATATAATACGAAAAATGTGATGATATTTTGACAGATGATAGATGATTTTTTTTCTTATTACTTCTTATGTTCAGTATTTATACTGAGGTTAAGAATGATTTGAAAATGATCTTATTTTGGGGCTCATATATATAAACAAACAACGCTTATGTTAGTTAGTTTTGAGTTAGTGCAAATTGCTATATAATTTTATTTCGTTGTTAGCATAGAAATAAAGGGAAAGTTTAGATCATGTAGCAAGTAAAGGCAATAAAATAATGCATTACGATTCACCATGTTTTATTTCAGTAGGTTTACTAGGTGAAGAAGGTGGTACTTGTCCAGAAGTTCCAGTAAGAGAGTGTCCCCCTAAACCAGTTCAAGAAATCTGTTTGATTGATGCAGATTGCCCAGAAAGGGAGCAGAAGTGTTGTTCCGATGGTTGTAAATTGGTATGCATGAAAGTAAATGCTACTGTTAAAAAAGAAGGTGAGTCTCAAGAATAAAATCTAACATTTGTTACCTAAGATGTACAGTTAAAGCCATCTGTAATGGCTACTAAAGAACAAAGTAGAGAAAAAAAATTGTATCTAATTGACATTGTTATTTTAAGTCCTTGTTTTGTGGTGTTCTCCACAATAAACATACCACAAAAAGATAAAAGCACAAAAATAGTAATGCAACCAGCAAGCCATTTATATGTGGCTGTTGGTTGCAGTAAAGAGATAGTCACTGTAAGTAAGTTTGACTGCCATTAAATTCACCAGAGTGTATTTCGTGGTGGTCGTTATAAACAGGTTTGACTGTAACATTTTTTTTGTAAACGTCACTTAGTTTTATAAATAATGAGGGAAAGTAATAGTAAGCTTTTGTTAGGGAAAACATGAAAATTTGAATCCTTGGAGGCTGTAATTTTCCAAAATTTACAAAATGTATTTTAATACATTTGAATTTTGATAACCATATTTTGATAATAATTTTTTTTTACCTTATTGTCTTCATTAACTAAAAAAAGTTTTGCATTAACTGCGATACTGCGGATCATTAAATGCCACATTGCCACATAAACAAATTTTTTTGCTGCTATTTTAATAATTTTCTTTGAAAAACAATTTGTTAATCTCTTATATAAAGTCTCATCTCTGTTTATAGCATAATGACTTAATTTCCTTTATTCAGTTTGTGCTGTCCCGGTGGATCTGGGTTTTGTCATTGATGCTTCTGGAAGTATTGGAGCTGTTAACTTTCAAAAAATTCTGCAGTTTGTTGCACAGATTGTTGATGCATTTGATATTAGGGAGAATGGAACCCGTGTTGGTGTCATTTATTACTCAGATGATGCCAAAATTGCTTTCGACTTTAATAAATTTAAAGGTGATCAGCTTAACAAAGAAAATGTGGTGAAAGAGATAAACAAGATTTCAGTAACAGAAGGTCAAACAAGAATTGATTTAGCCCTTCGATTAGCAAAGAAAAGCTTGTTCAGCTTAGAAGGAGGAATGCGCCCTGATAAACCAAAGGTAATGATATCTAATGAGTTTAAAAGTTACACAAGTTGATTATGGTATTCCCCGATTTTTTTATTTTAATCCAATGTATGAAATGTATTGAATCTTTGGGTCTTATCTAATACTTTATATTAAATTATTTTAAATAAAAAACTTTTGGCACAAAGCATTTATATTGAGAGAAAATCAAAACTAAATGAAAAAAAATCTTAGCAGAAGCTCCCCAAAGTATTTTGGGTAGATAATGTTTTGTCCCTAATTTGGCAAGTGCTAAAGACCTCACACAATAAACCCTGTCCTGATATTGTGCATTATTAAGACTAATCAGACTCTGCTTCAAAAATATGAAGAATTTGTTGTAAGAAGCTTTAACATCACTATTTGTTTAACAATCTATGTGAGTAAAAAAGATGTTCTTGTCCATACATTATTTGATAGACCAATAACGCCATAATCAAGACTCCAGCACAAAAAACACAACTAGCTTATTAAATGCATTAAAAGGTTTACTTGTAGTTAAAAATTACCCTAAAATAACTGTAGCCTCCCAAAATGAGGGCTGATTTCAATTGCTGGAAAAGAAATACTACATCATAAAAATATTTTTCATGCCGTGCTCACAAAATTTGTTACTAGCTCGGATGTATTTATTCTATGTCTTGTAGTAGTCTAGCACATGTCCTGAACGTTAACATGGACTTTGTTTGTGATGTAAAGGTTTGTTCTTTAGACTTTCAAGAATCATTTGTTTTGTTGAAATATGAGGTTTTGAAAGGCTGAAAAAGAATAAAAAAATTCTTCTGATTGGTTGTAAATTTAAGCTACTGTGCAAACGTGAAATGTAGTTATTTTGTTATAAAAATGTACAGTTTAATATATACTACTATAATGGCATTATAGATTGCATTGGTTATGACAGATGGTCGTCAAACAAAAGGCCTTGATGCTCCAGATGCAGAGGATTTACACATTGCATCCCGACCTCTCAAAGATCTAGGTGTTCAGGTGTATTCACTTGGTATTGGTAATGATTATGATATTGGTGAATTGCTTGATATTGCATCTGACGATGCTAGTGTCTTTCGTTCCACTGATGTTGACGAACTTGTCAGCATTGTTGCAAGTATAACAGAGCAAACATGTAAAGGTAATGCATAGTTACATATGTCTTATTGATATTTTTGTTTCATATAAATATGTGAATCCAGTCGCTCTATTTACAATATTTTTTATGCAACTAACCTCACATTTTACAATAAAATATCAGAAATAGAATTAATGAAGTGATATTGAAATCGACTATGAGATTATCTTGGCAAAATAAATTTGTCGAACATATGTATAAGTTTCTATGTATATTTTTTGTTAGGCTGCACAAATCCCCTTGATATCCACTTTGCTCTTGACTCATCTGCTAACGTTGGTGAAGAAAACTTCGAAATGATGAAAAATTTCATTAAAGCAGTTGGCTACAAGTTTATCATATCAGAGAAAGGATCTCATATATCAGCCTCAGTGTTTGGTGATGAGGCTACTCTAGTTTTTAACATGTCAAAGGCTACATCACAAGACGATTTTATTACTGAAGCAGACACAATTCCGTACCTTGGAGAAGGAGGAACAAGTATCGACAAAGTACTTAGACTTGCTCAAAATGAAGTATTTACATTGGAAGGTTTTTCACGACAAAATGTGGCCAAAGTGTTTGTGTTACTCACTGGTAGTAATTGTGATACATGCAAAGAAAAATTAGAGGAGGCTGTCAAGCCACTTAAAGCAGCTGGGGTACATTTAATTATTATTCCAATAGGAACCAGAATAAACCTGAATGAACTTCAAACCATTTCATCTTTGCCATCCAGCCAATTTGTGATTCCGCAGCAGTCATTTTCAGAACTGTTAAATGGTATTTTTATTCAAAGAGTTTCGGAAATGATATGTTCTGGTAAACCAGGTGTATGTGTTGAGCCACCAATTCCAAAAAATTGTGAGAAAATTGCATACAACTGTGATGTTGATGTTGATTGTCCATCAGGAAAGAAATGTTGTCTCAAGGGATGTGAGCAAAAGTGTGAAGCACCGGTCACAGGTAGGTTATACTCGAGTACAAAATCAAATATAAATTGATGTTGAAAGTCATTTTTTTACTAAATGCCTAAGAAAGTAATTTATTAATTGATGATCGTTTGTCCTTTGCACTAGTTAAAATTAATTCTGCTTAAACAAAAGTTTTTAATGGGTGGTTTTAAAATTAACTTCTTCTACCTAATCCCTTTCAAGTTTTGCCAAAAACTTTAAAATATTTTGTCATCTTATCTAATCTCATCTTTGATTGCTTCTTCCTCAACCATATTTATGTTATTCTAGCATGCATCGCACCACTTGATTTGGCGTTTGCATTTGAGACAACACAAGATGGAGAAGCTGATTTTGAAAAAATGAAACTCTTTGCCTCAGACCTTTTAGATCATTTTAAGATTAAAAGTTCTGGAACTCATGTCAGTCTCTCAACATTTAGTGACAAACCAAATAGAGTTTCCAAGTTCTCATCATCATATAATGCTGAAGTTATAAAATCTCAAATAAAAGGTTTAAAGAGTGATGGTGGATCTAAAAGCAATATAGGCACACTTCTAGGATATGCTGGAAAGGAGGTTTATAATATTCAAAGTGGAGCAAGACAGTCTCAACCTCGTGTTTTGGTTATTTTTACTAAAGGGAAATTCCCTCAGGAACAGGAAGTGTTTGCACTAGAAGAAGCTCGCAAGTTGAAAGAAGAAGGACAAGATGTACAAATAATTGTAGTAAATATGGGACAATCACTACAAAAAGAATTGTTAGAAAATATAGTATCAAAACCCAGTTCTGCTAAACTGATTACCATTGAATCAGATGATGACTTAATCAGTAGCGAGAAAAAACAGAATATTGCAGAACAGGTTTGCTCTGGTAAGATTAACTTCAACAGTTGTTAGCCCAGAAAGTTGATAAAATCATATCACATTTGTAATTTCTAGCTAAAGATTTTTTGTGTGTTTTAGCATGATCCAGTTTTAATATTGAATAAGTTCTGTGATTGAAGTGTTTACGTGTTAAATTATATTATACTTTATTTTTATTATTTTAGCTAAAACTAGGAAGAGAGAATGTAAAGAAAAGTTTTTCGAAGTATGTAGTGTAAGGGATAATCTCTGCGAAAGTGATTTTGATTGTCCTGGTTTTGAAGAATGTGCAAGCGATGGCTGTCGTCTTCGCTGCACATACTGTGGAAAAAGTAAGTATTATTGACGTTGAGAAAAACTGTCTATACACACTGTGTATGTTCTTGACTACATCAATCAATAAGCGATTTAATGTACCACTGGACATTACAGATAAAAGCAATCAGTCACATTTTAGAAAGAAATTTCTTCCGCAATAATTTTGGGGATGTTTACAAAAAGTTGTAAATAACCTTTTGAAGCACTTAGTGAAATTATTATAGGAACACATTCACTGCATCTCGCATTTAAATTATTTCGTTGGGGTGTTACTTATATGATTTATGGCCTTCCATTCAACATAATAATGTAATAGTTTATAATCCTAAGATAAAGACGAAATATTGACAAGCTAAACTAAAACATCTATGGGTATTTTTCCCTTTCTACTTTTTGTCAGCTGTGAATATTTAACTGAGATGTCACTTTTGTGTCTAATTTAAGTTCATTGTCTTTGATTACCGGCTTTTTATTTTACTAAATGTGAGAAACAATTCATACATTTTCAAAACATTTGCAAATGACACCTTGTTTATGTATAAACACATAAGGGGAGAACAGAAGGCAACTATGAATTTTACGAGTCTTGAAGTACTCTAAAAACAAAAAAACTTTGAAGAAACATAACGCAATGCTGTGAACAAATGTACTACAAACAGCAAACAAGTTAGTTACAGTGTTGTTTCCAAGGTCTACTGTCCACCACGTAATGGAAATAACAATTAACTTCCCACTATATTCTGTGGTTTCTAAGTCGTGAAATTTCATTGAAGTGTGTAATATATGGAATAATATATATCACGAGTCCTATACATTGCCAATGCGAACTTTATTGTAAAAATTTAAAGTTTTTGAGATCCCATGAATGTTTCGTTTTAGAGATATACATAAAATGTCAATCTATAGTGCTACAGGGAACGTCTTTTTTATTGAAACTTTACTTTTTGAAAATCTGATTCACAAAGATATCCTTCTTCTTTCCAAGGATGTGATGACAAACTGGATATTTTATTAATGTTTGACGATTCAGCAAAAGTTGGTGCAGAAGCGTTCCAAAAGACTAAAAACTTTGCAAAAACAATGATGGAATGGTTTAATATCAACCAAAATGGTACAAATGTTGCTGTGATGACTTACAGTGACAAGGCAAAAGTTCACATGCCTTTGCCACTTCCTGGAACAAATGATCCACCTCAGACGTTGTTTGATATCCAAGGCTCTTTGGATTCAGTACCTTACACTGGTGGCAGCACTTCAAAGTTGGATGTTGCCTTAGGAACTGCAGCTGCACAAGTCTTCCCATCATCTGGTAAAAAACGAGCAAAAAGGGTAAGTTTATGTTCCATATTATTTTTTCAGTTGACATTACAATAAATCTGTAAAGTTAAATTATAAAGGTATTCAATGTTTATTGAAGACAAGATTATTTCTTTTTTAGGCTGTTATTATTTTCAGTGACGGAAAGGATGATTCGTCATCACGTTTAGAAGTAGCATCGTGGCCGTTAAGAAGTCAAAGACAAGATGGCGACTCAAGCTACAGTGCAGTTCGAATCATGGCTGTCACTGTCGGTGATCAAATCAACGTTGACGCCCTCGAGAAAGTTGTAACACCACCTCTCAATGATAACGTTTTTGTTGCAGCTGGATTTGACGATATGTATAATGCAATGAGAAAATTAGCTGAAGAATCATGCATTCCATTGGCAGGTTAGTGTGTTCTTTTGTTAAATAGAAGACTGCAGAGTCAATGTTTGCAAATTTGTTTTTTATTCACAAACTTGAATTTCGCATTTTGTAAACAAGAAGAGATATTTGTAATCTTTTATATTTTACCTTATTGTTGTTGGCTTGTTCGTTTTTTTTTTTCATGTAAATTTTATTACAAAATTCACTTTAGAAATAAGAAAAACAATAGCTATTAGGGATGCAATTTTGCAATATTTAATTGCGCAATTTCAATAAAAATAATTTTTTTTCACTATTTTCGCAATTATTGAGATTTGCAAACTTAATTTCAGCAATTTTTGCTTCTGCGAAAAATTTCTATTATTATTATTTTGTTCTTGTAATCGTTAAAGTGCTCTTTGTTGTCCTTTCAATGTTTTAATCTACTTTAACATTTAAATAATTGGTAAAGAAGTTATAGCTAATAAAAAAAAGTAATCACCACAGGAGAAAGGGGGCAGGGATGTGTAATTTTGTGATACTAAATTTCTTTAGAGACTTTAAGTATATATTCTTTGTACTCTACGTAATATATAGATCCTTAACATACATTAACTAAGCATTAATTAAATTATAATATACCTACTATACATTGTATATACCACTGAGCCCAAACTCTAATCTTAGAAGCAGTGTATAAAGAAAGTGTAGTTAAAGTTAGTTGAGAGGTTACAAATAAAATAGTTCGAAATTTTCAAACTCTAAAATGTTTCTCTAAATAATGATTTAATCAACAGAAGTCTCTTGTTCCAGCCACAAAGATGAATTATTGCAAATTTGGATTCCGGTCATAATATATCAGGTACATAAACATAAAAGATATTGTAATTAAAAAGAACTACCTTATGTGAAAGCTAAGATTTAAATAAAGCAATGAAAGCAGGCGTCATGGAGCTTAATTTATTTTTTCTTCGATTATTACTTTAACTAGTCTGCAATATTTGGTCTGTAAAAAAAGGTTTGGTTGGCATATTTTGTCGATTTTTACCCTCTCTACTGTTGTCCATACCTGTCCGCCTTTTTTCTTAACATCCCTTCTCCCATGTCTATGTGAACTCAAATTGTGATATTTTATTAAATGCTTCTCTTATTTTGAATTGGTAATTCTGAGAAATTATTTTTGTCACTAGATGACAAAACGACTTGTATAATGCCCCTTCTTTATTAAAAGACAACTAAATCAACAAGAAATATAAAAAAAGTTTTCTTTGTAAATAATTTATGCTGATCACCTCTCCTCCCCATGTCTGTGTCTTTCATTTTTGCTATTCCATCAGTGTGTTATGCAGAAATTTTAATAAGGGCCCGTTGAATTCCAAATGGGAATTTCATGAAGGTGGCCTTAGGTATTATTGAAATCTTATTTCTTATCCCATATTTTGTATTGAATATAATAAGCTTCTCTAATAAATTTAGAAATATGGGATAAGCTTTAATTAGGACATAGCCGTTTAACAGCTACTAAGCACGCTGAATTACACTCTGGCCCTCCCCCCTAAGGTGCAGACAGACTTATGGATGACCCCTTCTGCAACATTTTCTTCAGTCACACGACAACGTTGAAGAGATAATTCTATCTCCGTGACGTAACACTGCAGTCAAATTCGATTTGAGTTATAATTTTCTCCTTTTTTTTCTGCCAAATGTTTGTAAAAAAATCGCCAAGCTTAATGAAAACGACACTGTTGTGCAACAAACATTGACTACAAAGCTTCACAGAAATTTATTACCAGCCTGATAATTTGATTGGCTTACAGGTGGTTTTAACACAGCATTGTATTGAGCCATACTAACTGGTTTTCGAAACCATTATTTAAATCCTGCTATTAAAATGTAAACAACTAAAAAAAACAGATGACCATAGCACACAAGAAAATATTAAGTCGCTCACTTCGCTTCAATTCACATAAACGATGATTTCAATTTGTTTTGTGAACTTGCAAAAGTGTAAATCAATCAATCTTTTGGGACGATTTAAAAGCATCATACCAAACATGTGTTTTTTTCCTTGGCAATTTTGGAATAACATAATACTTAAGAAATTCCTTCGAACTTTCTGTTTACATCAGAAAACGTAAAATAAGATATGGTCAGGTAATGATGCGGATATTGGCTGGTTTTGTTATTGTGCTGTAAAATAAAAAGCCCGTTTTGTCCTCTGAGTTTGTATTTTACAGTACAACATTAAAACTGGTCAGTATACATTTATTATTAAAAATCCACAATCTCTCGCCTGTCTTACAGAAATAAATAATAAACCAAGTATGTGTTGCTTCTAATGCTAAATATTAGTTTCTTCTTAAACTATGGCTTTCCTTTTTCATTTTAGGATTAACCAAGAATGGATTTGAAAGAACTTTTAACTTACATTAATGTCAATAACGCTGTTTAACGTGTCTGTTAGGTGGTTCTAAAAAAAGTTTTCAGTAGTACATCGCAACATTAGTAAGATTCCGTAGTATCTAGTTTATAAACACATCTAAAGAACAGTCTGCCCATTGCAGCATTAGTTATAGTCTAGATATAAGCTAGATGTAGCCTTTCTGTACACCTTACATTTTGTGGTAATATATTGTCAGTAAGTTTTCCAGTTTAGTAATATCCTAGATGCATAGAGTCAGTGTTCATTTTATAATTATTTATTGCATATTTTTTTTCTCTTAAATATATTATTTATAATGCTAATTGCACACACATATTGAATTATTGTTGATAAATAAATTGAATTAATGTTGATAAATAATCACTCATTGTGTTGTTGTTGTTGTTGTTGTTGTTGTTGTTGTTGTTGTTGTTGTTGTTTTTTATTTGTTTTGTTTTGTTACAAAAAGGAATTATGCCAGATGATTACAATTTTTTTTAATAATTGCCATGGTTGCTGAAATAAAATCTTGCTTTTAGGTAATCTAAAGCCACCAAATATTACTCGACCTGGTCCTCCAGGGCCACCCGGTCCACCGGGTGAAAAGGTACTGCCACTAATTTATTATTTTGCGGAATTATTTAAACTTTTTTAAGTAAATGTCTTTGTTTTACATTAACATATCCACTAAAATTAGCAAGCCAACTGAACAGAAGAATTAAAATTTTATGAAAAGTCAATTTACCTGAGAGGTTTGTGAAATAACATATGTAATAATGTGTTAAAACTGTTTTTACAAAATCTTTTACCAGGGTGAGAAAGGGATGTCTGGTCCTGATGGCAAGCCAGGAAAAATTGGGAAAAAAGTATGGACATTTATGTTATATCTTCTTTAATATACAACTGTGCGTGAAAACATTAAAGTTTTATTTGTATTTGCTGCTTTTTAGGGAGAACCTGGCATGAAGGGTGAGAAAGGTATGGACGGTGACAAAGGACCTCCTGGAGGGTTTGGTGATGGACCAGATGGGTCAAATACTAAAGGACCAGACCCAGAAGCAGGAGCAGTTGGTGTAATTGAAGGCGAAGCTGTACCAGGTCCAGGAAATATAATTTATGATATGCGAAAGGGTCCAGTGGGACCTCCCGGTGCATCTGGTGACGTTGGAAGTGCAGGAGATCCTGGTGATGATGGAAAACCTGGAAAACCTGGACGTGATGGCCCTGCTGGGCCGAGAGGATTTTTTGGTAATCCTGGTCAAAAAGGAGAATCCGGAACGGATGGAACACCAGTACGCATTAAGCTTATTTCATCATTTATACCTATTGAACGCAATGTGAATGTACGATTGTCAACCTTTTCTGTTTTTAGGGTGCCCCTGGAGAGCAAGGACCGCAGGGAGAGCTAGGCAGGCCAGGCCAACCTGGTGGCCGTGGTATCCCTGGCCCACAAGGACCGTTTGGATGGAAAGGACAGCAAGGAATCGGCGGTGGTGAAGGTGATGTCGGTGATAAAGGAAAAAAAGGACCAAAGGTAATAACTTTTACCAATATAATTTGATAGTTTGCTATATCTTAATATTGTTATATAATAATTAAAAGAAAACTTGTTTAAAATTCAGCAAAAGCTTTTCGATTTTACTAAATTATTATCAGTGCTAAAAACGGTATTCAAAACATTTACATTCATTTATGCACATGTAATAATTATTTATATTGAGAGGTAATTATGTAAGTAAAGAAGAAATAAAACCAAAAAAACAATAAAATACGTGCACAAGGAAGTAACAAAATCTATGTTATATCATTTCTAAATAAAACTAATTTTTTATCTATAGTTTACTGTAGTTTTTTAGCATTGATAATGATTTAATAAATCGAGAAGCTTTCCCAAAGTTTTAAACACGCAGTCTTTTAATTATTCTATAATAATTTTAACAGTATATTAGTAAACCTTAAACCAGTATCTATGGCAATTACCCCTGTAAATTTACTTATTTATCTGACAAGATGACGCTAGTTTTAAAAAACAAAACCCTTCCCAAATTTGTAATGTTTTTATAAAAAAAAAATGTTAAAAAACCATGAAAGTCCTATTATACATCTTTTATGGTAATAGGGATATTCTGGCGAAAAAGGTGCCCGAGGAGATCTAGGACCATCTGGATACCCTGGCGAAGAAGGTCCAGAGGGTCCAGTTGGTCCACCAGGACAGAGAGGTTTACCTGGTCCTGATGGAAAAGAGGGACAATTTGGACCAAATGTGAGTATTTATATTAAAAAGTTTTTATATGAAGAAAAACCATTTTGTATTGCTTGAAAATTTTAAACTGATTTTAGGGACCAATTGGGGCAAAAGGTCAGCCCGGACCGAGGGGAAATCGTGGTGCTAAAGGAGAATCTGGATCAATGGGAGGAAGGGGTGTTAAAGGAGGTGTTGGAGATGAAGGTCCACAAGGAGAGCAAGGGCCAATTGGTGGGCCTGGTGCCCCTGGAGAAGATGGAAAAGCGGGACAAACTGGTCCAGATGGACCCCCAGTGAGTATTCTGCTTGTTGATAAATTTCACGTTGACTTTAACAGATCTTGACAATTGGAATTATTTTTCAGGGTTTGCCTGGACAAGTGGGTCCTTTAGGTCCTGCAGGCCAAAGAGGAGAGATTGTAAGTGTAATTTACATGTGTGATATAACCTGAGTTTAGGAATGTTATACTCTTATTTTAATCAGCGAGTTATATTTATAGCCTGTATTTAATACGCTTGAACACGTACTTTTAAAAACTGGAATTTTTTTAAAAAGACTCCACACTCCCTATGTGTATATGTTTAGGGTCCTGCCGGTGGTGATGGTCCACCTGGTTTACTTGGACCAAAAGGTGCTAGAGGTGAGAATGGAAGACGGGGTGTTTCTGGTGTCAAAGGAGAAACAGGTGATCAAGGTGAACCCGGATTAAAGGGTCCGTTAGGTCAACAAGGAACGCAAGGAAAGACTGGATCAGCTGGACCTAGAGGCAGACCAGGTGTGGCCGGGGGCCAGGGAAGACAAGGTCAACCTGGAGATCCGGGACAGACTGGTCGTGTTGGTGCAAAAGTAGGTTATGGTTTATTTTTAATAGCGTTTTACGTGTCTCAAGATGTGTCAACAGGTGCTAAATGGTTACTTGTGGAACTTAAGAATGCTCGTCTTTAGCGGCAGAATGTTTACCTAGTTTTTTTGTTTCTAAACCACTTGGTATCTAAAAATTTAAAACAATAATGATGCTTGTGTGTGTGTTTTTTTATGGTCAAGACAATAAAAATGGAATTTTGATTATTGCAGGGTAATCAAGGTTTGCCTGGTAAACAAGGACCATTAGGAAATCCAGGTTCCAGGGTAAGTAACTACTAATTTAACACAGTTTTTCTGTATCAGAAATAAAAATTATAATAAAAGGATCTTAATGTGTAATGTTGAATTAAACTCGTTAGGGATATACTGGTTTATCAGGGGCCAAAGGCTTTCCTGGTGATTCTGGAAGCGTTGGTAAACCAGGTGTAGCTGGACGAGACGGTAAACATGGACAAACGGGACTTAGTGGAAAAGATGGTGATAAAGGAGTACAAGGAGCTCAGGTAAGCGACTATCAACATGGGAAATTATAGCACCAGTTTTCACTTTTATTTGCCATGTAATTCAGTACTCAGATTTTCATGATAAGTCCTGTGAAATTTTAATTGATTTGTTTTAGCCACAATTATAATGTAGCGCGTGGCCTTGTGGTTATGAAGTTCTCTTTGTAATCACAAGATCCGTGGTTCAGTCTACAGCGCGGCATGTTTAGCAAGTGTCTTTACTACAGCTACGGCTCAACCCATGCCATGTGAGGGAAATTAAGTAGGTATTACCGGGGTATACATAATGTATACATTCCGAACGCAGGACAAACATTGATAACACTGTTTCAAACACTGAAGTGGCGATATCCTGTATAAATGTTCGGAATAATAATAATAATAATATATTTGAACTTAAAATTTTTCTTATTGTTCACATGATGATAGAATGACCTTTTGGCTTTTCAAAAAGTAAAAAATTGACTTGACATGTCATGCCAATGTGACAATAGGGTGATGACAATAGAAACAATAGATTTTAGTCAAGAAAAGATTTCTTAAGTTAGGAAATCGAAATGTTCTGAATGATAGCAACCATACAAGTGATCAAAATGAAATTTTCTTCATTTAGAACAATCTAAACATTGATCTGAACCTCTCCTGAAAATTTCAGCTCAAAAGGATGACTACAACAGTCACAATCTTTTCTCAAAGCTCAAAAACCTTATTTCCGGGAAATCGCCAAAAAAGATAATTGTCACGTCAAAATAGTAAAAATTTTGCATTTGAGGGCAATCTTTAAGTAATTCTGGTGAAAAATCATCCTATAAACCTATTTATATCATAAGATAAATATATACAACATAATAATTTGTCAAAATCCAAAAAATATAGATAAACAGTTATCTAATATACTCCCTGTCTGAAACAAATAAAATTTCAGGTTCCCTCCATTCGTCGCTTGTCACCGTCTTTGGTGAAGGACAACTAGACCCTTTGATTTAGTTTATCTACAATGATATCTTTATCAGGCAGTTTGTTAACTGTGAAACCACCAGATTGATAAGATTTAGCAGAGCTTTTGCATATCTTTCTCAAGAATCTCAGTCTCTGACGACGTCTCCGGTAATAAGATGTGACCTTTCGGCTTTTATGATAAATGCGTTTCTTGTTTTCTTGTTGGTAACCAATCAGAGTGTTAGTACCAATGTCAGTTATGACTACTTTCTCTAGAATTGCTCCATGTCCTGCAGCCCCCACATTCCAAGCAATAATGGTTTGGGCTGCTGCAGCCTCAAGTTTTGCCTTACCACAGAAAACCTGCTTTGGGCATTTAGCCCAGAGGATGTTATTAATAGATTCGTTTGGTTCTTAGTAAATCCCTTCCACACCTTTCTAGAAGGGTAAAGCAGGACAATCTATCAAAGATGGGTTTTAACTCAGCACAAAATGTTTGGCAAGCAACGGTCTTGGTTGTACCTTGATGTTCCATTTATTTTGTCCTTTTGGTAAGGACACCACGACGTTGACGACCTTGGGCAGAACTTATACTGTTCATCCAATGATTTTTTCCCACCCAGAATGGTGTGATCAAAGATAGCCCAAACAGCATCAGTCATGGTTTTTAAACGTCCTTGGTTACTCCGGATTGCTGCACCAACAAAACATATTTTAGACTTGACGACATAATCTAGATAATGTATACAACACCAAGCAAAGACGAAAACCCATATCTTTTCCGCCAAGTACCATCTACTGAGACACTACACTCAAAAATATCTGGATCAATATCTTTCCCTTTACCATTGTTATTGATTAAAAATTTCTATATGTTTTCAGCACTTATTCGTAATGTCTCTGTTACCACGGCTTTGCTCGCTTCTGAAAGACGCTTCACATTTTGATTGAAGCTAGCTGGGGTTGGTGGTTGGGGTAAATTTAAGGTAGAGCATAACTTTTGGAGAGCAGTGAGTCCAAATCCACTGGAAAAGCTGGATTTTGTTGCCCTTAAATTTATCTCGGACGTGTGAGAAATTGATTTGCTAGTTTCGAAATCGGTGCAGGCGTTGCATACATTTCAATGACAATTGTTCCTTCAAGCCATGCCTTCTAGAATCATCCTGCAACAAAATCAACCTGCTTTTAGGATTCTTAGAGCTCTTACAGATTGTTGAGAGTTCAAATCCTTTTTGTAGAAGAGAACTGTCAATAATTTTGTTTCCAAAGCACGGCCGTTTGGATACTTTGGATGCTTGGCTATCGGGCGGCGACAGTCCCAGTTCGGTTAATACCCGCTTTCGAGTAAACACACCTTCACGCTCCTTAGCTCTCAAAGGACAATTTCTTTCTATTTTGTCAAGAGATCTGTTGAATTTATCAGGTGAAAAGTTTGTTGTGACATTGTTATTTTCTTTCGGTGCGCCTTTATAACCTTTACGTTTTTTCTTGTATTTGCTTCGTTTTTTAATTCCAACCATTTTATTTAATTAGTTCTAAATAAACAGAAAGATATAAAGTGAATAAAGAATAACAAGAAATAGAAGTATTGTTCCATTTTATCTCCAGATATTGATCAAAACAGCACACAAGTCAAAACAAGGTTTCATAGACTTCAAGAAGCTTCACTGCCAATTTCTCCGCCACCCTATTGACTCCGTATACATTATACACGAAAATATGAGGCGCCATTTAGTTCGATATTACCCGTGGTTCATTCGGGCGCAATTTCAACAAAAACTGGTTACTGGTTGAGGCAGAAAGCCCCTAACAACAGAACCCTACCCAGTTGCTAAGGGAAAATTCAAAATTCCAGGATTCACCCCTCCTAATTATGCAAAATTTTGTACTTTCCACTTCGATTTTCAAAAAATTATTTTAGGGGGTGATATAAGATGACTTTAAGCAAAAAAACTCACAATTCAAAAAAAATTTTTTGAGCCTCAAAAAAAATATAGAGCCACCTTACGTCCTTGGTGTAACCCACCACATCCTTTTTTAAGAACCCTCCATTTTAACAGGTGTAAAATGGTTTTATCGTCGCGGTAGTTTTATCAATAAACGTTTTGGTTGAGAAGCTTATGTTTTCTACCTTTAGGGTTTGCAAGGGTTACCTGGTCCTGTGGGTGCTGGTGGTGCAAATGGTGAGCCAGGTGAAACAGGTGATTCAGGACAGAAAGGTGCAGATGGAGCAAAAGGATTCCCGGTACAATTTTATTTTATGTTAAACTTAACATGTCATATTTATATTTGCAAATAATAAGATGCCGTTAAATTCACATATTTTGTTAGGGTGAGTCTGGAGCACGAGGAGCGCCTGGTGTGGTTGGACAGCCTGGTGAAACCGTAAGAGAATATCTCCATTTTAGCTATCTTTTATCGCTTACACACTGTTCTTTTATTATTATGTATCATTTTTCTTCAAGGGTGCAATTGGACCAGCAGGAGAACCTGGCTCTCCTGGAGCACCTGGAATCCAAGGTTCAGCCGGACCAAGGGGAGAAACTGGTTTAATTGGACTTGACGGTTTGATAGGAGCAAAGGGGTCAGCAGGACGACCTGGGAACCCTGGCCAAAATGTAAGTTTTGAAGGTGTTTTAAACCTGATTTAAAACTTTTATAATAAAACTATCTTGTTTTATTATAAACGAAGAAACCCTGGTTGGCCATAATCTAAATGTATTTCTAGGGCGATCAAGGTGCTCCTGGCACAGCTGGTTTGCCAGGGACTCCAGGGGTGCGTGGAAAGCCCGGTGAGCGTGGTGATCCCGGAACTGATGGCGGACAAGGAGATACGGGTGTACCTGGCACACCTGGTTTAACTGGTATGCGGGGAAGTCAGGGTCCAAATGGACCGACAGGACCACCGGGGAATCAAGGTCGAAAAGGAGCAAGGGTAAGTTACTATTCACCCTTCATTGTTGCCTGCTCTTTGTATTTCTTTACGGGTTATTTTCTGTAATTCGTTTTATTTGAATATCATTACATCGTTGTTTTTGTTTTTTGACTGGTTTGTCTACTATCAGAAGTACACTACTGGTGTGAAGTAGAACTTTTTTTTAATTTTAGGGGCTGCCAGGAATTAATGGAAAAAAGGGACAAGATGGAAATGCTGGGTCTAGAGTGTGTATTTTTAATTTTAATTATGTATTTATTTTTAAATTGGCCTGCATTGTTTTGACAGCTATCGAGTCTGACAGTCCCTTATTCATAATCGGTAGCAATTTACGGCGATTTTGGGTCAAGATTTCATACTTAGGCGATCTTTTAATACACATTCTGGGGGAAAGCGTCTGCTGTAAAAATTATCCCGTTTTCGTCTTGTACTTGGTCAGGAAGTATGATGATATTGCAACTAGAATATTTTGTCCTTTCATGTCAATAAGAACTTAACTCAAAACTCTTCTTTGTCTACAAAAATACTTTTGAAACTAAAGGCGATAAGCCGCAAATTGTTGTTTCACGGAACCACCTTATTACTCACCACATGCCAAAGAAATGGAAACAATATAATTTGAAATATATAAACCAATTCCTATTTTCAGGGCCCAACTGGTTTAACTGGAGCTCGAGGTTTACCTGGTACCAGAGGAGCTATAGTAAGCGAAGTATTCTTTATATGATAGAAAAAACTATTTTTTATAATTAAATACGAGAAATTTTTGTAGGGTCCTGATGGTAATCCTGGACTTGATGGCAATCCAGGCCCTGTTGGTGAAGTTGGAAAAACTGGAAAACCTGGAGTTCCTGGGTTACCAGGACCTTCTGGACTTAGGGTAATTTCTTTGTTTATTTTTTACGATTGTTATATTTCATAAATTTATTTCATATTTTTGTATACAATTGTGATATTTCAGTAAAACAAACTATGCCTCATTTTTTGTGTTAATTTCAGGGGCCAAACGGACCTCCTGGACCACGTGGTGTTAAAGGACCAGTTGGTGATCGGGTATGTTTGTAAAATTAGGTGTGTTTTGCAGTCTTCTTTGCTCAGGGACAGGCCGGAGCATATGAGAAAAAGAGAAGTCATCAATCGTTGCATATAACATCTACTGTTAGCGAATACATTAATAGCAGCAGTTGATGATGTCTGAAATTTAGTCGTTTTTTATTTTGCAGTAGCACCTCGTATTGGTTCATGTTTTTACTGTTTTTAATCAGGGTTATAAAAATGCAGAATTACGTGGAAATACTCAACTAAACACTTGTTTTAGGGTGATTCTGGAGAGGTTGGACCTGATGGAGATGCCGGTGTTGCTGGTCAAACAGTAAGGAAAAACATTATCTCCTTTTTATCTTCGTATTTTTTATTGTTTACCTAGATTGATTTAATGACATTTAGGGTTTAGCCGGAAGGCGTGGAGAAAAAGGATTAACTGGAGATATTGGTCCAATTGGTGAAGTAGGCGCAATGGGTATGCCTGGCGTGCAAGGACCAGCTGGACCCATTGGTCCGGATGGTCCTCTTGGACCACCTGGTGTTGCTGGCAAAACTGGAAACAAGGGACCATTAGGTGAACCTGGAGATCCTGGAAAACCAGGTACACCTGGTGAACAGGGACCACCTGGAAAAGATGGTACGGATGGTAATCCTGGAACCCCAGGAAAACAAGGTGTTCAAGGTCTCGTTGGACCAATTGGCCCCCAGGGACCTCCTGGTCAGCAAGGTGTGCGTGGTAGACCTGGAAAAAAAGGAAGAACTGGTGAAGATGGTCTAAAGGGTTTTCCTGGTCCTAATGGACACCCAGGCCTTGCAGGAAAGCGAGGGACAAGAGGAAAAGAAGGTCCTGCGGGAACTGAAGGTCTAGCTGGAAGAAATGGTCGAGACGGAAAACCAGGTAATAATGGGGCAGATGGATCACTTGGAGCACAAGGACCTAAAGGAGAATTAGGTGACCGCGGGGATAATGGAGCACAAGGAGGGTTTGGAGATATTGGTGACACAGGAGGACCTGGACCAGAAGGACCTACTGGTTTTGTGGGACTAACAGGAGCAAATGGTAATTCCGGAAAACAAGGAAAACGAGGTGGAAGAGGCGACCGTGGTGACAAAGGTCCTAATGGGAAAAAAGGCATCACTGGAAGAGATGGATCAAAAGGCCGCAAAGGTACTATGGGCAGATATGGCATGCAGGGCCCACCTGGTGACACAGGGGAAAAGGGTGATGACGGCCCTGATGGACCGATGGGATATAGCGGTCCACAGGTTAGTTTTACTGTAATTCCTTTTGATTAGTAACCCGTCTGACTTTAATACCTCGTTTGGAATTACTTAAATTATTTTGAAAATGCTTTCGATTTATAGGGTAATTCGGGCGAAACAGGCCCAGATGGTAAAGAAGGAGTTACTGGTGAAAAGGGTCTAACAGGAAATGATGGACCTAGAGGAGCTATGGGCAGAACTGGATTGCCAGGAGACTCAGGTAAACCCGGTACGGCTGGACCAGCCGGTCCTCCCGGACCATCAGGACCTCCAGGAGATGTGTCTGGCGCTTTAGCTGGAAATTTCTGGGATTACATCAACGCTGGTGGCGGTCAGAAGGGACCACCAGGTGGCAGGTCATCCAGAAAACGACGTTCAGTAAGTACTAGAATTCTTAGGGGTTGTTTTCGTAAGGTATATCCGTTCGTTTATTTGCAGTCTCATTGTATCATATAAGTCTCATGTTTAACAAGACTGTTTCGTGTCTGTGCAGGTTGATGACAAAGAATTTGATCAAAATGACATCCCAACTGTTTTAAAAAAGGTAGGAAAGCAAGATAATTTCTCCTTTGTTTTTTAAAATTGGCAGTTCGTTCATTATAAATGAGTTTGTCATCGACCTTCTTGAGCAAAACATAAAACAAATTCTAACACCTTCTACTCGTCGAATAATTGACCTTTTTAAATTTACTTCTTTTTCCCTTGATCCCTCATCCCTCATTTATTTTTCACACGTTCTATTTTTGACTCATTTACACCACTTTACGTACGATGTAATGTTTTGATTTCGCGTTGGGAACAATAGACATGCACGCTCATTGGCAAATCATCTAGACAGATAAAAAAAACATTGATATGACACATCGCACGCTAGTTGACCTTTCCACTAGCGTACGACTTGTCATGCATTACAACCTTTAGATGAATACCATTTATCGTATTGACTGTTATTTTATGCTCTCTTACAGCACTATGAAGTGTTAAAAAATTTCGACAACTTATGGAATACAGTTATTAACGATATTGTGGTGAAAAAGAAATTGGGGAGCAGATCAAATCCAGCGATAACTTGTGCTGAATTATTCCGCACCAATCCGGATAAAACAACCAGTATGACTATTTACAGTTTTTTTTTATCGATATTGTGTTTAAAGTTCACATCATTAGAATGCGTGAGCCGCATATCGAAGTGCGACTTCGGTACTACACACTGAAGTGCGACTTCGGTACGACACCATGTTATATGACATCACAGATGCTCTGTTATTTCTATCAGTGCCTTTGTTATTCATTTGTATCCCTTCAGACAAGTAAAGCTTCTTTCCAGCCTCTTGCTATTTTTGATACTTAAAACTCTGATCAAAATTATAGATAGAATCATAATCTTTTTCAAGAAATTTCTTTTAGATGAAAGAAATTCGCTAAATTTAGTGTTTTTACCTAACGGCAGAAATTACTTCGCGTGAAATACACAAGTTCACCTCGTTCGCGAGAATAATTTCTCGCGAACAAAACTATGAAATTTTAAGATTGGCGAAAATATAATATTGCCTGTATAAGCTTCTGCAAGAATTCGAACATGTTAAGAGGGGATAGGTGGGTCCAATTTTGCTGAGAAAATAAATGGAAGAAAATCATAGCGAAATCGCGTAAACGTAATATAATTGTTCTCTTTGATCATAATCATTCGCGAAAATGTTTTAATGCGAAAATATTTGTAAACAACAAAATGTGTGAAATCTTTTAAACGCGAAAATTAATGTTCTTCTTTATGAGGAGTGATTCTTCCACCCTGATTAAAATATTTTTAATGATTTTTAGGTGACTATTGGATTGATCCGAATGAAGGATCGCCTGATGATGCTATCCTCGTACATTGCAACGCAACCAACTTTGAAACGTGTATATATCCAAGACTATCTGTGGTATGTCCTTCAGCTTGTATTCGTTTACCTTTTATTTTGTGCAATAAATCTTTTATAAGTTCAGGAAGATCATCCATGCAACTTGCATAGAACACATGGAGAAACATAAAATATATATATACTTATTTTCCGTTAACATTTCATTTATTTTCCGTTAACATTTCATCATTCATTCATTTATTTATTTATTTATTCATTCATTCATTCATTCATTCATTCATTCATTCATTCATTCATTCATTCATTCATTCATTCATTCATTCATTCATTTATTTATTTATTTATTTATTTATTTATTTATTCATTTATTCATTCATTTATCCATTTATCTATTTACTTTTTTATCTAGTTCGACAAAAGCGACTGGTATAGTGGCAACGATCGTTACATGTGGGCGTATAAAGATTTAATTGCAGAAAAAGAAGGCGTAAGATTTTTTTATGTAAATAAGAAAGGTTACGGCGTTGTGAAACATATTACAACTCCCAGAAAGAATAAATTTTTTGTGCATCACTTAAATAAACTTCAAGTTTTTAATTCAATCCTTTCTTTTTTTAGATTCTGTATGCTAGCGACGTCGTGCAACTAAAAATGATGCGTCTTCTAAGCACACGTTGCCGACAAAATATCACATACCACTGCAAGAACTCTCACAGTGACATACGTGTAAAGACGGATAATAACAGAGTGATGGATGTTAAGAAAGCATCCACACTCCATACACTAATCATCAAAGACGAATGCATGGTTAGTGTTCATATTCGTATTTCTGAAAGCAATTCGAAATATCTACCTTACAAGAAAGCTTATATTTTTAAAAACGCCTTGCAAAGTTGATTAAACTAAGCCAATCACCCCCTTATTTTCTACTTGATTCACCCTGCGTATTTTAGTAAATCTCTCCAAAGCATTTTTAACTGAGTCTGTTTTTAAATCATCTAAACATTACCAATTTGATTACAAAGTGGTTTCCTGTCCAATGCCTTTTCTGTGACTCAATGAGAGTCCATCTTATTGGTCCAAACTTTACAGACCCTAAGCGACAAACATTTTTGGACCGCAGAGGTATTTGGGACGAGAATCCCAGAACTACCCATCAAATTATCTTGTTGGTTCCACCATACTGCAATCCTACTGTTTCAAATTTATAGGTCAAAGATGGTGAATGGCACGAGAGTGTGTTTGAGATGAGTTCCAGAAAATTAGAGTACTTTCCTCTTCAAGACGTAGCCGTAAAAGATATCGGTGACAAGGGTGAAGAGTTTGGTATGGAGATTGGCCCGGTGTGTTTTACATAGATCAGACCTTTATAAGATCACCGGTTTTTTTTTCTGTGTATATGGTGGTAAATAAGTATATAATTGATTCAATATGTGTTTTTTATGAACTTCCTCGGCTTTATTGGCCTACTATTATGAATTTTCAAAAAGTAAGCAAACAAACTTTTAAGCGTTTTAAGTTTTCATTTACTCTCTATATTACTGCTACCATATTGCTGCCACTACTCGAAAAAAAACAATGAACAATGCTGTGTTTTGTTTACCAGTTCAAGCGAAGTGTAATAGGAAGTTAGAGATGTTTTCTTGCAAAGTCCACTGTGAAACATTACCAATCTTAAAAACAAGTTACAAATTTAGTTATCCGAATAAGAAGAATTTGCATTTGCATTTTCTCTTTTACTTGTTTGTTTACTTATTTGTTTGTTTGTTTGTTTTCTCGTTGTTTGTGTGTTACAGAGCTCGTTATTGTATACAAAAATTGTTTTTATAGTTTTTTAGAATGGTATTTATTGAAATATAAATATTGTTTTTTTTAAAATAAATTGGAAGTTCCTACCAAACTTAATCTCCTCCTACGTGGTATATTAGTTGGCGTCCATTCCTTCAATAGACCTATTTCAATATCGATTTTCGTTCTGCAAAATACACGCCGAATTTAAGGGCTGTGCATGAAAACGAGGTTAGTTTAGATAAAACTTATTTTGAGTGTTGCGTTTCATCAAGAAAGTCACTACTTATAGGAAGATTTCGTATTATTTTAACTTGTTTTCTTGGATTATAAATATGGAAAATATCGAAAAGGCTAGTAGTAGTAGTGGGGGAGCTAGGAAGCGAAAAATCTCTCGTGGTTTTGAGTGCGCAGCATTTGGCTGTGGAAGTACTTATAACGATACATCTGGAAATAGAACACCATTCCATTTTTTTAAATTTCCCACTAAAAATCCTGAGAAAAATGTTTGGTGTAATTTGATAAAAAGGCATGGTGGTAAAGATGGATTTATTGTCAACCAGTATACACGTCTTTGTGACTTACACTTCAAGAAAGGTGACTATAAGCGAAACCCAAACAGATGGAGGTTATACAAAGGAGTAAAACCCTCGTTAAATTTATACCAAAGTTTTATTTCAACAAAACCATCACGAGCAGCACCAAGTTAGAGAAGCTATTTACCAATAAAAAAAAGCTTTCCCTTGATACTAGTGAAAGTATTGGTAGCCTATCAGCAACAACACTTTGCAGTACTTTATTGTCTCCACCATTGTCACCAAATCCATTATCAATCATGCATAGGTCATTGTTGGAGGAAGATGATAACAGATGTTCAGTGGATGCCGAGACCCAGACAGACTTTTATTTGTGCATGCCCCCTTCTATACATTGAAAAACAAAGAGGTGAATATCCTAAGAGACCATTCATATGCAAGCATACATTTGACACAGTGTATCTTGGCCAATGTGTGCACGCTTCAGACAGAGATCGAAAAACAAATCAATCAATTTCATGAGAAAATTTCGCAATTAAAAACTAAAATTGTTCAAATGGGTGAAGAAATTTTAAGATACAAAACTAACACATTTAATTTGGAACGAATAAAACACGATCCATCAGCAATTAAATTATACACTGGCTTTCCAAATTATGAATCACTTATTTCTGTATTGACATATTTTGAGCCAAAGCTACATTGTATTCATTACTGGAATGAACAAAAATCATTTGAAAAAAACACTGGCGAGCTTAAGTATCAAACCGAAACCACTGTTAAGTCGAAACCAGGACGCAAAAGATCGCTGTCTTTATTAGATGAATTTTTCATAGTGCTTGTAAGATTTTCACAACTTGGATTAACTTTCTTTACTATGAACTTCCTTCACTCTTTCCATTTCCACCTTAAAGCATGATCAGAAAATATATGCCAAAACAATTTCATGATTATCCAACCACTCGTATCATATTAGATGGCACAGAAATTTTATTCAGACACCATCTGCTATGGTGTCACAATCCCGAACCATGTCACAATGTAAGCACCATAATACATGGAAAGCATTAGTTGGTATTTCACCAAATGGCAGTATTAGTTTTGTTTCAAAGTTATGGGCAGGAAGATTAAGTGATAACTTTGACCTCTTGTTCTTTTCTCAATAGCACTTATTTTAGCCTGGTTTATGGAGAGAGATGCTGCAAGTATTCCATCATACTCTTAAAATGAACTTTTGATATGTCATAATGACCATTGAAGGAGCATGGTTGTTGTGATGGCTTAACCTGCTGTTCTACTAGTGTTGTTGTACAATTAACAACGTTTATATCAACAATTTCCTCCAGTATTGGTTGTGAAACTCCTTGGGGTGGATATGGATTCATATCGTGAAAAAAGCAGCTTTCACCAACACTTCGAGAGAGATTATGTTTAAGTTGGTTAAGACTGTCTTTGTCAACTGTACGGTCAGACTTTGCACGTGGATCATATATGTTAATCTTCGGTATTTTATCAGTGGCTGACTTACCAAATTTAATTTTAGCTATTAGGATTTCCTCAATAGGCGCAGGATTAGAGGAGGTTTCACGTGGCACATTCCAAGATGACAGTCTAGAAGTACTCGATGGTATATCCCTTAAGCCTTGACGATTATAATCCTCCAAACCAAAAAGAACTCCACCTACATGATTACAATTTCCAAAACCACCTACACCAATACCAGCTGGACAAGTGCAAACAGCTGCCACAACATCACCATTTAATGAACATAGCTTAATGACCACTTTGCATAATTTATTTTTTATAGATGCTTTCATTTTAACATCCAAATAAACAAAATTTTCAGTGGAAGCAACTTCTATTTTTTTATAAAACCTTCCTTAAAAAACTGAAATGCCTTTAGCCTTTTGTATTGGGTATCTTTCAGCAGGATATGCTTGTATTGAACAGATCTTATGACTAGATAATCGTACAATTGTATAAAAGTAAATGGAGGTGTTTAAGCCAGGTCTTCGCTCCATGGACTATTCATACATTCGCCTTTTATAAGACCATACGCATTACCACCTTCCTCCTCAGCAAAATTTGTTGCTTCGTTAATATTTTTGGAACTCAATATACGACAAAACACAGCGTAGACTCGAAGAACAAGGTCAGCCTTGGAACCTTCTCTTTATATACTGTTAGGATCTGCTTTAAATCCTTAACGCGCAAGGAACCAAAACCTTCCAGAGAACTTCCTTTGTTTCCTTCTGGTAACAGAGATTGGAATTGTTCCATTTTTTTGTCTAGTTGCCACAATAAGGGCTGTATAATTTAGCATAGGAAAGAAAATATAAAGACTTCTCCACTTTCCCGCTTGAAAATTTAAATTTTCTCTAACCTAATCTCATTTTCATGCAATGTTTTGATTTTTCGCTACCACGGCAGATCATGAAAAGGCGATATTGAAATAGGTCTATTGTGTAACGAATCCTTGTGAAAAAGCTTTCCCGTGTTTAAGGTAATATGCGGTTATATAGGGGCCAGGCAAAGAATGACTCAGCTGTTTTTTCTTCAGGTAATGTTGACCAATTTCTTTACAAGACAATACGTGTTACCACAGCGAACACACTGCATTGTGAAAAAAACAAAATGGTAGGTACTGGCTACCACGCCACGGTCTAGCTTTGTTTACTAAGAAAAAAGAAGGGTAACGTGTCCGCAAAACCTTTTAATACTTATAAGTAAATTAAGTTTATCTGCTGGATAACTCTCTGTATCAACAGGTAAGTAAGTAAGTAAGTAAGTAACGGGAAGTTTTAACGTCCTTGGAGATTCCATCCTAACGGTTGGCTCTTCCTCCCCTCCGACTGTAACTATGTGACATTACCCCAGAGATACGTATAGCATTGCTCTAACTTGCTTGTCTGCCACACAAGCCGATTAGCGGTCAGAAGATGGCACCAAAGGGACTGAGAAAACTACATTAAAAGTGCGCTGGAGTGGCGACTTGAACCTGAAACCTTATGATTACAAGCCGAATGCGCTCCCACTACACCATCTCCTTCGCAGTTGGATACCATGCTCTTACAGGTTGTGATTACACTGCTTCATTTAGTAGAAGAGGGGACAGTTAACCCGTTTAAGTTATTGGAGAAGGAGAAGGTTGTGCAGAATGTTTTTTTAATATGGCAATTGTGGAAGAATAAACAAATTCACTACAAAAATATTGGTAGAGTTTGTAGGCAAAGTTTGTGGCAGAAGTAAGACGACATTTAAATATAGTGCCAAAAACGTTTAAGAAAGATTGGGAAACGTTAAAAAACTAGATAAAACCATCCGTTAATTACTCACTTACTTACTAAAACTTCCACCAAGTTTTGTGTGTAAAGCAGTGATGTCGATGTACCGTAAACTGTTTAATTGCACACCCACTTCTAATCACATTTTTAGTTGTTCATAGAATGCAGTCAAATGGAAACGAGATTTAAAGATTTATCTTTTTATTGCACGAAAAAATCATTCGTTCGGTTTTGGCCCACCCACATTTGAACCCTTTTGTCGATAATTTTTAAAAGACAGTGTTTTTTTAGCATTGAAGATTTTTATTTTTATGTATCCGTGATCTAAAATTATCCGATCCTACCGGCAGGGGGTCACTTTTTTATCGAGAAAGATTTAAGGCTCTGATTTTGTGGAAATCATTGTTTATATCTCTGTGACTTTGTTTGTCATAGCGTTTTTGCCGCCGTTTTTTAGTTCGTATTCGTTGATTTTCATGCACAAGTTAATCTGTGGAGTGGAAAGAAAAAAAGGAATCTTATGAGAAAAACCCAGACCCCTAAATCAACTTTAAAAGAATCGTAGAACGGGGTTGAGTCTGTAGTTTTGAAGACTGTGAAAAATGTAAACAAAATCAACAAACAAAGTCACGTGATATAAACAATGGTTCCACAAAATCGGAAACTATTTTTAAGTGCTTAAACTTAATCACAGTGCTAACTTGTGGTATTGTAAGTATGAAATAGATACGATTCTATCATCTGCGCTCGAATTTGTCGACATGATACGCTGAGTTGCATGTAGTTATATAGTTGTATAGCTGTAGGCGAAATTATAAAACTGATAAATAGAGTGAAAATTTCCGAAACTATTAAATTTTTTTGTCTTTTATTTTAATGGATGACTCTGTAGTCGGTGTATAAATATACTTTTATTCCTTCGATTTTATGAAAATGCTCTACCACTGAGTCATGCAAGAGACTATAAAAGTTCTTCCACATAGCATTCAGCACGAGAGTAGGATCGACATCTTGCAGCCAGTAGCCGGTTATGATGTGTTTTCTTGTGTAGCTGTTGTTTCTACTAGTTAGTCCAACATATTTCTTTACATTTGGGTCCGGAGCCGTTAATACGAAGCGAATGATTTTATGGGGATTTGAAACACAACTTACGAATAATTGCACAAGCCCGCCTGAACTTGTCGAGTACAGAAGGCAAAATCGCGCATGCGCATATGTAATTTTTTCCTATATTTAACTCGGTAGAATATATCTATAAACATCTATTTATTTTACAAAAATATACAATATTTTTTATTATTATATACATCTTTCAGTTTGAAAATTTAAAACCAACGTTATTGCGTTGTAAGACTATGACTGCATTCACATCGTTCGAGTTTAGGCGGAGAAGGTGACGGTAACCGAGATGCGTTTCGTTCTGATAGCGAGAAGAAATTGTGATGAGGGTTTATTTCGTGTATGCAGTTACGTGAGTTCAGCAACATAGAATGTTCCGTCTGCAAATAACATTTCTGTAAACTTTCAAAGTACAACTGTTCGTGATAGCGTTGCATTTGCAATTTTAATTGTCTTTTTAACTTCATTCGTCGATTCTGATACCAGGTTTTCACCTACAGAAAAAAAAATATTCCTTAAATTTTTCCCAATTATCCATTAGAGCACTTGCCATTTGAGACAGTATTTCAGAACAGGTCGATGTTTTCAAATATAAGCCCACTGCATTATTTTATATCGAATCTAATCTTGATTCTCGAGAGAGAGAAACAGAAAGGACAAAATTTCAAAATTTAAAAGAGCTATACCTGGTTATCTGATAATCTGAGTTTTTTGGCGAGCTCGAGTCTCTCGTTCGCTGAGAGATATCTTTGCTTGTTGAAACGTTTTTCTAACAGTAATACTTGCTCGCTTGAAAAGGTCGTGCGGAGCTTTCTTTCTTCTGGTGAAGCGGGTGAATCGTTGTTGTTATACACTATAAAAAACAAGTACTTCTGCAGCGATTTCGATTATTCGGCAGCATTCCTTATATCCTTTAGCCTAAGCTGGTATGTCAATTAGCACGTATTAAGTTGTCACACGCGTGACGCACACAAATCTCAATAATTTGAATTTTTAAACGCCCTAAGATGATAAACTTATCAAATTTGACCCAAGAGACCCGTAATTTAAACATGGGTCTCGCATAGATATTGAATTAATTGGGTAATATAAATTTACTTTACATACGTTCTCTGAATACTTCGTTATCTCCGTCTTTCAGCTTAATATTTTCCACCGCAGGTTCCTCAGACAAAATATCCGCCATCATGAAACTTCTTTTCCTTTTGTTTACATCACAACGAAGTCTCTCCATCTTACGTGTTTTATTTGTACGCGAAAAAAATCAACTATAATGGGTTTGTGAAATGCAGCTAGTATTTCGCGTTGAAGTTAACGTCCTTCTAGCAGAACGCATTCAACAGACTGACCACAAAACAACGAGTAGACTTCTTATGCAGCTACTTCTTGCATTAACGCAATTAGGATTAAAGGATGACAAAGGGACAGATTTAAATTCTAATACGTCAAGACACAAACAAGATCAGAATAAGCATGAAGAAAAAAAAAAAGAAAAGAATTTGTCATGAAATGCTTGTTAAAAAGAAAGAGATGTTATCTTACAGAAGATGGCTGCTTCAGCGTATAATGAGTACGTGTTTTTCTGCCAACATTGCATCATGGAGAAAGTGGTGGAAATTCTCGTTTCTCTCCTTTTTTTTGGCAACTAGCTGCCTCTAGCAGGGGCATAACAGGTAAAGTACACTGACTGTACAGCGTTAAAAGTGTAAAAAAGTGACCATACGAAACGTATAATTACACTCCATACAAGGCTTCCAAATAGAAGCCAATTCTTAGCCCAAACGTATTTTTGAAAATAACAAGTCGATTTTAGAATGATGCAAAACTTCCCTATATACAATGTTTTTATAGTCCCCTGTCCCCTGTCCCCCCCTTCATCCTCCAACACTCCTCGCCTTTCAATCATTGAAGTGGTAAATATTCAACATTAAAGAACATCAGATCTTAGTGTTTTTTTTTAATGTTTAAGCATATGTCCACTTTATTAAATTAACAGGATAAAAAAATCAATTAAAAAAAAATTATCAAGTGCTTCTCTCGGGTTTTTATTTCACAGCAAGGACGAGACTCCATCTTTTTGAAAAACAATGCTCGTCACTTTGAGCCTATTAGCGATTGAGCACGGATTATCTAGCTATATATGATCAACAAAAACTAAATGAAAAGCTTATCTTCTTTTAGCTTAAATTATTTTTAGAGATCATTTTTGTCTCATCTTTGTACCTGTTAAGAATTAGAATAACTCACTTGATTAGCATTGAAGGCTATAATTTACCATTGATTGATATTCTTTCTAGCATTTCCTGTTAGTTTTAAGAAACCATTCTTCAGATGGACAGTTTTATCTCTCGGGTCTCCTTATTTATCCATATTAAAATCGTATTAATTCTTTATCGTTACTTTGGCTAATTAGTCTCATGGGAGGTTTTACGAAGTGTCTGGCTGGTCAAAGACTGTAACGTTTATCTCACAGGGTTTTCAACTTCAATCTTTTCATAAAACTTGCACCATGTATGCACAGTTATCATCAAGTTTTAAAACTGGAGTCAAAGGATTTTATAATTTATAAACTCTAACTTTTTTTGGAATAACTTGTGATGTCTTTAACTTCACTGTTTTCATAGTATGAAAGCTAAATCTGCTAAATGCGCTATTTTGAGCCTTTTTCCAACATATAATTCTTTAGTTAGCAAAACAATGCGGGGGACCGTCAATCCCCTCTTCTCCCACCGGAGTCGTAGGGACCATTGTAATACCAGGTATTACCCCTGAACTCGGGCGTAAAAGGATACCTGGTAACAACTTCGAGAAGCATCATTTGGATGTTTTTATCAGTACCTTCAAATCTAGCTCATTCTGTTTTTCGTTTAAATTCCTTCTGTAAATTAAACAGTTTTGGCATTATTTTTACTTCCTGAAATTTATTTTCGCGATTAATTCATAAATTTTCTATTTTCATAAAATGATTTCAGCAAAGTACCTCCCATAATAATGTCTTCTAGCAAACTATAATAATTTATCTGTTCAAATAAAAACACGTTAAGTATCTGACAAAGCACCCTCTCTCTCAGTTTGTTTTTATTTTTTGATATGAAAGAAGGCAAAAAACCTTTGGAATGAGGATGTCTGCCAAACCTTGTCGTTAAATAACATTTAATAGCTACGAAGCGAATAATATGTTGAAAAAAAGCACACACACAAAAAAGATTCCATCCCCCACTACCTTAAAGACTTATTTGCATAACATAACTCCCTCCTCAATTTGAAATTTAGTTACTTTCCCTTTAAAGCCATCAAAAATAACTACATTGCATCAAGGAGTAGCCCAAGTATTTTCGTGCGTATTTTTTGCTTAGCTAGAACAAATTGTTTCATCAACAAAGCTATGATTAAGACAAATTTTCTTTTGTATGGTAAACAGACGAGACTTCATATCTTCTTCATCACGTAATATAAAAATGAATCTATAAAAGAACCATCCCGTTAATATCCCATTTAAAATGTTTATAAAGGGGTAGAAGTTATGACTACGAACGGAAATGCTCGCAGTGTTGACGCCTGCTGTTGCACCAAATCTTAACGGAGCCCGAAAATTACGTAAGAATGACGATCAGAGAAAAAAAGTTACTCTGATTACAGATTTAGTTATCTGAGACTTTGTTTATGAAATCTTGGCATCTTAACGACTCGTTGTGTTCAGATATGGGAAACCCATTAAACCGATTAGGCGAGACAAAAAACAATTTTTCTCGACTAACCCATTTACTGGGCTTCACACCAGACTAGTTGTGATGGATTGTTTATGATCAGTGGTTATTAAATGATCGTAGTTTTGGAAATTAAATCTGATAAACGTTTTGCTACAAGATATATATTTGTAAGAATCATAAGCCTAGAAAATCCCTAAGAATCATGCTATCAAGAATTATGTCTAAATACATAAAATCCATAGAATTGCAATGCTGTTGTATATTCAAGGGTGCCATAGAGCAATGCGGATTGGGAATGACCATTTTTCACTATTTATGTCTGTACTAATTAATTTGTTTTTGTCCCTTTTGCCAACCATCGTTGGCCTTATCATATCATTTATCACCGGTTATAGAGAATTGTGTTCCTGTGTGTTTCAAAACGAAACATGTCTGTGGAAATGTGTACATGCGATTAATGTGTAGCTTATCTCCTTTATAGAAAGTTTGATACATTTTGAATGATTTCTTTCACTTCCCGGCTTACAGACGTAATTAATTAATAGCCATCTACAAAATTTATCAGACACAATGAAAACGGCTATAAAATGTATTTTTAAATATAATGGATCGTACATGAATTCAATTTTACTCAGAGTAGTTTCTGGACATCAAAAACCGTAAGGCTGAAACGAGATATGCAAATTCTGGTAAGGAAAGACAAAAGAGACAGGCTTGAAGGACTGTCAATAAAAAAGTCGTGATAATCAAAGGAAAAAACGATTACTACCTCATTAAAATCGGAACTTCAAATCCTAGCGGGATGCTAATGAGCTCATAAAGAGTTAACATGAATTTTAATTAAGGAGTTTATGAAACATATAATATGTATAAGACAAAATACTATTATTCAATTAAACACTATAATACCTCAATGAAATTGATCTTGTTTTGAGGCACCGACACTGCAAATTGTAATTACAACACTTTGGATTACTAATTAAAATGTATGACTGCTTCCTATATTCATCTTAAACGGATCGAATCAATGTGTGAATGAAGCTCTTGTTGCAGGATAGCATCCTATATTGTCTTAATTCATAAGCAGGTATCAGAAGTTTAAACCACTTTAAAAGATCTGTTGCAAATAGGGAAATTGTGTTTTTAAGTAACTTGTAAATCAAATTAAAATTCAAAGTAGCATTGCTTATTTTCATGCATGTTTTTGAGGAGCGCTTTATTTTTTGGTATGTTGGCGCTCTATGGTTTTTTGTTGTGTTTGCGCTTCATATTTTGTTACGTTGGCACGCCATGCTTGTCCTTTTCGCCGCAATTTTAGCAATTAAGGAGTGGTTAATATAAACACGATGTTATATTTGGCGTGTCAATGCAGAGCCTGCGCATGTCTTTAAAATTGGTGCAGATAAGACCTAGAACACAAATGTAGACAGGCTGAAACTTTAAAAGTATTACCACACTAAGTAGTTCAAAGCGCTTGTGGACGACCGCCCTTTAGCGTAAACTATTAATCAGAGGGTTATATCTTACTATCTTAAAATTGTATGTTAAATTCAAATGAAAAATAAAAAGCGTACATAAATAAAAAGACAGCTTTAAAACAAAACACACCGTTGTCCAAGGGTTTTCGCCGTTGTCTTTTATATTAAAAAGGCGAATAAACCGGGGATGAGGGTGTAATAATACAAAATGTGAGGACAAAGTACTCTAAAAATAAATTTACTGCGCAGTGGGCTTTAAAATATTTTTGTAGGTAGAGTACAAGGATAATAAAATGCATTTAAGTAGAGTATATCAGTCTACCTGCAGTATAAATAAATACCTTTTACCGTGGCGGCGTTCTGGGGATGAGGTTGCAAACTAATTGTTCCTTCGCAAACATGTTAAAACACGCGTTTAAATCAATCTAATTTCTTATCCTTAAACTAATAATTCGTAGCGCAAAAGTTCTAATTCGGCTTCTTCCTAACAGTGATAAATTAACGGGGTGTCTCAGGTTATTTAGGGGCCTGGAACATGCGCTGATCCGGAATCATGATAATTTCGGTACTACAGTGACACCCGAACCACCTTAGTAATATGCCCATAGATTCGAAAACAATGAAAACATGAAAGATTGCGTGCGAGATTTGAACCGCAGTAAATTCTCGTACGTGACTGGTTAAAAATAACAGCCGGTCGATGACGAGCAAAATGGTAGAATTTCTACAACATATTTGAAGACAAGTTACAAAAGAAAAATGAAATGTCGAATCATGCACAAGCTTTTTGAACATAAAATACACGATAGAATAATGCATATATCCATAAATTCTTTGATTTTCTTATAAACAGATAAGTACAAGGGCAGTTGAAATTTATGGGAAAAGCTGTCATATCGCGGTCCAAGATTCCAGAATATTTCCTCTTCTTTTAGCTGTGCTAAACTTTAATAAAATTGTAATTAAGGAATTCATCTTAATTCTTTTCGCTTTTTATTCCTTTGTTTTCTTGCAGAATCAAAATACTTCGTAATTTTTTTTTGCATTTTAATGATCTTGATCCGCTTGCAAAATATTGCCTGATGCATCAAATTTCAGTTTTTATTTAAAGTGCTACAGAAGATCTATTTGAAAAGAACACCCCTCTTAACAACCTCGATTCCAGAACCTGTTGTTTCTTTTTTGCATACCTGACGGCGAGACAAGATTTTCTATCCCTTCTCGTCCCCAGAGCTCTTTGAGATAAACTTTCGAGTTTAGGTCAAAGAGCTCTGGGGACGAGAATGGCCCCTATCCGATTTACATTTACCAGATATTTACGATACAGCCTTTTAAAATGGTAACCAACAGCACCCGTTCTGCTGCGGGTAGCAAGTAAGAAAACTTTGCGAGGACAGAAACTCGCGAATTTTTTTGAATGACGTTCGCGAATCTAAATCAAAAAAATTTCATAAGAAGAAAAACGTTCGCCACATCTGCAAAATTATAAAAAACTTTCGCGATCCGTATGATATATAACATCCAAAGTGGACATTTTTCCTTGATGTAGCTGAAAAATATCTTATTTGTAAGCATAATTTGGCGATTCGAAGGTAAAACATTTTAAATCAGACTTTTTTACAAATAAATTTTGTACATATATACTCCCGCGAATGATTTATCAAGCTTGAACTGAACAAAAATTCCGCAAATAATAATTTGGAAAGTTTCTCAAAAAGGCCAAAAATAATGAAAATTTTTCTCGTGAAAGTTTCTGTTACGGCAATTTCTCCAATTAGATTATTCTGCAAAAGATTTTGGCATTCGGCTTATAAAAATACCACACACATATATGAAGCGAGGCTCTTGCATAAGAGGAAAAATGTAAATTCCAAAGTATTGGCAGGCATTAATTACAAAAACTCTATTTCCTCTTTTGTATAAAATGATCAAAATTGCTTATAAACCTGTTTCTTGTATGGAAAAAAGCGCGCGTACAAATGTCATGTTATCCAGATAGAAATAATTTTGTGTTTTACAGTGGACTCTCAATAACTCGAAACCCTTTAACTCGAACCTCGAACGAATTCCAGACCGTGAGAATTTCCTAATAAACTCTCATAATCAACTCTCTACTACTCGAATCTCCATAACTCGAAAATATCCTTAGTCACACAAGATTTTTTGTCCTTTGAAAGCATATTAGGCTATTTTCGCTATTCATAACTCGAACAATCTAAAAGTTTAAGAATTTCAGATTTTTTTTCTAATTCGAATAATTTCTACGTGTGTCCCTTACTTGACATTCGAACGGCCCCTTAGATCATTCGAACGCGCCGTTCGAATGTCAAGTGGTGTGTTTACAAATAAAGAAATGATGGAGTGTCTCAAGGATTTGAATGATAATATTAAACATCAAAAAATTTGACCAGTAAACAAATTGTAATTACGGATCTTTTTATTACAGAATAGATTTAGTCAACTGAAATACACTGCTTACGACTTACTTCTCACCGAAGGTAGACAATTACTCAAATACATCGTTTTCTTTCAAAGAGCTTATGTATAAAGGATAAACTTAGCAAAATTTCTAAACTCTCCATTGCTTGAACCGCTCCATAATTCGAACGATTTCTGATTCCCCGTGAGAGTTCAAATTATGGAGAGACCACTGTATTTGACGCGAGTGAAATTTTGGCAATGCAACATTTTTCAAATTGTATTAGTAACAAGAAAGTAGAAAAACAGATAAACTTTGTTCCCGGGACTATTCTACACCCGCCTTTCCGTCAGCATAGTGAGAGAGGAGGGTTAAGGGAATTAAAGAAACAGAAAAAAATACAATTGGAGAGAAGCACACATTATGACGAAAGAGTTTAGTCACGTTTTCGCTTGTTGACTGTATCCTTGTGGCTGAATTCCCCTATTTATTTATTTGGTGAAATAATTGCTCGGGTCTGTATAATATCATGCATTCATGTTTATTGCAGGGTGAAACCCTTCATTTAATTATCTGGTACAATGATTGTTCGGGTCTGTATAACATCATAGATTTTATTTATTGCAGGGTGAAACCCTTCATTTAATTATCTGGTGAAATAATTGTTCGGGTCTGCATAAAATCACACATTCATATTTATTGCAGGGTGAATTTCCATTATTTAATTATCTAGTGAAACACTTGTTCGAGTCTGTATAATATTGCACATTTATTTGCTTTTATTTCATGTTGAATCCTTTTACTCGATTCTCTACGAATATCTATGTAATTTTTTCTTTATTGCAGACAGAATCTCCCTTATATAGTTGTGTATACAAGTAAGTTTTCGAGCCTGTGTAATACCGCAAATTTATGTTTATTGCTCTTTGTATTGGTACAGAAAAAACTCAAACATGCATAGACAACAACGTAATTGTATCTGGGCGTGTCGCATTTCCGAAATATTCCAAAACAATCTCTCGAATGGTGTAACTTTCAATCCCCTAAATTACCTTCACAAGACGATCAAGACCTCCATAATAAACCTCTTATCTTAAGAGGAGGTGCATTCTTCACTTGATCAACTTTTGGTGGCAATTGCTTCAAACCACAATATTTCAAAATTGTTTCTACTAAGCGATCTCTTTGTTTTTCAGTCGGTATTTCGTGCCAGTGTTTGAATAAAAACGCTTCTATAGTAGCAGGCAAATTTTGCAGCACTTTTTTAAATTGTTCCTTTCCCTTATTCTGTTCGATTATATTAAGCAACCAGTATTTAAAACACGGCCATTGATTTCCTTTCATGATTTTTGTGAGGTAAGCGTTTGTTCCCTTATCACCAAAGAAGATATTTAAAGAAATAGTTGTTTCTGTGGAGGTCACTTGGTGCCACCAAAATGCTGGAAAGAACAGCATATCCCCAGCATTTACTGTGCACTAAAAATAAAATTAAACGAAACTTAAAATATAATTTCAAGATAACATAAAACCCTAAAAGGTAGGCATTCATATGACTGCATTTTCAGCTCGTATGGAAACCTTATTATTTCATTCTTTCATTCGAAAAAGGCTTTTTGTCACCTAGTGTGTTTCTATAGTTTACTATCTTTCGAACTAAAGACATTCACCATGCAATAAACAGACAGACAAACAGACAGACAGGAAGACAGGCAGACAGACAGGAAGACAGGCAGACAGGTAGGCAGACAACAGACACCCAGACAGACAGAAAGACAGACAGACAGACAGACAGACAGACAGACAGACAAAACATGATCATTTAGCGCCTTATTCTAATAAGCGCTGCAGTTGCATATTTGCCGCTTACTTTACAACATCTTAAAAAACACCATAACAGGGTTACCACTTTTTTATTAAGTCAAATTTGACTTTTGATGACAATTTTCATATTCCTCTTAAGCAACTGAAAATATTTAAGGAGATTTTAAAGGTAATGCCACGAGTGAAGAACAATTTTTTTCCCTTACTGTAGCATTTCTATGCATTTTAAAAATAAAAACATGTAATAAACCATATGCTTATGTAAAAGGAAAATTGTAAAGAATTGAGAAAATCAATAAAAGTCTACTCTTGGAAGAGATTTACGGAGACGTGGCAACCCAATGCATAAACAATCATAAAAAAGGTTTGTTGAAGCCGATCTCCAGTATGTGCTTGGGTAATCTTAGACTACAAAACTTTAGACCCTTAATAAACTGAACTGACAATATTTTACTGGTTAAAAAGGACACCAATTTTTTGAATTATTTCAACCGGTAATGGCCTCAGTAATGGCACTTTCCTCAACATTTTATTCTCTATCCCCCGTTGTGGAAAACGTGTCTGTTACCTTCTGTACAATTCCTGCTTACAAACTGTGTGTCAAGGAGTAACTGGGCATGTCCTACTATCAAAAACATGTTTCCAAACTCCATGCGGCAAACTCCACAACTAGGGGAATATTTTTTTTGTGCGAAATTAAAGGAATTAGGCTAAAATAGGACACACAAAAAACGAATATATAGAACGTTATATCAAAAGAAAATTCAACTGCTACAATATAGTGGTATTAAATTTATTTATGAGGACCATAAAAGAATAACATTTAAATAAATAACATACTTCATAACAAGTTGCATTGCGAAATTTTGGATATTCTGTTAAATCGGGATCATCACAGTTCACATTGGACTGTATTGTTTTCCCTTTCGAGCCAAGTGCATTAGGGTATAGTCTTTCTAGTTCTGCAGCCGGGTATAAACGAACAACTTTTTGACCTGACAGAACGATAAGAAAGTTGTCATCGGGATCAAAGTGACAAAACTCATAATGTCCTTGCCTTGCCAGCCAAAGATAAGGACCCAAATGGACTTTCTCGATATACACAGGAATTTGCAAGCCTGCTTCTAACTCTGGCAATGCTTTCTTTATGTTCTGAACAGCGAGATAAGTAGTTTCTGCTTTCTTGTTGTTTTCTTCTATATTTTCGATATAAGTTGAAAATTTCATAGATTCAATGCTGTAACTTTTTCCAGTTCTATATGATTCTGCACTTGTGTTTTGCCGCACAAACACCGTATTGTGTCCTGCTTTTTCTTTGAGCGATTTCAACGTCCACTTTCTCGCAGGCCAGTCTTCTATGCCATTTTTAATTAAAACAGGTTTTTCTTTGCTAAAATAATTTGCTTGAAATTCATCGCATGACAAATTCGAAACACTCTCAACTTGCAGAGCTTTTTTGACGACTTCATTTGATGACATTGTGTTAGCTGTCGTTTTATAGGAATACAAAATGAACGCAGTACAAATTGTTTGTATCTCATGTATATTGTATCTACAAAAATTCCAAACATTTACAATTATGGTAGAAAAGATACTACAAATTTCTATGCAGAGCATATTTTTTTGTGCATAACTAATTTAAGGGAAGAAAGTGTTTAGGAAAAAAACGCTGTTTGCAACTTTTAGAACATTTGCAAAAGTTTATTCCTGCAAAAAGTAAAGTTAATCCTGCAAAATCTTTTTGAATTAGAAATGGTGTCTTTTTCAGTTTTGTCTTGGTTAATCAGTTTTTAGTGGATACCAAAACAGTCCCTTGGGCTCTTTCCTGCATTGATCCATCATCATACCTTCAGCTGAAAATGCCTTGGGAACATTGATTAATTGACACTAATTTGTTTTATGGTCCTGGAAACAAAATTACTTTGGCTGAATAGAAAAAGAAAAAATAGCCTTACCATACACGTAGTAATGGCCAATACCTGTAGTTATTAAGACCAAACGGGATAGACATTCAAAAGTTTTAATGGCAAAAGTAAACACTGCTTGTATATGGGCAAACTCACTTTAGCTAGTAGCCCTGTTATGCCTTATTTCCGAGAATAATACCGGACACTAACAATTAAATATAATATAGTTAAATCCTAGGAGTGGTACAATAGCGTATAGCATACTTCGTATATTTAGGCATGTCATACTCTGTATACTAAGCATGTCACACTCTGTATACTAAGCATGTCACACTCCGTATACTATAAGCACCTCACATTCCATTTACTAAGCCTGTCACACTCAGTATAGTAGGCATGTCAGACTCCATATAGCATACTTCGTATATGAAGCATGTCACAGTCCGTATAGCATACTCCGTATGGCATAATCCTTATAGCAATTTCTGCATAGTCCCCATAGCAAATTCTGCATAACATACTCTTGGTATCACACAATCTGTATGCCATAATCCTTTTTTTGCAATCAAACTAATGTTCCCACACTCCGTATAACGTGCTTGTCTTTTTAACTTGTTCTTTATGGTGATTATTTTTTATTTTTTTCGGAATTAGTTTTAAACAGTCATATATTGCAATATTTCCACTTTAGGAAAATTTGTTGGCAGACTCCTTATAGCTAAACCAAACTCCATATAGCAGCTATACGGAGTATTACTCCGTATAGGCTGAATAGAAAAAGAAAAAATAGCCTTGCCATACACGTAGTAATGATGCTTAGTTTTACTTATCAATAGACACAATAAATGGCAAAATGGCTGGTAGTGTCAACCAAGCAAATTAAATACTTTTTTCATAGAAATGTTCTTTATAAGAATTTTAGGCTGCAATTTTAGATTAAGAACAATAGGTCTTTTGTTTACCACAATAGAAAAAAATAATAATGATCAGTCTGGTCAAAATGTTTTAAAAAAGATATACAGTACAGTCCAGATGTAAGCGTGCGTGTACGCTCAACTTGCAAAAATAATTGCTTTCATTCAAAAAACAATAGGATAGCAAGTTCCTTTCAAATTGCGCGAAAATAATTGCTTCGTGTTAAAAACAAAAGCATAGCAAGAAACATTGTATATAAACAATACCTTGCGCGAGAAAAAATTAAACGCGAAGGCCATTGAATTTTTATTTTTTTTTAACAACGAAACTAATTATAGTAACGCGATTTTAATCTCGATATATTTAAAAAACACAAGCTTTTTTAAAAAAACAACAAATCCCATGATCTAAATATTTAAAAAAAAATAAGTAAGGAGGTTTAAAAGAGAAGGAGACACATCTTCGCAAAAACATTTCTATCGTCGTTTTTTGTTTTTAAACTTTTAAAAATTGATCTATATAAAAAACATTTCTATCGCCGTTTTTCGTTTTTAAACTTTTAAAATGCGATCTAAAAAAACATTCCTATCGCCGTTTTTCGTTTTTAAACTTTTAAAATGCGATCTAAAAAAATTTCTATCGCCGCTATTCGTTTTTAAAGTTTTAAAAAGCGATCTAAAAAAGCTTTTTTATCAAAATTAAAGTTTCAATCTTTGTTAAAATATAATTTTTATCGTTTAAAAGCTTTATTTAACCCGCGCAACCAACAATGCCTTCTCGCTAGTTTATTTAGTTTCCACGCAAAACTTTTATTTAATAAAACTATTAAACAATGGCTCTTCGTGTCACATTGATAAAGTTGATAACATTTGTAATTATGCTATTGGGAATAGTTATGTTAACACTATTTAACAATAGTTACGCACAGTTATAACCTATTTTTTCTTCAATAATCTTTTGTTTATTACGTGCAAGTTAATGACTTACAAGACTCGCAAAATAATTAATAAGAACAAAAGACAAATAACTACCACCTCCGAGAAAAAGGTGTGAAACTTCAGCGTACGCATACGCTTACATCTGGACTGTACTGTATAAGGAAAGTCTTTCAAATGGAACACCAAATTATACTTTTATCTAAAGTTTATGGTCTGTTCTGACCAAACTATGGACGCCAGATTAACTTTAGAAGCGGGAATGGCTTGTGTCTTAAGACAGGTTTGTGCATTCACAGTTGGGATAGTCCATTTATTGACAGGAGAAGCCAAACCTAGCCTTGGACAAATGTATTACACTTTTAAAAACCATATGGGAGAGACATAACTCTAAACATAGGACTTTTGTTTTAATTTGGGTCAAAATAGGTCACGAGGGTGCCGATAAGCTGCATAAGCTGTAAAAAGTGCAGGCGTTTTCAGGCGACTTCGGCGTTTTGAAAAAAATTCAAGTATTCGCCCGAAAAACCCGCATAGGCCCGAATAATGCCTGAAAAAAAAAAAAAAAACAGACACTAATGTAATTCAAAAAAACTATAAAAATTAAATAAACTTACTATGTGGTAGTGAAGTTCTTAAAATGGTTTTTGATGGTTTTTGATAAAGTTTAATTTATAAATAACTTCTATATAAACTTTATTAACTCCTTTCTCTTCAAGCGCCTTCTTCCCAACTATCGTCCGCATGGTTTTGTTACAAGGAATTGCATTTCAGGAATGTTCCAGGCGAGTTCGGGAAAGTGCGGTCGGTTTCAGGGGACAACCGCCAATTTTAATTGAAAAGTCGGGCATTTGCGGCTTATCGGCACCCTCTTAATAGGTCCATGACACATTTGGTAAAGTATCTATCTATTAGCACTAAGAACAGGGTTCTTTTTATGGTCGGGGGAGACGGTATTTATTTAAAAACGTGAGTTATCAAATCTAGCTCAATCAATATTGCGAGCGAGAATTGGGTCTGGGAATTTTTTTAAGTTCATAGAAGAGAAGTGTTTCAAACAGAGAAGTTTTTCGAACAGAAGAGAAGTGTTTCGAACAGAAGAAAAGTGTTTCGAACAGAAGAAAAGTGTTTCGAACAAAAGAAAAAATTTTTGAGGAAAGAAGAGAAGTGAGCCATAGAGCCATTGTACTACGCCGGCAAATGGTGTAACGTATATACCACAAGTTATACTGGGCATGCACACTAACTGCAAGTTAGCCATTTCTTCATTGCGCATTTCAGAACCCTTATCTGACCTCATGGATTCGTGTAAAAGAAGCACGTAAATTTAAAGTACATTTAAATTACATTTCTCCTTTGTTATAAAGAACATTAACTAATGACGACAAATAACCAGCTAAAAACGTAACATTAAAAGACCCTAATATAATAAATTCTTCCCAAGTTTGCATTGATAAAAATATGTTTGAAAAATTACTGCAGTGAGAAAATACGCTTAAGGATAATAGCCTCTGTGATGAAGAGTTTACTACGGCGATCACAACTTGTTATTATTATGCTCGATGTTTCAAACATTTTAAAATAGGAAAAAGGAGTAGGGTAGACAGGTTGATGAGGCAAAACATTCTACGAACTTACAAACTGATAAGAAGAGCGAACGAACCAAGTGTTGTCAGGGGCAAGAAAAGTATTTCAAGACTTTTTCACAATAGAAAACGATAGCTAGATGTTCAAATATGTGTCATTTAATGTCACAGGATAATATTGATAGTTCGTATAATTATAATGGTATTACGTGGTACTTTACCTCCTTTAACTAATGCAAGATATAGAGAAAACACAACACGAACTCGAGTGCAATTAAAAAAGCCATTAGGATTCACGGCTAAAGACTCTTACAGATATAGAGCACGGAAGAAAATGAATGATCTACCTTTCATACCTCATGCTGATTCAAAACCAAAAGTTGTTTTGTTTTACAAAAATGGTGATCGTAATTTTCGAGGATATCATGTAACAGTGACTCCTAGAAGGTTTAGAAACTTTGACAACCTTTTAAATGAGTTAACTCGTGTGACAAATTTACCACAGGGTGCTAGGTTTATTTTTACACCTGATAGTGGGAATCGCATTGATAACTTGGAACAGCTGGCTGATGGCAAGTCTTATGTATGTGGGTCTTTTCCAAAATTAAAAAGGATTAATTATGGCTGCGCGCCAGATGGTTCAGTTAGAAAATGTCAGGTTAATAGAAATTTCATTCCTTCACAAAATTCTATAAAAATGAGGGTTGAAACTGATAGACCTCCTGCAAATGTTAAACCTAAAATCATTACTATTATACGAAATGGAATTGGTCGCCCAAGAAAATGTGTTAAAGTTCTTCTGAATAAACGTACTGCACAAGTTTATGATCAAGTTTTAAATGATATAACCTCAGCAGTTGGCGTTGATGGAAGTTCTGGTGTGAGAAAGTTGTTTAATACAAATGGCCAGTTAGTCATGAGTTTATCAGAATTATTTGGAGAAGAAGACGTTTTCGTAGCAGTTGGAAGCGAAAAGTTCCGGTTTACAGAAATCCCATACATGCTAGATGAACTTGGTTTAAGCAAGCAGCGAAGAAAAAATAAGCCAAAATCAGTCCCACTGCCACCTACAAAACGAAGTCCACCCAAAACCACACCTGACAAACGACCTACAGAAATCCGAACATTAAAAAAATTGCCAGATATAAAGAAAAAAGAAAAGGAGGCAATAATTGAGAATGTTGAAGAAAATAAAAAAATGAAAGGTTCGGTCAGAGAAAATTTGAAAAAAGAAGCTAAAAAGGTTACTGAGGATAGTATTGACCATATTGTATTTAGTGATAACGAAATTGAAAATGTAGTGGCCACTGTAGTGGCCAATGTGCAATCTCCTGTCTCATCAACTAAATTATCATCAGCAAGTGAAAATGAAAAGTCATCAAAAAGTAGCAAATCCACAATAAGCAGCAAATCAACGAAAAGTTTGAAATCAGAAAATTCATCAATTTCATCTTCTACAAATGTGTCTGAAATGAAAAAGGTTATTATTGATGTAGTCGAAAATGATGAGAACAATAACAAGTCTAATGCAAATGTCAATCCTGAAATTTCTCATGTGGATTTAGAGTCAGATAATAGTTCTGTGGAAACTGATGATGAAGAAGATAAAGATGTGGTTGATAGTATTGGAGTTAATAAAGGTATAGAAGACAAAGTTATCAACTCCGAAGATAATGATGATGATGACAGTGATCATATTGACAGCAAAGATCATGATGACATTGATAGTAAGGACAATGCTGATTCAGTGGAGAGCTCCTCCACAGATACAGTTACTGTTCAAAGTACTCATAGTAGTAATAGCAAATTGCCTTCAGTCAAATCCCCTTTGTTAAATTATTCAGTTGCAAAGAGAGATGTCACACGTATAAGTGAAAGAGTAGATACAAGTGAAAAGTTATTTGAACTTTACGATTTTGGAGCAAAATTAGGAGATGGGAATTTTGCAGTGGTTAAGGAAGGTGTTGACAAAAAAACTGGAGAAAAATATGCCATAAAAATAATTGATGGTGCGAAAATTAAAGGGAAGGACGCACTACTTCGAAATGAAATTAAAATCCAGCAAGAATGTTTTCATCCGAATATTGTTCAATTATATCATGATTATCATTCTCCTACAGAAATATTTCTTGTAATGGAATTAATATCTGGTGGTGACTTTTTCGATTTAGTTGCACAAAACGTGAAGTTTGAGGAAGAAGAGGCAGCTGGTTATGTAAGAGATTTGTGCAGTGGTCTGGATTATCTTCATCAGAGAAATATTGTTCATAGAGATATTAAGCCAGAGAATTTAATGGTAAGAATGAATGTTACTAAGTTACATTATAACGAGCGCGTGTATAAATTATAGGTGGCCCCTATATTCCTGCAATATACTTTTAGAAAATACTTATTTTGGCAGGTTTAGAAGCTATATATAATGTACAATTTTTTCATTAAAATTCCTATTTTTGTTAAACTTGCTTATACTCCCCAAAAAAGGTCAAAAAACTTCTGAAAATCTTCTGCGTTTTTTTAGAATTTTTTTGTCTGTGTGAATTAAATTTGAACCACGATGAAATTAATCTCCTGGCACATGCTTCATCTTGTTTTTAAGGTTTACGAGACTTCAGGTGGTCAGCAGATAATAAAACTTGCTGATTTTGGTCTTGCTATGAAAGTAACGCAGCCTATTTTCACAATATGTGGCACACCAACTTATGTATCACCAGAAATTTTAATGGAAAAGGGTTACGGGCTTGAAGTTGATATGTGGGCTGCTGGTGTTATTATTTATATTATGCTTTGTGGCTTTCCACCATTTCGAAGTCCGAATCGTCAACAAACTGAATTATTTGATATGATTGAAGCAGGAGAATTTGAATTTTTGGAGCCATATTGGGATGATGTATCAGATTTAGCAAAAGATTTGATAAATAACATTTTAGTTGTTGATGTTGACAATCGCTTTAAAGCTAGTCAAGTGTTTTCCCATCCATGGCTGGAACAGTATAATTTAAGTCGCAACAACACAATGGAATGGTCACCAAAGAAAAAGAACCGGTTTAAGACAATGGCAAAAGGCGTTCAATCATTACAAAGAATGAAATTCTTACTAGATTTGAAACTTCAAAGGGGAGAAAATTTTATTACTCATGTTAGCTCACATGCTAGTTCACAAAGTCATCAAGAAACTTAGTTGGCATAAGTACTGTTTACAAAGTTACTGTTCAAATATTGCAGTTTTATTGTTTTCTACTTACTTTGTGGTATGATTTTTTTGGTTAAAAAAAATAATCCTGGGTTAAAGCTTTTTTATAAATGCGTTGTGCAATATTTTTATGGATACGAATATTTACCAAAAAAAATTATATGAAGATTTTTATTTTGCTGATTCTTTATCTTTCCTTTTTTACTTTTGCTCGGATATCCAACTTTTACTTTCATATTTATACTTTTGCTTCTGTTACCTTCTGTTTCACTAGTTTTTTATAACTTTTTCAACTTTAATGACCAAAGCTTATTTGTTACCTCTATGAAAATGAAACTAATGTGTACCACCTTTAGGAATAAATAAATGCAGAACAAAAGAATTCAGATCGTACAAATTCAACATAAAATCCAATGATCCTGCATTTGCAATTTTATATTTCGCATTATAAGCAATTTTTGAGGTCATAATTTTTAACTTAAATTCTGCTTTTTTTTCTTTCGCAAACAATTTCTTTTCTTAAGGTATCTTTTTTTTGTATTTTATATTCATAGTTTGCAATAATATTTATTTTTAAAAGAGCTTCTTGTATCATTGATATTTTCACACGAATGTCATTGTAATCCTTTCAGATGTAAAAATTTCCTTTTGCTTGTGGTTTATGATTATAGAAAAAGATTTTTGGTCGTAATGGTGTGTTTATAGGCGTGATGTTTGCATAGACAAGTAACCACCGCTAAGGGGCTGTTTATATGTACAAAAATTTCCTCAGATATTCGGAATTTTTAATACATTTTTGAAATGAACGTAAAACCTGCAACCTAATAAATATATTCTTAAAAACTATACAACATATTTCGACGTGCTTATACTTTTGGAGAAAAAAAATGATTGGTGCTGAACCAAATTCCGTCAATTCCATCAAGGTTTTTCTTCAACCAAATCTTTTTTCCACAATATTTTGTTAGTGAGCTGGTCCTATAATGTTTGGGACAGTATTTTTAATATATATATTTTTTGTAACAAAATTCATGCAAATGCTACGTAGGGAAAGTCATTAAATTGATTTTTCTATGGTCAAAATTTTTCTCAGTAGGCAAATCAAGTTATTTTTCATTTTGTCAATGCTGAAATATTTTGCAGCTACTGAGGTTTTTTTTCATACAAAAGCTCCCGAGAGTAATGCGAGAAAACTATTGTTTTCTTCTTGATAAGATTTTTATTGCGTCGTTTCACAAAAATTGCTCCAATCAAAATATATTCCATTGAGGCATAAATATATCATACAGAAGATTTATTTTTACTTTCTTTGTGTATATACCATTAGAAATTTAATCCTTATTAAAAACTTGTGAATATTTTTTGTGACATATTTATATATACTAAAGAGAAAGAGATATGATCCGTAACAAAGTTTTACGACTTTTCTTTTATTATTAATTGACCACTTTCTTTGTATTGTTATAGTCGTGTTCAGAACGATAACTTTGTTATGTTTACAGAATTTTAAGTTGGTTACAAGGCCGTCTTTATTGTAGTCAAACGCCTCGTTTTCAAAAAGATACTTGGATATAGAAAATAATGAATAAAAAAATTCCTGCAGCGGGTTGAATATTTGGTGTGTCCCTCGTAATTTTTCATTATCTACCAACTGTTATATAGTTAATAGACAGAAACCAAAAGTTTTTTTTAAAAAAAAATCGAACCAGTTTCTTATTATTTAAAATGCTTAGTGAAAGCAACCTTCTCGTTGAAATTTATTTCGCAATTCTTTTTACAATTTTCTTTCTCTCAAACATTTTTCGGATTTAAAATTTTAGAGCATGCAAAGTTATTCAAACTTTTTTTCCTTGTTGGACAATGCTGTGGAAAAGAAAACCTAACAAAAAACAAGCAAATAAAAAAAAACACATCTTATTATTGTTAATATGGTGCACATTTTCATTATCTGCACTATTCGTATATTATTTTGAACGTTTACAACACTTGTAGCATAACGTTTATAAGCATATGCAAGCTCAAATGTTTCAAAAAAATGAGTATGATGCTAAGCATATCTGAAAAAAAATATATATATCAGCCAGCCAATAAGTATAATTTAAGGATCATAGCAATATTCTTGAGCATTTCAAGGCTATTACGGCCAATATATATTGAAAAATTCAAGATATCAAGATTCAAGATAGCATCATCTTTTATGGTGGAATCATTTGCGATGTATATTGCTGGTGGACTCCCCATCACAAGACCATCAGTTTGACGAAAGCACCCTTCATTGGTCTGCAAATGACATTAGGGCTGCATAATTTTAACAATTCTTTAAAATTTTCTCTGTCTACAGGCAAAAGTCTATACTCTTCCAAATAGAAAAGGTTGGTACAGTCCTCTAAAGCTTCTGGTACGAAAGTATGACGTCATCGTCAATAAGTTTAATGTGGGGTAAAGTGTCCGAAGTTTTTTAGCACACGAGTTTATTCTATATTCGTCAATCACCGATAATCATTCAAACTGTTAAGAACTGTTGTGATAGTCCCGTGGCAGCTCACTTTGCGGCGTGCAAAACCGAGCTTAAAATGACTGACGTCATTATAATTGCAAGGACGTGCAGATCATTAACATGACAATAAAAGCGCTACGTATGAATCATATTAAACCAAACCTTAATTCTGTAGATGAATATAGATCTGGTGCTTTAGTCATTAAAATTCAAAGCAAGTCTCATACCGTTTGTCAAATATATAAAATATGTGAAGCAGGTGGGGAAAAACAGTAGGGGCAAAAAAGAAAGCGATGACAGTCGAATTTTCTTCAGTTCATCACAAGTCAGATTCACTGTTTAGCTTCAGCCTTTGTCGATCTTCTTTTGTTTAAGGTCATAATTATTATTTTCTTCCTTTCTTAATGTGCATCTCTATTCTTTCTATTCATTTTTGTCACCACTGTGTCAATTTTTGTTTCAGTGATTATTACTTACTAATTAATTCTGGGCGTAAATTCCCTTAAAGCAATGCTCTTTCCATTTTTAAACTGAATTTGGTCTAGAAGTTCGACAACTAGATTTGACTCAAGGTAGGTCGTCACGAATGTTTTAGAGGAGGCGTTTAAAGAAGGGGCGGTTATAAAATTATTTTAAAAAGCATAAAAAATTTAAGGAGGTGTGAAAACAGTACTCATATGTAATACATTTAATATTTTTGTTCTAGTTAATCTTATATTTGCTATAGTTTTTCAAAAAAACATAGTAAACGCTCGAGCTCTTATTTTGATAACGTTTTTGAAGCGAAATCAAAACAACGAAACTGCGCATGCTTAGATACATTTTGCCGTCCAATACGTCTATTCGTCAAATAAGACTTGCTGTCTTCTTCTTGCTTCTGTCATCAAATAGGAATATTTATTTATTTGCTATAGTATATTATGCATGTATTATCTCCTTGTTAAACGTTAATGACAAATAAAAACTCAACTAGAAATCCGCCTTTTATGGAGATAGATTTTTATGAAGCCAATTGTGAATGGCCAATCTGGCGGCGAATTAGATGCGCAATGTCTTTTTGATTTCAAGAGAAACAAAAAACATGTGGCGAATTTAAAATACCAAATGTAAGCACTTTTTAAGTATTAAAAACAAAACAGTTATTTTGTATTCCTTCACAAGGGTGGAAGAAATACAAAAAAAAAAACGAATCAACCCGAAACAACATTTTTTTTAAACATATATATATATGTATAATTTATTCTTTTAATGTCGAGCAGTGGTAGTTGAAGAGTTCTAAAAAAAACTGTCTCTTATATCATTATAAATAGCTGTAATAAAATTGAGAGCACAACGACAAAATAAATCTTTCTTCTAGTTTGAATTCTTTTTCTTTTTTTTTTAATTTTAATTTTAATTTCATTTTAATTTTTTTAATTTCATTATACTTTTGTTATTTATACAGAGCTATATTAGTTAGGATATATCTGTTGTTAATAAACATATCTGTAACGTTAATAGAAAACAGCTACCTTTCCACAAGCAAGCACCGCGGAACTACGCTTTGCGTAGAAAAAACAGGTTCTCGATGATAAGACTACTTTTTGTCTTCTGCGAGTCACCTGGCTTAGTAAGGAAAGTTGCAATTAATCCGTAGCATTGTATGTATATGTTACGTATATTATATATGTATATATGTATTATAATGTCTATGGAAACTTTTGTAACTATGCCTTTTTATGCGAAATATACCTATATACATACAGTACTCTACGATTTTCTAAGAATAAACACTAAAGATTGCGTTCCGATTGGTTTAATGTTTACAGCGAAATATGTCGCCGCTAAAAAGTAGGAACTGTTTCTTCGAGGTGAATTTTTGAAAGCAAAATCAAAACAAACAAAACTGGTGTCATTCTCAGATACATTCCGGCGAATTCGTTGTGTCCAATTCGCATCATAAAAACAGTCCACCACGATATCGAGGGTCATAGCAAAAGGTGATATTTGGCGCTTTATTATTTTTAAAAAAATCATAATGGCACTCCATAAACACCGATAATGGCGGAAGAAGCACTGGGAAGTGGTTGACAATCATTTTTTTTCCTGTAGCGACTCGGGAGACTGTTTTTTATTTACTGAGTTTCTGAGGGCGAATATCATCTCCGTAGGTAAAACTTTCGTGTTATTGGGAAGAAGGTGATATCCTAAATGATATGATAGCTAGCTATGATGATATGATAGCTAGCCAGTTTAGCTATAGTGTATATACTGTCCTCCAATTACGTGATTATCTAAATAAGCGGCAAATTGCAACTCTGCTTGTCACACAGGTTCATGGTTTTGAGTATAAGCCATCCCCTAAAACAACTTTTCAAAAATGTTGGTGAACAAGGCAGGCGTTTGTGCAGGGTCAAGCAAAAAAGAAATCATCTAAAACGTCCCATAGTTTCATAATTTACGTCTTAATTCTGTGATGTGTTTTTTTCCAAAGTGAGATCTAGTGGAATTATTTCTAAAGACTATTTTATAATTAAAAAGGTTGCAATACTTGGCGTCTTGTCTCCAGTGGCGCCAAGTAATATCTCATATAACTTGAATGATCTTTAGAAGCCCTTTAAAATTCCAAGTCTTGCCTTAAACCTTATTACAACTAGTACTGAAACTTGTGTAATTTACAGAATAGACAACTTACACTATATATATATATATATATATATATATATATATATATATATATATATATATATATATATATATATATATATATATATATATATATATATATATATATATATATATATATATATATATATATATATATATATATATATATATATATATATATATATATATATATATATATATATATATATATATATATATATATATATATATATATATATATATATATATATATATATATATATATATATATATATATATATTACATAACTGTGACATTTTAGCTGATTCTGTTTGTTTGACCCTGTGCAAATACTCAATCACCGACATTTTTTGTTTAAGGGATAGCCAAAACCATAGCGGCACTTGTTTGGATAATCACATACTAAGGATGGTATAGTTGACTAGCTACACTTTTCTAACTCTAGACACTAATTATTCTAAGATATTATTTTCTAATAATTTTTATTTCTTGTCAAAGGTTGAAAAAAGGTTTCTGATACTTTTTTGAGGTTGTGTGCCTTGGTCAGTATTCTTTTTATTGTCCATATGTCCTTTTCTATTCTTAGTTATAAAAAATCTACAAGCTATAGAAATCATGGGCATCTATACCAGTTTTAATATCTAGTCCATCTAGTTGTATTTTTCTACCTATAGCTGATAAACAATGATTGCCCAAAAGATGAGAGAAAGGCGTGTGAAGATGGAGAAGGTATGTAATGGCGTCCATTTGCTGCAAATCTATTTCATGCTTCAGATAGTGTGGTTTTTTACTTATAAAATACACAAAAGAGTATAATATTGTGATTTTAATTTTTGTTGTCTGAATTCAACTAAAATTTTGCAAAAACTATAATAATTTTTCATCTTGGTAAACTTTGTTCACAGACCTGCAGGTCTTGCTAGCACTATTGATTGGTAGTAATGAAAAAAAACGCTGCAACTGTTCAAAGTAGTGGTTTTCAAAAAGAAACAATTAATCCAACAAATCTAAAATATCATCTTCATTTTGCTTTTCCAGTTACATAAAACCTAAAACAAATTTTGGAAGGATTAACAAGTAGTTCCTACAAGAAATTTTGTTTGCATGGTATTAGCGATACGCCCATACAATTACTTTATTAAAGTGAAATGAACTTTTATCTCTAAATTAATTTTAATGCCATATATACTTGTGAAGCTGGGAACGATTAAGTAAAAAAACGTAAACAAGAATGTAATTTTGACTCCAATTTAAAAAACAATTTTAAAAGTCTCCATGTATTGGCTTAATTTTACTTGTCGCTGCCTTGAACAATACAATCATAAATCAATTTAGGGGAGAGGGTGCATGTGCAATCATATGCACCATTTGACTAAGCCTGGTAAAACCTTTTTACTGCAATTATTTTGTTACCATAACTACACAAGCCTTTTGATATATTTTCCTTGCATACTTTGTTTTGTTTTTACTTCTCTTCATCCATGTCATTTACATCTTTTGTATTACGGTAAGAAACTTTTACCAAATTAAAAATTCAAAACTTTTTTTTTAGCAAATTAGAGGACAGCCTTCATCAGATGCAGAAGATAACTCAACGAGTTCTCAGACGCCAATGGTAAGTATGTTTTACTTTTACCATGTTTTCTTTATTTTTACCTCAGTATTTTATCAAGTTGACAATAACAGTTTTGTCAGTGCAATTAAAAAAAGTTTTATTTTCTAGCATTTATATGAATGAGAACAGATGACATATCCACTGTGACCTGCATTTTTGTTTGAAGCTATAATATGACAGTGAAGTAAATTTCAAGTATAGATAGTCCAAGCAATTTCTATATAGACTATTGCTACTTCTTTTTTAGATTTCTGTGCAAAATACTAATGCAATGGTAAGTAAATTAAAAGCTACATAGATTGTTCGTAAGGATTAAACCTGCAGGTTATCTTTGCAACTGTTCTCTTCTCTGTGTATAACACAACACCAGATGGATCCAATTCATCCAACACTACGCAATAGAACATCACTAGAATGAAACAACGATTTTACCAAAAAAAATAGTTAAACAATTAAACCTCACTACCAAGTGAATCTTATTAGTTATCAGCGTTGAATGCCAGTTCTTAAAAACAAAAACTTTAAAATATGAAAATATAACATTTCCAAATAATTCTTATCTAATTATGAAACAGTGCCTTGTATATATAAACAAATTTTCATGTAATATAATGTTTTTATTGACATGTAAAATATAAACATGCAGTAATTACAAATCATTCAAAAAAGGCATAAAAAAACTTGAAAGTATTAAAAAAATAGCAGTTAAACCATTCTTTACATCTGGGTGTGTGTCGCAAATCCATTAAAGCACCTGCAGTAAAAAATTTGATTTTCCAAAACTTCAGCTAAAATAAAGCCTGTCATAGCAAAATCAGTAGCTCAGCATATTTATTTTGCAGAATGATAGCAGAAAATTACTTATTCTAAATTTTATATGCATGACTAGTATGCAATTTTATCAACTTTATTATGTACTATATTTTTAACTTCTACTTACCCCTTGACTCATTGTAAGATGTTTGCCATGAAAAGAAAAATAAGAAAATGTGAGCATAGTAGCAAAATATTACTAAAATTTTATTTAAAAGGCAATTTCGATTCAAAAATATTATTTACACTATTCTTGGCCGAGGTATACCTTTAGGTGATATTAATTTTATGTAAACTTAATATGCATTGTTTTGATTGTATAGTCAGCGGAGGACGATTCCAAAGATATGATGACAGCATTGCAAACTCGAAGAATGCAGCGATTTGAAGAGGTTACATTTTTATTTAATTCTTTTACATGTTTGATTATCACAATTTTTTGTACAATATTTTAATGCTGTTGTTTTTCTTTGCAGATAACAAATGATGATCCAATGTTTGGTGAAGAAAATAATCAGCAGAAAAGTAGGTTGATACTTAGAATGCATATTTAAACTAGGTTTCTTTCATAAAGACAAATAAAACAAGGACAGTTAAGAAGGCAAAAAAAAGATAGACATAGTAATTTATATTCCCAAATAAATACTTCATTTTTTAATCTTTAGAAACAAACTGGAAATTTACTCCTTAAAATTATCTTTGTAAATTTTATATTAACTGTTTACCAACTGATAATAACTAACAATATTTATAAAAAAACCTAAAGATTTGAATTACATAAACTTCGCTTTTAATGAAAGCAGTTCTATTTTTAGTATTATGGATATCAATTTGATGTACAAGCGTTCGAGTTTTATTTGTATGCTCTTTCTACAAAATAAAAATAAACAAAACAGTGTACTGTATATTATATTAAGTGACGTATTAAGAAAATTATTTTCCTGACTTAATGAATAGCCATACATATATAACGAATCCCTAAAAAGTCTAGATTATGAATACCCTCATTTGGTCAGGATGTTATTAACACCACCCTTTCAAAAGACAAACACCTCCACCGTTGCTTGGGATGTCATTTAAAATGACTGTGGGTGCAGTAAAATGTTTTTTTAGCTTTCATTACTGCTGAAAAACTTTCTTTATGTTTGGAATTTCACACATTTTAGGCATGCCTGTGCAATTGGCATCGCGTCAAGATAGTGGAAGCATAGAAGGCGGTCTTTCACGCACAACATCAGCTGGAAGCAGTACGTTAAACATGTCCATAAGAGAGCGTTTGCGAAGTCGTGTCAAAACATCGGCTACAGATGTAAGATGCCATTTAATCCTGTTTGTATAGCTCTATTGTTGGTATATTTTCATTGATAAAATATTTTTAACTTTTGCAGATGACCCTGAATAGTCTTCTTAGTTTCGAAAGCACAGTTAGATTTAAAATAAGTAATATTATTTCTTCTAAAACATTTGCACAATTAATTCAAAAGTAGTTTTGTGCCATTATTACTTTTGTAGCCAAACACACTAAATCGAAAATTAAGAGGACTTCGAGATCGTGCTCTTCCAAACAGATTTGAAGAATCTAATGTAAGTAACTTTGTATTTATCGTCATAACATCAAGCTTTTCCATGGTTTGCGATTTTCATTTATCTGCATTTATAATACACTATAAACAACTAGAAAATTATTAGCAATTAAAAGTAAGGATGTGAGTAATTTTTGACACACTACTAAAATATTTGTCTAAATCTGAAAACATCACAGTCGTGGGACAGCAACACTGTTAAAATCAAGACATAATTGAGAAAACTATACTGTTAATCACGCTATTTCTATGCTTGCACATATTTTTGGAACAGTACACCAATCTAAGCAAGTGCAGTTGTGATTCAAATGGATTCTATAGTGCGTGATTGACCATAAAAATAGGAATGGGTCTTGCTGTATGATAGTGCATTGTGAAAAATTACATGCTTTAAGGACCTTGTCTTAAATGAAAATCGTACTCTCAAAGAAAATCAGCTTTGTCATACGATCATGTACCGCACTAATTACGGTAAACAAATGATCATGTGTGCAAATTTCTAAAAAATGAGATGATTGGAAAATGAGAAAATTTCCTCTTAGAAATTTCAACCAGTTGAAGAAGAACTTGATCCATATTTGCAGCAAAGTATTGCAACTACTAAGGAATGGAAAAAGTTAAAGTTTAAAAAGGGAAGAGAACTGGTAAGAGCATTGTTTTAAATGTTTGACATTTGTTAAATTATGATGTTAGTTTTGTTTAGTTTCTTTGTTCCCAAAATATAAAAGTACATGTAAAACCAAAACATTTTAGGGATTTGTAACAGAAGAAGAAGCCTTTCAATTTTTTGTTGGTGAAATCGATGAAGAGCTAGATCCTGAAGGGGCTGAGAAAATTGTATGTAAATGAAGTATAACCATTGTTTATCTAAAAGTCTTTGAATTACCTTGACTGTGTTGTTTCTTTATTTTCATCATTCAAAGGCATCTATAAACACTTGGATCCCCCCAATAAGAGTTCCCTCCAAAATAAGCTCTCAGTCTTAGAAGTCTGAATTTAGAAACGTCTTTTCATTAAAGGAAAGTAAAAGAATCAGCAATATCAATAGCTTGATTTGAAGTACTGAAGCCATTACACTGCTTCTATAACTTTAGGCCAAATAACTTTAAAACAGGGTGGTGACATCAATCATTTTTTACTACATGGGTAACTATGTACAACCTAGTACCAAATTGGGTAAGTTTCCCAGACCTGAGTCCCCGAATCTGTTAACTTAATCCTATAAATTTTTTTTGATCAGCGTTTTAAGCTGTAAACAATAGAGGCACAGGTAAACAAATTTTCAAAAAAATATGTTTGTGTACTGATGGGTCCTTGCTGACATCATCAAAAATCAAGTGATTTTTTTCCATTGTTCTCCTGCCTAACTGGTTTTTTTCTATGGGCCTTATCAACTAGTTTAAATATAATTCAAAGAAGCAACTCACTTTAAAAACATCACCATGAATAACAGTAAATAACTCTTCATAATTCCGATTTCAAAAAGGAAAATTACTGTTTTATGCATGCATAAAAGATCTTCATAAGATCCAAATCAATTTATTTCATATTATGAGGTGTAAGGCTAGGAGAACCACTACCTTTTAACTCTACGTACTTGTGTTTTGGTTAACTAATTTAATGCCTCCAACATTTCTCTATCTGAAAATAAATTAAGATTAAGTTTTCAGTAGCATAAATAATCCTATAAGGGGCATATTTGTGTACAAGTAGTTTTTAAGTTCTGTATTCTTTTTTTTAGACATCACCAACACCTCCAGCAGTTGCTATCGATATGGAAGACTCCTTTTTAATATACAATGCCAAACCAGCATATGTGGGATCTAAGGAACGACAAGAAATTGAAAGTAAATTGTATCACCACCCTTCTTCCCTTCCAGGTATCTTTTCTATGTTTGAATTCATCTTTGGGTTGACTGTCTGCGTGCTCCAATGTTTTTTCTGCAGGTTTCTCCTGAACTTTTAGTATTTTCTGACTGAACGCTACATATCATTTCTGCTACAACCTACCTGATTTTTATTTAATATCAGTTACTTTTAAAAACATTATTTTCTTTTCAGAATACATGGTACATTTTATTTGCCTTATTATGTCTGATTAAAGGCATGCTTAATAGACCAAATGTGTCAAAAAAAACTGGTGTCTTTTACAAGTTAATTCCCATTTTTTATTAAGGCGATTATTGTTATTTTCACATTACTTTTACTAGCTCCACGAGAATCAAAAGTTCCAGCTGGTATCCTTCCAAGGAACCTGGAAGAAGAAGGATTTTATGTGGGCAATGCACCTCCTGTTTCACGTAGTAGTCTCAGTCGGATGGAGAACAGAATAATTGCTAGTGATCCAGGAGTAAGATTATACCATTCTTTTGTAATGTGAGAATAATAAATTGACAATGACATAATTAATACTGGTAATTACATAGTATTGAGTGCAGAAAATTATCTTATAAGCTTTTGCATACCATAACATTGAAAAATACTCTGGCGTTAGTTTGAAACAATAAAACAATAAATAAAGCAAATTTTATTTCAGTTTTTCTAATTTTTTATTGTGTTTCCATTGAGTTCTTACCCATCATCCAAGCTATTCTTTTAACCATTTATCTTTTGTTTGTATCAGTAAACAAACACTGTAGCTAGAGCTTCGTTGGCTGAATTTTAAGTGGAAATAGATTTTTTTTCACAATTTTGAGTTTAAGCCAGTGTACCTGTGTATTCTACTTGTATTAACCAATCACGTTATTATATTTTATGTTCTTGTGTCAAACCTATTTACACCAGCACTTTTTTGATCCACAGGCCATAATTCCATTTACTGCTAACTAGAGTTAAAAAACTTGAGACAGTTTTAGAAAGTCTAAAATTGTCTTCACTGAGTAATAAAAAAAAATAATATGAAAAATGAATTTTAAGGACTCATTTTGGATCAAAAATGTGTATGAAAATATCTTCTTTCAACGATAAAGGTAAAACGATTTTTCTCAGATATACTGATATTCATGGCATTAAACTTAGTAAATGTTTAGAATATGCTAGAGGTAAGAAAAACAATATAATAATGTCATTAGGATCAGAAATGTCGTTTTTTTGGAACGATATTGCCTTCAAATCTGGATTGTATTTTATCCTTAGGACTTATATATATCTTCTTTAAAACATCTTAGTAACCTGTTAACAGAAATGCATGTAATAAATAATTAATAATTAAATGTCTTGCAACACGCACACATGCATATCAGCAACTTTTTACTACAAACCCAAACAAAAGTTAGGAAAAGTCACAAAATCTCAATTAAATAAATGGAAAAAAAGTTATGACCAGTCAAGAGGCTGCAGGCACTTCATGCCTTTCTCCCTCCCTCAAATTCTAATAGGGTTAATGGTTTTATATTTTTATTTTGGAAATTTTATTTTCACTTCTTATTTTAAGGATACAAGTTGGTTTGATGAAGATGGAAACCTTAAGCGTTTCCCTAATCCATTAAAAGAACAACCTGTAAGACTAATGATGCCTGACGAAATGGATCTTGATCCTCTGTTACAATTAGATTGGCAAAAGGTACATGGGAAAACAATTTTCACCAAAAAATAGATTATTTGGTGAAACTAACGGTTATTACAAAAATAATTATTGTGGTATATTTACAGTAAAACCCCTTTTAACATTTTTTTGACTTGTTATTTATTAGGCACAGTTCTCATCATTGGACACACGTTATATTGATGAGCAAGGTTTGTTAAAAATATTAATTTTTCCACATGCTTATCGACTAGATTGTGTACTTATCATGTGCAGTGTTAATGGGAAATTTTCGAATATTATCATTATTATTATTGAAATTATTTACCCAAGATAGTTCCTATTGGTACTGCTATCAACAGGGGTCCTGCGAGGGGGTTCTAGTTTTTTTTAATCTTCCATTTGAGCTACGAAAGTTGTGCAAGCTCAACAATCAACAACACGTAGAAAGACCCGCTATTATATAACTTTTTGCACATGTTTAATGAAAATTTTTCTTTATGCAGGTTCAAATTTTATTTTGTATTGCATTATTTAGTCATTTTTATGGTTGTCAGTTGTCTGTGTTATCATTCACTACTTTATTATAAAAAGCTTCCTGTCATGCTACAGTTATGTGGGATACAGGGTTTTGGTATACATGCAGCAAAAAGCGCATGTCTAATGTTTTAGGTGTGCCAGATTGATGAACCCTTTTATAAATTTTGACATTTTACATGTGCCATTAATAGCACGCCTTTATTTATTCGTGTCTGTGTTGGTGTGTGCGTGCTTTTGCATGCCTCTCAGCCTGAATAAGCATGAAGATGCAAAAATATGTGCTATGCTCAATTAAATTTTTTGGGTAGAAAAACCTAGTAAACGAAAGTCTTTTTTCATTACAGAAAATACTTATGTTAACAATACTTCTGTTTCTTTTATAGTATTTAAGTACTTCTATAGTATATATATAGTATATATATTTTTTGCAGGGAATGTTCACTACCAACTTGATGTTGACATATCCAATATAAAATTCACTCATCAGTCTTTATTCAGTCGTGAGCATGTTCTGGAATCACAACTGACTCAGCTGCATAACCATTATTTAGTGCGAAAAAAAAGTGGATTGGTGGAGCATCTTGAGAACAAAGTAATAATAACTTTTACCATTGTGTTCTTATTTCACTAGAGTTAAATTTTCCTAGAAACATTTTTAGGCTCAACTTAGATACTTAGATAAGCACCTATTTGAAAATTTATTCGATCTTTTCAACCTGCTAAATGACAAAATTTTTTTTTGGTAATTAATTCCTGATACAGTTGATCAGGCAAAAATTTTAGACGTCATATAAATATTCCCATTAGTAGTGTGCAGTAGAACTCTCTTGCACGTACAATTATTTAACAATGGGTCTGCTTTTTCTGTGGTTTATGCTGTTTATTAAGTAATTAATAAAGTGTTCTTTTTACTTAGCTTGAAGCTCTACGAACAGCATTAAAACAACTGAATAATGAGACTGAAAGCATAAAAAGTCGTCAAAGTAAACTGCTAACTGAACAACATAAGAAACGCATGAGAGAATTTCAACTTGAGATCAGGTATGGTACCGTCTTGTAATCAGAGAATTCAAATATTGAAATGTTTTTGAGTTAAAAGGAGTAATTCTTTAAGATAGCTGTATGAAATTGTAACTTGACTAATAATGAAGTTAGTAATGTAGAGTAAATTCAAATTAACAATTTACCCCTAACCTTCTTGTTCAGGTTTTAAAATTATTCAACTACTGTGAAAGTTTTATTGAGAAAAAATCAAAACAAAATTTACAAATGTATGCATAAATAATTTGTGTCGACTCTTTTTCTTCTAGAGAGATACATTTAAATAAAGAAAACAACGAAATTCAGGAAAGAACACTTTTAATGAATTTATTGAGAACATGGCGGAAGATAAAGATGCTGCGAGAAAGTCAAAACTTTGTAAACACAAGCGTTACAATAAAAGTTAGGAAGTAAGTGTTGCAATAAACTGTTGAATTGTATATTTGTTGCTTTTTCACAACGTGCTATCACACATAAATGATGTTTTTTTTTGTAGAGAACTGTCGAATAGAACAGATGATGAAAAGAATATTGAAATGGAGATTCAGGAACGTCTACAAGGTGAAAGGTGAGCAATTCTCTTAATATAAAAAGTTTCATCAGTGCAGGTCTTTCCTACATTTTGTACAAATTTCAATTTTTGAGGTTTTTGTTTATTCAGAGCATTGTTTGAAGAGCAACATGTAGAAGATAAACAAAATTACAAAGCACAATTGTTGAAGTGGAAGCAGTATCGGAAATATATGGTTAGTTTTCATTGTATGTTACTCACACATGCCGTGTTGTTTACTGAATTCATCTCCTTCTTCGAAGCCTACATTTTTATTGTTTATTATTGTAATATATATGAAAAAGACATGTAAGGTATAATTACGTACTTACCTTTCCTTATAGTGAGCTTGTCCAATCTTTACCATATCACCATTAAGTATTTCTTGTATGCTTATTACAACCATTTTTATATATGTTTTTTTTCAGAAAAGGAAGCAACAGAAAGCTAACACAGAAAATGAATTAATGCCAGAAATTCCAGAAGGTTTTTGTTCTTTTTTTTTAACCCTTAAGTTGAAGATTAATGCATACTTTGTTAAAATTGGAGACTAAATTGTGTATTTGAAATCAATTTGATACTGTTTTATTCCGTGTGTAAGTAAATTACACACAAATAAGCTATTATATATGTGTACGTTGCATGTTTGTTAAAAGTTTAATAATTAATTTAATAATTAGAATTATTTTTAGTTTTAAAGCCAGAACCACCACCGTCTTTTGACCAGAAAGAAACCGAAAAAAATATAAGAGAACATATCTTCCAATGTAGAAGAAAACCAGGTATTCGTTCACAAAGTTATAGTAACAAAATTTTTTGATCACACAATTTTAGAGGATATTTAAAGTAAACAAAAGAACTTTAAATAATCCACAATCCGAGATATTGAGAACTCAGTTTCTACCTAGGGGACTACTAACACATGAAATCTCATTCAGGGGATAAAAACAGGGTTGGGATCTCATCTCGGTATGAGATCAACAGAAAAATCCATGTAAACACTATACTTTATTTTATCCTGGGATGAAGTCAAAAGAAAAACACGTGTTAACACATTTTTTTTTATTGTGCTCAGATCACTAAATGTATCTACATTACAGAATTTCCAATTTATTCAGTTTTTGAAGAACTCTAAATAGTAAAAAGTTAACGCAATAAATGTTTCACTCCCAAATATCTGTCAACTTGTCAATGTTCACTTATGAACTTTTTATGATCTTAGACAATTTGGTGATATCTAAAACCTCAATCATAATTTATTTGTGCTCATGTCAGCATATTCATTTCCACAAGATTTTCTGGGCCATTCTGGACAACCTTTTTTAACTTGGATTCGGAGTACTGGTTAGTGATGCTGTCCCGGGTGGTAGATTTTTATATAAAATTTTTGTTGTTTGTAGGAGAAGCAATTTTAGTTCCAGAATTGCAAACAGGTGCTGTTATTACACCCAATGGAGAATGTCCTAGGTAACGTTTAATTTTTACTTGTGATACTATGAGGATGTTAATGTTGACACTATTAAAGCCTGGATTACCTTATCATGTTCACCTTATGAGATAAAAGATATATCGATTGTGCCATCAGAAAGAGTTTATCCTGGTTTAATAGCGTATTAAAAGAAAGTTGTTTCACAAACAACCATGCAGGTCTCTCACAAGTCCTGTTTAAATGGTCAACAAAATCGTTGAAGATTTAAAAGAAAAGGAGACGTATCTGAAGGATGAGCTCTTGCTTAAAACCACAAGCACTATATTCTGCCTACTTACTGCACGTGTGTTCCTTGATCCCCGTCTACACCGGTCAGGTCCAATCAAACTTCTAGGTTTTGAAATCGTAGCCATGTTCGGCGGTTAGGGCATCGTTCTCCTTCATATTTTTTGCAACAAGATTTTTCTTGATGTCTTCTCTCTATTATGGTCTTTGTAAAATCCACGTAGCATACTCCCAGTTTTATTCAAACTAATCAAACAGTCCTCTCTTTCTATATTTTTACATACCCATACTACCTTTAATGTCCTGAATTACTTTTAAATTATTTTTCTTATATTGTTTTCTAGACAAGAACAGATACGCAGATCAGCAATGAAAAGCGCAAAGTACATGATTAAAGTTTTGTTTAACGATTTAGAAGTGTCGAGAACTGCAACCAGGTTAGTAGGAATGAAAATCTCTTTACGTCTATGAGTTAATTTTTACTTTTCCTGGAACTATGAATCTGTAATTATGAATAATATGTCATCATTACTATTTTTATTTCAATAAAAATAAGTACGAGAAGTTTGATTGATGATGACATTTTTTATTTATTTCATTTTAACGGATATTTATTGGATGTTAATATCCGTTAACATAAAATAAAATTAAAAAATGTTATCACCAATCAAACTTCTCGTACCTAATTTTATTGTGAAGTTATATGCCCGAATTAATATATATTTTAGTTTTGTTTTTGAATTATAGGTGTATGATAAACCAATATGCTTATTTTAGTGCATAAGTGATGGTAATTGATTTTAAGGTCCTACACTTTAAAACGACGATCTACTTCATAATAGTAAAAATAGCACTCATATCACCTTTTTATGTTTATTTCTTTAGAAGAATATTAATAAAACAGTAATGAAATTTTATATTTGTACAAAACTCTTTGTTGTGCCGAGATTGGATATCTATACTACTTTGTCACGTGGAATAAAAATTTGGATTTGTCTTACAAAACGTGACATTGAAAGTACACGTGACTTGGTTTATATCCAACTTCATCCAATAGGAGTTTTTAATTTGTCATGTGATTGTTTTTTTTGCATATAATTTAAAAAAATGTTTTTAGGCCACTCACAGCAGATTTCAGTGTTCAATTTGGTGAGATTCTAAGTATCAAAATTTTACAGTGGCCAGAGAGTATCAAACTACAGGTAGAAAACTTTGATAAATATTTCTCTTCTTTGAAATTTCTATTTTGAAGATTAAATCCCTAGCCAGGATGACATTATATTTTTTGTATGTTTATAACATGGTGGTCTTTAAATTTTTTACAAAAATTATATAACTCTAAAAGTACTGATTTTTTTCAATGTCTATTTCTGCATGACTCGTTCAAGTTGGGAGTTTCACATGGATTACATTTTGCAAATTTGTTAATTTTTTTTGCAGATCTACGATGGAGTGACAACGAATCTCCTAGCAGAGCTTTTCGCACCAATTCCTGACGCGAGTTCGTTTTCATCTGCTGACACGTTGAATTTAGATGGATTAGAGTTTAGTAGTGATAAGATTATTCAATATAGACACGAGGGCGTAGGCTCTGGTGAGGATGTTTCTTTTTTACTTCTTAGTAGAATCTGTTTCAAAAACTTTTTATAAAGCTCTATGATTTGCTAAATCCTTTGTTTGTAGCTAGTTTTCTTTATGTTTAAGAAATGAACACATTTATATTTGTTGACATTAGGTATTCCTGTTGACTTGAGTTTGGGTACTGAAGGTGAAGTACCAATCATACCTCTAACATCAGGTATCCTGTATATCGCAACCAGCTGGGGTGTGGATGAAAATGGTAAAAACATGGCACCTCCAGTTGTATGTGACAGTAGTCATGCTGCTATTAGGTACGTGATACTCCTTTGTTGGTTTGTACTGTACTGTCACTTTTTAATGGATGTGTAGGACATGTTTTATGTTCCATGTTTTTGCTAACTAAATGTATTCTCAAGAATGCTAAAAAGAAAGGGGGGGGGGGGGGGGGTCATTCAATATAAATTTAAAAAAGGTTTCTTTAATGAATGTACAATGTCATCTGCTTTCACTCGCATTAAAAGACCCACACACTTGCGCTGGAATCTGTAGGACAAATCAAATGTTTTAATTCCACATTATATTTCACTCATAGCTCTGCAAGACACCACGACGCTTTGGCCGCGTTGGGTGCAGCTGGAATGGTCGATTTGCAAAAACTGCTGTCGTGGATAAGTATGGAGTCTGCCATTTGTTTGTAACATGTAATAAAAAGCGACAAAAGAAAGTTGCAGTTAAATATGTGAAATGATTTTTAAAATTTATGACCGCAAGGGAGTACATACCGTCATGCTTTAGGCGTTTAAGACTATGTTCACACATTGCGGATAAATGTCGTTCCAAAATATAATTGGTTACGAGTAGGCCACGCGCTCACACGGTTTCGAAGCTATCCGATATGCGAAACAGAGTGATTCCGTTCCGCTATAAATAGTAAAATGATTTCGCTCCTCTGTTTTTCGAAAAACATGTTCACACGTCATTCCGGAACAAAACGATTTCAAAATAAAACCTATCCGCAATGTGTGAACATAGTCTAAGATGTTTCAGATTAAGAGATCCATTCATTTGAAATTCTACATTCTTTGCCATGACTTTTATAGCAGGTTATAAATTTAAAACTGAGCATTGTTTATGTTAATTAATCACTCTGAGCAGGTATAGTAAGTTTCAAATCAACTCTTAAATGAAGTGTTAGGGTATAGAGGATTTTGATGGTAGAGTTGCTATGCTTACATCATCGCTGTGGTTCATACAGAAAGGAAAAAATAAGAAATGTTAAAAAATAATTTATTTACTGTGCGTTCTTGTGTCAGGTCATGCAAAGTTAGATCCAAACGATCCATCCAACGCAGACATCATAAACTTAGCGAAGGTTAGTTTTACTTTTTCTACATTATTTGTACTACCTGTCAATCATTTTGTGCTGCGTGTTTACAAGTGTCAGCTGATTACACTGGAAATTTGTGGGTTTTTGAAAAATGGGTACGAAGTTTAGGGTTAATATTTGAATTAATTTTATTTATAAAAACAGTTGGTAACATACTCCTAACAACAATTTTTTTTTACTGTTAAGATGGCACAGATGTCGCAACTCGATGACATCAAAGGTCCTCAATTTTTTCGCCTGAACCAACTCGAAGAAGAAACTCAGTTCGCAACTAAGGAAGAACTTGAGCACAACAAGCGCTTCCGTTTGATCAAACTGCGCGATCAAGGTGTACCGGAGCTCAAACATTTCCAAATGATTCCCACGGATGAAAGATATATATCTGATGACGTTTTCGAGGTTTGTAACCATTGATAACTCACGGTACAAGACGTACTGCTTTTTTATTGCTCTTGTTTTAAAGATTAATTATTGATTAATTATCGTTATTCCGTCGTTCACATTGTTTTCGTTATCGCTATTGTCGTTATTACCGTTTTTACCGTTGTTATGCTGTTTTGTCGTTGGTGTTTTCGGTGGTTAGTCGGTACTGTTGTTGTCGTTTAGTATTTGTTGTCGTCATGCTGTTATCATCGCTCACCTTTTTGGTTGATCTTGTCATCTTTATTGTTACCTTTATCGGGTGGCCGTGTGGTTCGTTCGTAGACTTGTGGTTCATTCGCTTCCAGTGCGGAAGGCTTTAGGTTCAAACTCCGGCCGATTTGTACCAAAGACTTTAAAAGTGTGAACCTTTCCTTTCTGCTTACCTTTGAACACAAGAAATGGATTAATATCTAAGACAGTTATCTTATTAAGCTGTTGCTGTGCATGCACGGTTTTAGGAACTCGAATGGGAGCTTTTAAAGCAGTAGGAGCTGTGTTGATAGAAATACCATTAGGAACTGAGCAGGCTATCCTGGGTAAATTAATTTCAATCATAAAAATAAACAAGAAAATGCTGTGCATATTAACAATGGGGAAGAAGAAATGATGTTTTGGCGTAGAAACAAACTTATATTATATTATAATTATGGAAGGTTAATAAGAGATCAATTTGCACATTTCTTCCGCACTTTGTGAATATAGTGCATATAAAAGTAATTGTTTTAAACCACCTTAAAAACATTGAATTGACGATGAACCTGACCTGAAACCAAACCATCGGGCTATTGTGATTGAGAATTTTTTTCTGATCTTGGTCGTCTCCGTAAAACGTCATTTTCTTATCATCTCTCGATTTTGTCGCTGTTTTTTTTTCGTCTTTATTGTTGCTCACTTTAATCATTTATGAATATCGTTTAGGAGTATGAAAAACGTCTGAATATGGATAACGAAGAACAAGATGAAGAATATTCGCAAAGAAAAGCTGTCGCAAAGTTTCTTGCCAAGGTAGGTAGTAATAATCTTTTCAATTCACTAGTGGCGTTCGTAAAATTATGCCGATGCAGATTAAATTCTAAAACTATGAATTTGTAAATAAAATAAAAAATTTGTAAAATTATGTCAATACTGATTAAATTCGTAAAATTTTCTCGATACTGATTTAATTTGTAAAATTATGTCGATACTGATTAAATTCGCATAATTTTGTCGATACTGATTAAATTCGTAAAATTATGTCGATACTGATTAAATTCGTGAAATTTTGTCGATACTGATTAAATTCGTAAAATTATGTCGATTCTGATTAAATTCGTGGAATTTTGTCGATACTGATTAAATTCGTAAAATTATGTCGATTCTGATTAAATTCATAAAATTTTCTCGATACTGATTAAATTCGTAAAATTTTGTCGATACGGATTAAATTCGCATAATTTTGTCGAGACTGATTAAATTCGTAAAATAATGTCGATACTGATTAAATTTGTAAAATTATGTCGATACTGATTAAATTTGTAAAATTTTGTCGATACTGATTAAATTCGCATAATTTTGTCGAGACTGATTAAATTCGTAAAATAATGTCGATACTGATTACATTTGTAAAATTGTGTCGATACTGATTAAATTCATAAAATAATGTCAATATTGGTTAATTCGTAAAATTTTATCAATAATTGTAAGCTTCCAAACCAACTGGTTTGTAGCAGTTTTAAACTGTCGCATCGTGTACCTGCAAAGACAGAAGGCTAGCAGATTATAATAGAGAAAAATAGGAAATGTTATGGAGAAATATAAGTGAGGACCTCTTTTTCTATTTTTTAGGTTCGACAACAAGTCCACTCGCGTTCTCAACTCGCGAAACGTCATCTTGATCTTGAAGATATTGTGGTCGAAGAAGACATTCCAGACATAGGGTAAGATATATTGTGTTTCTCTTCTCGCTTGAATGCATGAGCTTTTCACGTAAAATTTCCAACCATTTTTTATGTGTTTCTGCAGCGTCTGGTGTTTCAGATCTGGTGTTTCCTTACTTCTGTCGATTTTTCCCACTTTTCCTTAATAATTAATTTGTCAATTTAACAGATAAACTGTACATGTATAAATCTCAAGTCTCAAGAAGTCACAAACTTCCCTAAGCTGATCAATTTAATACGTACACCATTTCCCTCAATAACGCTTTGAGAGTAAACGGGGTTACCTGCGAGTCAATGCGAGTTTCGTGTCGATTTTTCGTGGCATTCTAGGAGCATTCGCCAAAGTGGCGCGTTAGTAAGACGCGTCATAAGAAAGCTCCCAATTACCCGAAGCTGAGATTCTTGACGTACAAAAAAACCAATATTCCTAGAAAGAGTTGTTTGTTATTAAGGAGGGGAATGTGATTGAAGAAAAATCTCGAACCTGGTTTAAATATTAGTTAAAAAATTAATGGACTTCCGTGCTAACTAGGTATTTCCTTAGCCTAGTACCAGATAATTGAGTATGTAATGCAATTAGGTGTAGTGCTGATAATGCGTAAACACTTCCCCTGTATTCTATGTTATGCAATTTAGATGACCCTCACTCTCCTCCCTGCCTCTCAACATTATTTGGATTTGCATGAGATAGATATTGTTCAGAATTATGTTCTTTTTGTATTTAATTTGCATTAAAAAATATTTATTTTATGTCTAGAACTCTCGGCGCACGAATTGCTCAGATGACCGAACCGCGTAGGCCGTTAAAACCAATAAGGAAAGAAAGAAAAAAGATTGGTGGTCAGGTTGGTGCACTTTTTCTTACGTCGTTTACGAATTAATATTTGCAGGCTTATGGATTCCTTAGGTTCGATGTCTCGTCCTTGTGTATCAGTAGTGGAAAAATAATCCGTCTAGTTTCTCTGAATGCAATTCTTGTCCCCTTATTTTTTTTAAATTATGTTATTCGGCAAAAAATATGTTGGACTAAATTTTAGAAAGCAGAATATTTGTCACATAAAAAAAGACAAACATGAACCATCCTAATCTCTCCTCAGCCCCCAGCCTCAGCTGAAGTTTCGGGAAGCTAATAAAGTGGTCACGTGTTTTTTAGGTGGAAGCAGTTTTAAAATTTTTTAACATATTACCTGTATTTCTAGAATTTAGCAGCAGTGAAAGATGTCCATCTTTTGATCAATATCGTGCGTGCATTTGATGTTCCCATCCGTATCGACGATACTAGCATGCAACAGCCCACAGCTGGCTACAATGTGGCAACATCACAAGTAAAGGTAGGCCCCTTGTGCGGGATTTGTAATGGATATATATTCAGTAGTAGAAAGTGAAGACAGCGAGTGAAATTTTGCTTCAAACAGTGAATGCATTATTTTTATCATTAATCAGTTAAAATCACTAAGAACTTGTTCATAATTTTAAATTACACTAACTTGCAACGGGTTCCTACGCTTTCTAAAAATCCTAAAAAATTAAATTCTTCGAAATAATCTTACATAATCCTAAAATTTCAGATTTTCTATGAAAACTTCAAATAATTTTTAAGCAACATTTATTTACTAAACTCATCAAACCAATTTGTCTTCCTTTCAATTCTTTTAAAGTCCTTGATACATGTTTGTACGTTTTTTCTCTGGTAATCGAAAAAAATCTCCTAAAAAAGTCAAAATCCTCCTAAATCCTCATGAATATCCTTGAAAAAATAAGTTGCAAAACGAGTTGGAAACCTGACTACACTAACTTATTTCACTTTATTATTTTATTAGATTTTGTATTTGTTTCTTGTTTTAACAACCTTTTATACTATTTTCTAGTCTTTGGTACGGCCTTTTATTGAAGTTATGTTTCAAGGGAATTTCCTTCGTACAACAGTTGCTGAAGGTGCTTTTCCAAGTTGGAACGAAGATTTAATACTTCCCTTTAAGTAAGTTGGCTTATTGAGTAGCACAATGGTGCAGTTCTGCCTCGATTACCTGTATTTTGTCTAAACCGAACCTGGTTTATTTACCAGGCAATATTAAAGGAATTTTTTCTTGTTGTCCTTAAATATATGTCAAATCCTGTCTAATGCAGACACGGTTTTGTCGACTACGATACCGAATATATATTTTTTTCTCATCAGGCCGCCGAACAACGATTACACAACCGACTCACTACAAATGGTAAAAGATAAAATATATGTGAACCTGTTTGATGAAGTTGTCGTTGATATGTTGGTGGTAAGTATTTATTCATTTGTTTTATTTGCTCGCTTGCTCGCTCGTTCGTCCGTCCGTTCGTTTGCTCGTTCGTCCGTTCGTTCGTTCGTTTGCTTGTTTGTTCGTTCTTCCGTTCGTTATTGTTTACCATGTCGTTTCTTTATAAATTTATCAACTTAATTCTTGATGTGTGTATATGTAGGATGACCGACTGCGTCCGACAAACATTCATCATCGCATTGAGAAGAGATGGCTTGGTAGTGTTGAAATACCATTCTCTACAGTTTACTTTAACTCAAAGGTTAATATAATGTTTTTCCTATTTTAAATAACCGCAACGTCTTAAACGTTACGTCTCAAGACGAAGAAAATCAAATTTTAATAGGTGGTAGTCATTTCCAACTAATTCATTCTGCATTCATGTTTTAGGTCGAAGGATTTTTGCAAGTGAATTCGCCATCCGTTCTTCTTGGTTACAAACGTGGAGACAAACAAAACAATTTGAACCTCATACAAGATCGGACGCTCGTACAAATGTTCGTTACAATTGAACCGCAGCTACAACCGGCTCCACCCATGCCGGAAAAGTTTGAAACAAGTGAAAACGATATGCTTGTGCACAATTCTCAGGTGTGGCTGTCTGCACTGCGGGGTAAACATCCGAAACGCGAATTCAAAACAATGGTATCGGACATCGATGGAAAGAAAGTGTTTTTGACCCGATATCTTTACGCGCAACAGCCGCCTAACGAACTTATACTTAATAATGATGTGGATATTTTTAAGAAGTGCAAACTTTTGGCTCGATTTGTCTCGCTCATTCCTTACGTAGCTGATTCCGTGCAGTTTCCAGACCTCTGTGATATATGGGCAACGTCAGATGTAAGTATGCTCCAAACAATGCGCTAAACTGCACGTCTTATGATGCAATAACATCGGTGTCCAGACACGACATTTGAAAAACGGGGAAAAAAAGGGAAATTTACAGTATTTGAGATTCACTAAAAATGGAATTTAGCGAAATTTTTAATGGCATGTCACTTTGCCATTATATGTCGGGGATTTCTTTGCCAGAATTTTCAAGCGCTAAACACAAGATTGAAACTTCAGTTGAAAGAATTACTTTAACCAATGTTTGCATTCGTATACTGTAATATTTGTTAGCATCGCGATTGAAATGTGTCATTCATTCACCACATTTACCCTATTTGAAATATTTGGGGCGCTCACTTAATTTTGGGAGGCGATAATTCCCTTGAATGTGAGGATTCTTTCAAAGAGGGCGCTCTTTTGAGGGAGTGTACTTTATTTAAAAATAAAGTACACTTCCTCAAAAGAGCGCCCTCTTTGAGCGCCATCTTTTTGAAAATTCAAAAAGATGCTTATCAAAATCCGAGTGGAAAATTGCATTCGGCTTAACTGGGAAAAAAATTGAATTCCCACTACTATAAAGACTACTTATTTTATCCACTTTTACTTGCGTTCTTCTGTGTAGCAATTTCTTCAAATGTTGGCTGGTGACGAAGAAGAACATGCTGTACTACTGTGCAATTATTTTCTCTGGCTTGGTGTAAAGTCGTATTTAATTCTTGGGCAAGGTATTCCTGAAGGTAAAAACACATTTCATTTCGGAACATTTCTATGATTTTCTTATTTGGTTATAGAGCGAAGTTGCTGTTACGACTACCGTGTTTTACAAGCTTTTTTATATAAGAAAATCAAAATTTTAACCAAGCTGGTCATTATTCTTAATTCTTATTTCTCTATGGTTCTAAACAATATGCCTGTTGTTTTAACCTAAAATCCTAGCCTGATATTCTTAAAAGACGTGTATTACTTTAGTGCGGCAAACAGCGTAAATTAACGAAGAACGCGGATAAGCGTAGATATTACCATTAAATATTCCTCTGCTTGTAATCTTGGGAGTAAGAAAGAACAACATAGTAATTTTATTTAAGGTTCCACGGCGTACGTTCTAACTCAAGAGGGTACGTCGCATCGATTATGGAATGCTAGCACTGGAGAAAGCTACGAAGCGCAAGATGTACACTCTCCATTGCAGAGCATAGGGTGCTTAGTTGACGATACAAACGTAAGTTGTTTTAACTTTGCTGGAGATGATTTTTAACTTCCTAGTTTTTAGTAGGAAAGAGAAATTCCCTTATATATTTTTATATAGGTATTAAACAAATTCTCCAATTAAGTATAGGAAAAGGTTATTCTGGAATATGCCTAGTACCATATTTTGGAGTGGCCACGCCTAAAACCTCCTAGGTAACATAAAACTTTGATCCAAAATATCAACTCCTTCTCAGGTCTCCTAAATTGTGCGGAAATGGCGTTCGTTTTTTGTTTTTACATCTCATGTGACGAAAAACTAAACATATATTTATCTTGCAATAGGATTGATGGATTATGTTCACATAATTACCGCAATTCGAGATGAACAGATTCTCTGACATTTAAACAATGAAAGGCTTGATTATTAGTAACTTCATTTCCTCCTTAAATTTTAGTAATAGTTTCGCAAAGAAGGGAATGGTTTTTAGTGTTTTCTCCTAGAATTTAACTGAAAACCTCCTCAATTCTCCTAAAATCTTCTTAAATTATATAATTTAAATCTGTGGCCACCCTGTATTTCGGCTTTTGTTTCTGACCACTATAGGAATGAAACCCACAAGTTTCTATTCGTGTTGGAAATATAAGTTGTTAAACTATTAGATCTGTTGTCTTTCTGTAATTTTCACGTAAAAGTCATACTCATGCATCGGTTGTGTTCTAAAGGGACGGACAATTTTTTTTTTGAGTAGTAATTATATAACTTATACACGTGCTTTCTGCGTTATTTTTGCATTCATATTTAATTTGTACTCTTTTCGAATTTATTTTAGATCTATGGTAACATTCAGTCCGAGGAACATCCTTCGAAATTGATTTTTAACCCAGCTAACACCAAATGCTGGAAACCTTTTTTCAGTAAAGCGTATCCCAACCCGGGATTGGCTTCAATCCAATCGGACAGACTGAACTACATTCCTGTCGACGCACAGTTTGCGATTAACCTCGAAGACAGGTATGTTCGCGACTTTAAAAAAGAATACCCACCCCCACCCTCTCCCAAATAAAGGGCGTGTAAAGTAAAACTCGCGAAATTTCGCTGTTTATTTTAAAGTTCGAATTCTTTGGGCGATCTCTTCTAATTTCTTTAAATAATGCACTAAATTTATTGGTGTTATTTCCCTCAGAAGAAACACAATCCCTTTGTGTAATAGCAACTGTTTTGTTGGAGGCTTGTTTATGGTAAAACACGAAGGTTTCTCTTGTTAGGTTGGAAAGACTGCTTCGTGATAAATTAATGGAATGGCGGCCCCGAAATATTACAAAATTTAACAGGTAGCTACCGAAATATTTTGTCGATTGGCATTTAGAATATTTTAAATTTCTTTAACCGCAATAAATAGAGCGAGAAACCAATACCCGTTCTAGAATAAACAGGAATTGTAAACCTTTGAAAAGTGTTCCACCAACGTTCATGTTTATCTTCGTTTTCTTTGTTTACAGATACTGTTCGCAAGCCTTTAAGAACCTACTTCTAACGTAAGTAATCAAATGTATTTCTCATGTCATTTTAATTGAAGCAGTCACTCCTCTGGGCTCTCATTGGTCCTAATTTTCCTAATTTTTTTTTATTTCCGCTAAAAAATCCTGATTTTTCCTAAAATATTGCAAATTATCCTAAATTTCCTAAATTTTTACTGTTTTTATCAGTTAATATTTGTAATGTGTACAAACATCTGTAGTAGTGTTTTGTACGTGTCCTTAGTTCTCTTTGGCCTTTATTTAAACAAATGTGTGATGTAATAAGATAGAGCCGCCGCTCTATCGTGTTCTCTGCTGTTTTATAGAATCGAAACGAAGACCGTGTTGTCAGGTGCTTCTTCCGATGAGCATCGAAGTCAACTTGGCCAAGTTTTATCTTCCCATCAGGTAATACTTAGAAGATTAATATCCGTAGACTTCAGCACTTTTTCAAAAAAAATCCTGCCTTTATCATTATATTGGATACTTTCAAAAACACCCTAATTCATAGCTAAGAAGTACGTCTGCCTGGTTGATATAAAGGACTACCGAAATTAATTGTCTCTTATGAAAGTTTGCTAATCGTTAATGTAAATTTCCTCGACCTCAAAAAATAAGGCAAAAAGAATTTTCCTTAAGAGATCTAAAAGTTGGCAATGCCACAACGAGCTTAATTATTTGCAAGATTATTTTCCGTGCAATTAAATTAAACCAATGGAATTAAATCTTCGCGAAAAAAGATAATAGACACCATTCGTAAAAATTGTAATAAAATTTGCGCTTTGTGGAAATTAGGAAGTAATTTATCAATTCCTTCTTAGTGACAAGTATATTTGATTACGTTTTAGCTGACTGGCTTTCCACTGCACATGCCGTACACAGACAACGAAGCCGTGGTTGAACGCGTATTCAGTACTGGTGTACACAAATCTGAAGACGCAGATGTCGAGTTTGCTCTGGCGGTTCATATACACCCATATCCAAACAGTGTGATGGTTGTTTGGATATACATTGGTAGTTTGATTCGCAAAGCGAGTTAATTTTTGTTGATATTTGCATAATTGCCTTATAATTGAGAGATCGCCTTATTTTCTTGAGTTACGTCTGCTTAAAGATAAATTTTTAATTGTATATATATATGTAAAATTTGTATATTTATTTCAGTCACAAATAATTTTATAAATATTATTTATTATTTATAAAAATAAATTTTGAAAATTACGGAGTCTGATTTTTAGAGATTTGGTACAGCAGAATATAACATACCTTGATTCCTTAGCTCTCTCCCTTCATTTAGCCCCCAAAGTAAGAGCTCCCAGGGGTAAGAGTAATAATAAATAAAGGAAAGATCGACCCAGTTGTTGTTCCTGGGGGATACAAAGTTTATACTAGCTCCCGCTGTGTCATGGAATAAACTTAAAAATGAGTAATTGAGAGAAATGTACAATAAATGGTTTTTAGATAATTTATTTACAATCGCTCATCAAGAAAATATTCTTTATGGGCAGAAACTTTCGCGTGCACTAACTTTCGCGTTTCTCGCCCTTTTTTACGCGAAATCATAGCCAATTTTCAAAGACCCCTTCCTGAAATTTGTTGTTATCAAAAAAATTAACTCTAAGCAAAGCAAGAAAAATTAAAAAGTTTTAAAAAGTTTTTTCACCCGAAAATAACCTTTTTCTTTCATTCGCGAAAGTTTTTTCCGCAAAATTTGGGCAATAAATTTCGCGAAAGTTTCTGCCTGCAAAATTTTTGGCCTTAAGCCCCATCAAAAAAGCAAATGATGAAATGCGTTCTTAATTGCCTAAAGAAACGGTTATTGAACCATAGAAATATTATTAAAAGTGTCCGCCTTGTCAACTAAACCTGACAGATCGAATGACAATGATCATGTGCATCAAGTATGGTGCTTGCACAGGTTTTTTGAAGAATGCATCCAACAACGTAGATAATAGAGCGTGGAATCGTTCGATGTCCCAAAGAGAAGCAATGCATGATAGACTTAACTTCTGTTAGATGAAGATGATAATGAAACAGATGAAGTTAATATTATGTATCGAATCGAAAATTAGATATTGTGTTTAAAATTCTATTATTTATTTAGCCCCCTTGTCTAAAACCACAAAAAACCCTCATGGGTGCTTCAGAATTTCACAACGGAACACAGTCGGTAAAAAAAATCAGAAACAGCAAAAAGCCAGTACATTTTTCGTCACTAGCAAAAAATTTAGTGACTTTTTAACAACTAATTTTTCACAATAGACTTTTCCCGAATTTTCAAATTATGCCAAACGCAATTAAAGAGGGGGATACTAAAAATAAGTTACTAATTTCGTAAATATTTCTGTTCGTTAAGTGCCAATTCCGAGCTGAAAGTTACGGTCAAACCCTTTATATAGCCTAGCTTCCTAACAATAGCCTCGTTTTTAAAATATTTTTTTTTCTTAAAATTTAAAAAAAATCCAACCAGAATGTTATATTGCTTTAAAAACTTTATTTTGTCATGATTTAATATTTGAAGAGCACAGAACCATTATAAAATTTTGGATGACGTCATAATTATTATAATTTATGAAATTCGGGAAAGGTGTATTACTGTTCTTAAAATAAAAATGGGTAATTCACTAAAAAATGGAAAAGAAAAAAAGCGAGCGAAAAATAGAATTGATAACGGCGCTACGCTTTTTTGATACTTTTAGCGCAATTTTTTCGCCGACAGGATTAAAGAGTGCTGGGTTAAGATTGATGACCTTGAAAACTAATAAAAAGCTGAAAATTTTTTGTATGCGGAGGACGCAATAACTTTTTATTATAGGTTAGTAGTGGCCCAACAATTTTTGCAAGGTTTGTGACAGAAAATTGAAAAAACATTAAGATAAGTACCCTTCTTTATTTGACATAATTTACACTCGGGACCGCAGGAATGTCTTAATCAGTAGATTTCAGACAGGATCTTGAACTATTGCCCAGATGAGCGCGATAACGTTTTTTCTAGGGACTTAAGAATCTAATCCAACATAAAGGGGTGAGTCTCGGTTTTATTTTTGAGTCTCGGTTTTATTTTACTTTCATCATGGTCAAAACAACAGGGAAAGTTTGAAACTTACTTGCAGTGGACCAACACATACATTTTTAAATAAAATGTAAACATGGATTTTTTAAATAAGAACACACAACTGCAAAACCAAAATTGAAGACACTTCAGTTATAAGTTGTTAGGATTAGGGTTAGATGGGTGGTAATTCTGCACCCTAGTCTTTTTATTCACTGATTTTACAAAATATACTAAACGACCATGAATATACTAGAACCTGTGATAAATTTATTGCCTAGACATGCTCACATTTTGGTCATCCCGTGCTCTGTGAACAAAAACGTGTTGTATCACTGACAAATTATCAAGTTCATATTAAACAGATGTCAGGAGGCAGATATGAAAACGGGTAGATACTTTCGCGGTTTGCTGGTGCCAGGATGAAAACACGAGAACAAACTTTGATGTGGAATAAATAAATATTTCACAAACGTAAAATTACATATCTTGCATTTCTCTTAAACGACGAATGGCAGATCTCACAGTGATTGCGGCAGATGTGCTAAATAATAAAATTAACAGATTTTGAAAATAATATCTAACATGTTAAAACTGAAGCTTTATTCTTGAGAAAATTATTACCTATAGAGTTCTCACAAAAAATGAAAAACAATTCTGTTACTGACAAATTTAAAATAAATAAACATTGAAACGGATTTTAAATTCTATTAAGTTAAAGATTTATTTTTATTATACAAGTCTTATTTGTGGCACAAAATAATAGTATTGAAAATGGTGGCTATTCAAAAGAGAGCATTTTAAAAAAATTTAAAAAGTAGATACCTTGGTGCCCATGCACCACCAGCTATAGTTTTACGACATCCTTTGCATTTCCAGATACCAACAACAGTTCGTTTCATGGCATCCTTAATGAAAATGACTTTAAAATCTTAGTGTTACAATGAATACATTGACCAAACATTTAACTAAAACATCTAACTGACGGTAAAAAAAACACACTGCCTCTCCTTTAAAAAAACCCACATCTATAACACAATCTTTGCCATAAACTTTTCCTGATATGATGTATAATATTTTTAAAATCCCTTTCCTTCTATTTACAGAGCAGGATTTTTTACACAGCAGAGCATAACATACAAGGGGAATTTGCTTTGTGTAAAAAGCTCAATTTGACAGTTGTTCGCTTAAGAAAGCCATAAGAACACATCTTTTGCACAAATACCTGAACCAAAACAAGAATAAACTGCAGTTATTCAGCAAATCAGTCAAAACGTTTTGATAATACACTTATCATTAAAGGGAAACTCAGTTTGATCTTAATTTTGTTTAGAAGGCAATTGCTTTATTATAAAGAGAAATTATAAAGAGAAAAATGTCATTGCTGCATACTGTAAAGCAAATTATCAGCTTATGAAAGTTTCGTTGAGCCATTGGTGACGGTTCTAAATCATAAAATTTAATTTCCAATATTTTTTTCGAACTAAATAGATACAGAACCAAATCATAACTCCTTACAAGTCATGGGTTATTGAAACTTTTTTTGTATTGTTTTAATTTTACTGAATTAAAAAGTATTAAAACGATCTACTTTTCTCCTTTTTAAATATGTTATACATGTGTGTTATAAATTTCGAGCTATTTCGTCGAACAAAACACACAAAACTAAAAAAAAACATTTTTGGCAAAAGTATACCATCTTCCCAACCTTGTGCCAACTACTACTCTAGCTACTGCTAGCTACGGACTTGAAAATTGGTATAGGGGGCCTAGAAACATGGTTCTATTGGCTGGTAGCGTGCACCGTTCGTCTCGCAAACTATAAACTACTTAAATTTTAAGTTAAAGTCTTCTTTCGGCGCTAAAAAAGAGGAGAAAAAGTTGCCAAAGTGGTGCACAGCGATTTGATGTAGTGTGATCCCTTTTCTGTCTAATTAAATAATTATCTAAACTTCTAAGCAAGTCACAGTGATGGCGTTTAATGTTTTGGTAGGTATGGTTTTTCCCAGCAAAAGTACGGCAGCCCGGTGTTTACTTTTGACTTGATTGCTCAACCCGGGAATCCTAGTCCAAAACCGGGATTTTTTGAAAATGTTGGAATAAGCGAGACAACGGTGTCTTAGCAATTTTGAAGCTAGCTAAAGTTTGGCAGAGCACGAGGTAAGGGTCAAAACAGTAAACTACTTTATTTTGCAGGGATTTTAATATTATTTTTTGCTATAAGATCACCCTTGATTTTAAGAAATTGTTTTATAGCTTGTAAAACTTCAAATGTGGCTAATTGTTATCTTTTTTAATCTTTTTTCTTCTGTTTTGTATTTTTCTGTGAAAGAGTAGCTATTTTTTGGTCCTACAGTTTTGCATTTTGCATCGTGTTTTGCAGCTAAGTCACTTAATACTTCTTTTTTATATTTAGTTAAGACTTTGGTAGGCTTTCTCAAGATGAAATTAGATGTTTATGGCTAGCTAGCTAGCTAGCTAATCTTGGCTTTATCACAAGATTTGGTGCTATTTTATACAATTTATAAAGAAACACAAAATGATTGCTTTGTATATATTTAATGTATATAATAAATAAACTATTTATGCACAACTTGAGATATTTTCTACTAGCATGATAAACTAGAATGTTGAAACTGTTGACTCTGAATGACGTTTTATTTAATGTATGATGTCACATATTTGGCCCGAAAACCCTTAGTACCAAAAGTGACCCTTTGGACAATTTCGGACAGATAAATATTACATCTACATCATCTTTAATGGTCTCAGAATCCAAAGTAATGTTTTTTATTCAGTTAATAAACGAATTTTAAGCATACATTCAGGCTCTAAAGGCCGTTTTTCACATAATTTCTCACATTTGGCCCAAAAATAACTTCTTGGACAATTTCGGACAGACTAATATGTCATCTACATCATCTTTAATGACCTTAGAATCCAAAGTAATGTTTTTATTCAGTTAATAAACAAACTTTAAGCATACATTGAGGCTCTAAAGGCTGTTTTCACATAGGTCTCACATTTGGGCAAGAATAACCCTTTGGACAATTTCGGACAGTAATAAAATTAAGTAATTTTCATTCCAGATATTTAACCTAACCTGTGGACCATAAAAAACATGTTTCCTTAACTTTATTCTAGAGATATTGTGGAAGACATTCATCTAAAAGATAATTTTTAAGTCATTTTTAGAGATTTTGGCCTAAATATACCAATTTCGGACAGGTGTCCAAAATTTTTTTCTTTTAATAATATGGACAATTTATCTGAGATTATTATTCTTTTTACAGAATATAAATTTTATTTCGTTCTTGAGATATCCTGTTTTAACTGAGAGGGTAATTTGAATTATTTTTTCGTAACATTTTTGTTCCCTTCGTAACAGCTGTGAATTTGATGCGAAGCAACAGCATTGTTTCTGATTTCTCACGTCAATCACAGTATGTACACTATAATGTGTACTATGATGTATACTATAATTGCATGTTTTTTCCTGCCTAACATTATTGGTATTGCAGCTTATCAACACACTCGTCAGATCAATAAAAAATGATGTAGCTAGCTAGCTATACATTTATACCCTGTCAAAAATGATTTCTCTTACCTTTCCACAAAATTGGCAAGTATATTTGGCATGCTGACTAACTTCAATTTTCTTTGCCATTTTTCTTAACGAGGCACCATACCTGGTTCCATATTTACCAGTTATGCCTACTTTTCTTGTTCGTTTTGCCTGAAAGATACATATATATTAAAACCTAGCACCAAACTAATTTAATGATACAAAGTACTGGATATATAATAAACAAGGGAAGCCTTCGTAATTTTATCCCTTATTTAAAATTCTTAGATATAAAAGGATATATTGAAATATTAAATTTTCCCTTCAAATTTCGTTGTGTACCCACCATTTTTGTTTTGGCTGCAAGAGGAGAAAGAAACTTTCAAATTCGTGCCCGGGTCTTTATACTTTTCGCCCTAGATAGAGACTGGGTAGAGAAGCAAAATGTAGGCAAATTTCTGATTTATATAAGGGAAGAGTTAGATAGCATTTGCCAAAACATGTTTTTTTGGTTGTGCTAATTCTGCAGTTAAATATATGGACCCTTATAGTGAGTTAATGCAAGGAAAAACATTAAAAAACGAAAAATACAATTTACGATTTACGATTTCTTTTCCCGTTGCCATAAGCTAACAGTAAGCAAATGTTGTGCAGGAAAGATATTAAAAGTATTCGGCTTAGTTTTTAAAAGTATATGCATTATAACTTATTTTTACTATATATTTGCCAAAAATTAAAATTTAATTTATTTTTTTAAAGATAAATTTAAATTACAAGTCAAATACGCAATGTATTTGTACCCCAAAAGTAGTACTTAATAACCCCCGTCGCTATAAAAGAAAATCAGAGAGTACAAAATGTGCCGAAATGTGGTTTTCCGGGAATATTTTCAGTTCAATTCAGTCTGCATCAAGAATTGTGTGTTTTGTTTCATTAGTCATTGACTTACATGTGCCCCTATTTCTCACAAGTTATTTTACACCCGACATCCCAAGTCAAGACTTCTTGGCTAAAGCTAGCCATAGCTGGCGCATCAGTTTTTTTCTTGCTATCTGCAAGACAATATGGGTAAAGCTGGATGGATATCCCCCCTCCATAGCTTATCTGACTTTAGCAAAACAGACAGTGCTTATAAGTAATGTTTGGCACTGCTGAAACAAATTGTATTCTCTTCTCTACAATACCTCCCCTTTTTATATTGGACAGACATTTTTGTTATATGTTGTAAATTGTTCATCATCATTCTCTGCTTAACGTCCGTTTTCCATGCTAGCATGGGTTGGACGGGGTATATTAATGACCCTCTTCCAATCTGATCTAGACTGTGTTGGATCTAAACTCAACTTCCTCTGTATCAAGTCTGTCCTTATAACCTCCTGCCAAGTCTTTCTCGGTCTGCCTCTGGGCTTTGCCCCAGGAACTATCAAGTCTCTACACTTTCTTACCCAATTATCCTCCTCCATTCTTTCCAAGTGCCCCAGCCAATTTAATCTTCTTATCTGGATAACATCTTTAATTATAGCCCGCTTCTTAGCTCATCTGAACTCTTTCTGTCTCTCAGACTGGCGTTACACATCCACCTAACCATTCTCATATCATTCCTTTCTAAACGGTCAAGATCTTCCTGCTTCACTGCCCATGTCTCACTACCGTACAACATAACACTTCTTACACAGGCCTCATACAACCTACCTTTTACCTCAATTGACAGGGCTCTGCTAGTCAACAAAGAAAGTAACTCTCTGAACTTTTTCCAAGCAGAACCTATCCTGCAAGTAACACTTCTTCCAACACGTCCTTCACTGCCCAACATATCACATAAGTAACAGAAGTTCTCAACCATCTCTAACAAGCCACTGTTGTACATCATTAAAGCTGGAATTACTTCATTCTCTATAATTATCTTTGCAACGCTTGCATACAAACTGAATGTCAGCTCTTAACCTTCCACTAATACTACTGCACTTCTTATGTACCCAATGCTTGCAAGTCTGACAAAAAATTGAGTTACTACCAACCCCTTTCCTGCAAACTCCACAAGGCCACTTTCCAATTACAAGGTCACACTTGGCTGCAATGCTACTAATCTATGTTATATGTTGTAAATCAAAACATGACTTTGGATGCAAAAGAATCTCTGGTAGGTTGATGAAATACAATATTTAGCAACAAGTCAGGTCAAGTATAACCTACTTAGAGAATGTGACAGCATTCTCTTAGATTGCTGTCACTCGATCTTGTTCCGTGCTCAAATTCGGATAAGGTAAAACTTTTTTTGCAGTCCAATCTTCACGGTAGTAACCTTATTAAAAAGAAACTTACAGACAAATGCACTTTAAAATGTACCAAATTGGCGAAGATTAAATGATCCAGTTAACAGTTTAGGCTCTGTAAGAAATCTTTTTATACAATTTTATTGCAAAACTAGTTGATAAGGCCCGTAAAAAATTACCTTCGGCAGGATAAAGATGGAAAAGAATTATTGCCTAAATTTTAAAAAAGTCAGCGAGGAACTGTCAACACAAAATGTTTTTGCGAAATTTGTTTATCCATGGCCTTTATTGTAGACAGCTATAAACGCTGATCAAAATAATGTATAAGATCATTTGTTTTTGACGAACACCCAGGAGATATATATAAGGATTAAAAATTGTGCTAACGTCAGCAAACACCTGTCACAATACAAAATCTCTTTTTGAAATTTATATGCCTGTTGCCTTTATCATATAGGCTGACACTCTGATCAAGAAAATGTATAGGATCATGTACTTATGACAAACGGTTGCAGAGATATTGGGTTTTAAATGTTTTTAATGATGTTATAAACCTGTTCATTCCGAAACAGATTCAGGACCCAGGTTTGGGAAACTTACCCAATTTGATCCCAGGGTGTGCCGTTACTAGCACGGTGAAAAAATGACTGACATCACCACCTCATCTCCAAGTTATTTGGCTTTAAAGTTTTAAGTGCATTGTCATGGCTTCATAAATTTAATATCAGATATTGACCTTATTGCTGTTTTTGACGTCACACTGTTAACGTCAGAAATTTTAACTTTTAAGACATAACTTTTTCAGCAACATCAAAGAAAAATGAACACATCCACTTTGCAGGTCACAAACAGACACACTCTTCGTATTACTATATAGACTAGTCGATAAGGCCCGTGGAAAAATCCACTTAGGCAAAAGGTCAATAAAAAGAAAGTTGTTTTAGATGTCGTCTAGCAGTGCAGTACAGATAAATAAATTTGTGAAATTTGTTTATTTTTTTCTGTAATGTGTAGAGGTTGAAACACTGGTTAAAATAATGTACAAGATCATATTTCTTGACGATCGCCTAAGGAGATATCAGGGATTAAAAATTTTGATGACGTTAGCAAAGACCCATCAAAACCTTAAAAAAATTTTTTATAAATTTGTATACCTGTTGCCTTCATCGTTCATTCATAGATCTTGAAACGCTGATCAAGAAAATGTATAGGATCATGTACTTTTGATAAACGGTTGCAGAGTTATTAGGGTTTGAATGTTTTTTGATCACGTCATCAACCCATCCATTCCGAAACAAATTCGGCGAACCAGGTTATTGAAAAATTACCCAAATTGGTCCTAGGTGGTCCCTAGTCACCCATGCGGTGAAAAATCATTGACGTCACCACCTCGTTTTCAAGTTATTTGACCTCAAAGTTTTAGGTGCATTGTAATGGCTTCATTAATTTAATATAGAATATTGATGTTAAAGTAGTGTTATTGACGTCGTGCCGTAATGTCATAAAATTTAACATTTAAGACATAATTTTGCCTCTTTAAAAGAAAATGAACACATCCACTATGACTGTCACATACACTTTGTATTATTATATAAGATGGCAATGTTTTGAATATATATACATATTATTTGGACTAGCTGAAAAGAACTCTCTCTATATAAATATATATATAATTCTATAAAATTATATATATTTAAGGAAATTAACAAGGCACAAAATTAAAAAATAAAATAAAATTGAAACCCCCTAAATTCCCCTCATTAAAGTACAATGTAAGTAACCAAGACATTAAAAAAATTTACTAGTTTTAATTTAAAAGGTTTATAATTTTTTTTTTTAGCAATTTAAATGCAAAGCTCGCACATTCGCACACTCGAATACTTTGCTGTCTCTTTGTTTAATTGATGCAACAAAAAATTAGTATCGTCCTAATATGGCTCATCCAATAAGATTAATACATGTTGCTGATATTTTGAGCAATTTGGAGAAGATGAGAAACTGATTGTCAATAAAGCCATTCTCGAAATAACATATTTCCTGATTTTCGTTACTTTAATGCTTTTTGTAAGTCAATTGAGATTTACCTCAATTGATTTACAATTATATTTGAATTAAATATTTGCATATATGTAAATTCTTTTTTAAATAAGTTGTTATAGGCATTTGTGTTAACTTCTTTTGTGTTAATTTTGTGCCTCATTAATTTCATGGAATAAGGTAAAAAGTGTCTAAGAATTGAAGACAGGCCTAACAGTAAATGCAGCAAAGGAAAAAGTCAATATCATTAAAGCCAAGTGTGACCTTGTAGTTGGAAAATGATTTTATGGAGTTTGTAAGAAAGGGGTTGGTAGTAGCTTCAATTTTTTTGGTCGGACTTGTATGTGGGTACATAAATAGTGCAAGTTGAGAAATTGTGTTACTTAGGTGATATGTTAGAAGAATTGTTTTTTGCAGGATAGGTTCTGCTTGGAAAACGGTTAGAGAGTTACTTCCTTTAATAATAATTTTAGGGGTAATTAAAAGATAAAATCTTAACAATTTACATAACTAAATTATTTCTTTTTTTAATTTTGTGTCCTGTTAAGGTAACATTAGTCAGTTTTATTTGTTAATATTTTATTATGGAAGAGGTAGAATGCATATTGTTTTTTAACAAAAGCAAGCATTAAATTGCTTCTGGACAAGATTTGATAACAAAATAACTAGAAAAGAAGTATTTACAAAGAAGAAAGTCCCAGTTCAGAAGTTATCATATCTTTGCCTTAGGATATTCAGTATTATTCCTATTATGTAACTGCAGTTACTATCTTGTCTGCAAGGATAGTATTGGGTTCAAACTGGTCTCTAATAGTCAATTTCTATGATCTGTTAGTGTATATATTCACAGTCCTCTGGCTCATTTACTGACTTAGACTCCAATTGGTCCTTTCACTGCACTCACAGTGCTCTGCTTTTTTAACATATCTAGAGCCTTTGTTGGACGAACTTAAAGTTCTCTGGGTCCTTAGTTTGTTTAGAGCCTTTTAACAATCAAGAAGAAAGACACATGTGCCCACTCTAAAACCTGGTGTAGATATTATGCCGAGAAAACCAACGGCAATATTAAATGTGATGCTCTTTAGGAAAATCGACCACTTCTCTTTCCGTATTTAAAAATACGAAATACGGAAATTTCGTATTAAGAAGTACGTATTTCGTATTTTAAAATACGCGTATTTATTTTTAAAACTACGAAATACAAATTCTCGTATTTTTAAAGATGCGAAATTCTAAACTAAGAAATTCGTATTTCGTATTTTTGAAAAATACAAAATTTTATTTTTAAGTATAGAACATACGAAATTCTAATTTTAAAAATAGAATTTCGTATTTTTTGAAATGTTACGTATATCGAGTGAGTGGTTGAATAAATTGAATAGAACAATTACTCAATTTTACAAGTTTGTTTTTAATAGGTTTTTAATTGGCTCAATGATTTCACAGGGACGTTTTCTTGTCATTTTAGAAAGAAATACGGCAACTTTGAAGCTTCACAGGACCGTTTTGTCGTCATTTTAGAATGAAATACGGCAAGTTTAAAGCTTCACAGGAACGTTTACTCGTCATTATAGAAAGAAATACGACAACTTTGAAGCTTCGCAGGGATGTTTTCTCGTCATTTTAGAATGAAATACGACAACTTTAAAGCTTTGCAGGGACGTTTTCTCGTCACTTTAGAGTGAAATACGGCAATGTTGAAGCTTTGCAGGGACGTTTTCTCGTCATTTTAGAATGGAATATGGCAACTTTAAAGCTTTGCAGGGATGTTTTCTGGACATGAGTGAAATACGGCAACTTTCAATTTGTATCAAAAATGAGACGAACCCTAACCAGACATTACTTTTTTTATGTCTTTGTATTTTAAATCTACATCGCATTTTTAAAAATGCGTATTTTTTTTATTTTAAATTTTTATTTTTGAAAATACGAAATAGGAATTCTATTGTTTTAAAAATACGAATTAAAAATAGAAGCGGTCGATTTTCCTAGAGAGCATCACAAATATGTGAACAAAGCTAGTATGCCTCCAATTCTTAGTGGTACGATTAAGCAGATATTTTTGAGTTTGAGTGATAAAGCTCTCTTTTTAAAAAAGAATTAGAGCTAGAGCTGTTAATTTATATGGTAAAATGATCTACCACTGATGACATTGAAATGGTAAACGTATTTTCTAAATTATAAAGTGTTCTCTTCGTAAAAATGTTATTGGAAATACCATAAAATTGCAACTCATTTGCCACAATTCACCTGACATTTAAGTATCTTTTCTTCTCTACCACGATCTATTTTTCCAAATTCAAACTTCTATATTTTACCTTTTTAGGAGTTAAAAAATACAGAACTCAGATAGAACAAGAATTATGCTAAAATGGAGAAATACTTGTCCTGGAGTTCTGTTAACTAGGATAGAAGATGCAATTGAGGCTCGGTTGTACCTGTTACGACAGTCTGGTCCAACTGGATTCCATGTAAAAGAACATGATAGTGACAAGAAATATAAGGTAGAAATCTCAATTCGTTTGATACGTAGTTATACAACAATGTCAATAAAGTCCTTGAAAGTGTTGTTTTGCATTGTGGCAAATAAATAGCAGTAGTTTTCCCTAAATAGATTTGTTCAAAATATAAATCTGCAAAAAAAGTAGGATAAACACTTTACACGATGCTATTAATTATATAGGTACAGCTTTTTTTAATTCTCGTCTGTAGCCCGCAATTGCCAAGGTAAATGTAATGTAGACCTATGGATTTATAGAGGTTCACAGTGGCAAGTAGTTGAATTGGAAAGGCTGAGGCCAGAACAGAAAATGACTGGTTTGGTAAAATAAAACTTTAAAGAATCTTGAAGCTCCTTCATTCACTTACCTATATGTTATCCAAAACTGATACCTTTGCTAGGATTAATTAATTTCCACTGTATTTATTTTGAAATTCAGTCGCAAAATTATTTTGTTTTTCAGGATTTATTTTTGTCAATTGGGTCCTAAAAATTCTCTTTGTAGGACTTATTTTTCAAAATATTGGCCAAATTCACTGAAACAAGTCCTGTAAAAATTAATGCAAGATTTAATCAAGCATAACCCTCTTTAGGTTATAATATTGTTTATACATATGTTTATAGGTTTTTCTTGGCAGCATACATAGCTGCAATTGTCCAGTATTTTTGAAAGAAAAGGAGTTATGTAAGCATTTACTATGGTGAGTATTTATCTGGTTTGTTTGTTTGTTTGTTTGTTTGTTCGTTTGTTTGTTAGTTTGTTTGTTTGTTTGTTTGTTTGTTTAAATAAGAATCTTAAATTTAATGTGTGTAATAGGGATTTTGAACTTAGAAACTGGATTTACTAACATTAATGGACTGGAATTGAAATTATTAATGAACTATGTTTAAAGTCTGTGGTAAATCCACTTAGAGAGAAAATGAACTGGAAATAACTTAAAAATTTTAATGACATCAGCAATGTATCCATCTATATACAATTATATTGTTTCAGAAATATGGTTAAAGAGATATCTCAAAATGGTTGGTTTGACCTAGCTTTTGACCATTTTTGGTCTTAGGGAGTCTCCAATAGGAGACATCAGTTATTTCCACTTGTTTCTGCAATGAAATCACTAATTTTATTAATATAATTGATATGAAATCAATTGATACCCTTTGCCATTTCAGGTCACCCGGGCTAAGATAGCATACTCCGTAGATTACTTGTTACCAGCCCCTTCTCATTTTTTAAAAATTTTATACTGAAGACTGAGTTAAATGTTTTGTTTATCAACTAGTTCAGGTACATAATGTGTTTTGCCACCTTGAATGGGGAAATTCCCTTATGATTTTTTAAGGCCATTAAGTACCTCAGTATGGCTTAAAGGTTAACTAAGTAACAATGTGGTATTTCACAGACCAGAATATTTGAAAACCAAGTACATTCCCTACATTCCCTGTACAAGTGAAATTTAAAAGTATACCACTTGAACTACTGAACAGAGTTTGAAGAATGATGAAGAAATGGTATTGGATTTCAAATATGCAGTCTGTTCAATGCTGAACTTCTGTGTTAAACGTCTTATAAAATCAATGCAATCGTAATTAGCAAGTTTTTGCGAATCATTCAACGAATAAAAAAATGTTATAATTGCGAATCCTATTTTTTCGTCAATTATTTGTATGACCTATTTTTGGTTGTTACAACAAAATAACCATTAGTAACAAGGGATCAATGGCAAGTGGCCTGCAGTCCTCACCAACCACAGTTGGCACATTTTTTCCAATCCGAACCCTGAAAGCTGTTTTTGAAGAAATATTATGGTTTTCTATATATTCATTTCCTGTTAAGGTTAATGTCCTAAAAAACACAAGTTAATGACCTAAAAACAAAAGATATATCTCACCCTTTTTAGGTGACGAAACATGTTATTTATACCTGGATTAGGCTTAAAATCACTCCATTACTTTATTTTGCAAACAATATTTCATTTATACTATACTTTAACTTTTCTAGGATATTGATAAAAAAATTTCGCATTCCAAAGAATAATCCAGGTAATTTTAAAAGTTTTATATTCAGTGTTGGGGACTGTGTTAACAGCAAATGTTTTCTTTCTTACTTTTTAAGTCCTGACAACCCGCCTGGCGGGTGATTCGAATTTGTCGATTTTCCCAGGTTCTATAGATTGGGTAGTTCAAATAAAATTGATTTGTAGCACTACCATTACCTTTTTAGTTTGAAGCAATGTAAAATAGGTTTGTTACTGCAAAAAACAGCACCTTGCTTCTTTATTCTTTTTTCAAGTAATCAAAGAAGTCAGCAAAATCTGTAAAATAATATCAAAAAACAGAGAAAAAAATGCCTTTAGGGTTGATCCTAAAAGTCATTCTTCAGAAAAGAATTGTTAGCGATTGGTGATTTGAAGCAGAAACAAGTCTGACTAAATGTCTTGCTTTGGTGTTTTTAAAGTTAAAGAGACAACAGCGTTATTTTTATTTTATTTTTCTCCTTGTGTTATTGTTATAGTTGTTGGGTATAAAAGGGATTAAGTTTTATTTAATTTGTTACTGCGGCTCAGATTTTATTGCAGGCAACAGTGTAACTAAAATAGTAAGAATTACCATGGAAAATAAGATTTAAAAGGTTAAGTCATATTTAAATTTCAGTAAAGTTCGGTAGTATTTCCCAACAGCTTTAATTGTACAATATTTTTATTAGAATAATAGAATTTTAATAGAATTTTATTAGAATTTATATTTATATTAGAATTAGGCCATCATTTAATAGAGTAGAACCTTGAAATAATGAATATTTCTAAAAACATTTTTGTTTAGTCATGTTGCATTGCCTTATACCAACTGCAGTTGTTTTTTGTCACTATATTTTTCTTCCTTTAAGCTCGACAACTTTTTAAAGCCTCTTGTTAAACAAGCTTGTCATTTAAGTTGGTTTAGTTTATTGATTAAATTCCCAATGCGTTGAAATTTTTTGGGATTTATTGATGAAATTTAATTGTTAATTTAGTTGTGTACCAACTTGGTTTGTGTGAACGAGAATTGAATAACGTCATTTATGGTAGGAAAGAAGCTGAACGAAAAATAGTAAAAACCGTTTCTGCTGGCAATGATCGAGATGTTCAAAAGCAGAAAAAGATTGAAGCAGATGACGTGTGTCCTATTTGCCAAGAAGATTTAGTTAAAAACAGAGGGTCATTAACATATTGCAGGTAAATCTCTTTAATAATAGCTGTTGTCTGTCTGTCTGTCTATGTGTCAAAATGGTATCGCAAGTGTATAAGTATATAAAGAATGGCCTAACCCGTTAATTCACCAAAGTGTCACCGACTAGTACATTATAATTGACCTTTGTTAAATTTATTTTTAGTTGCGTCTGTACAGGCCATTTTAATGACTTTTTGTACAAAAGACAAATTTTAATAAAGAGATGTGGTATTAAAATTTTGCACATTGATTACGGTAAAACAATATAAGAAGTTTTATTTATTGGATTAGTGGTTTACATTCTACTCTTTAATATCCATGATTTCCATCCTTTTGATAATTTTAAGGTGTGCAAAGGAAAATGCTGATTGAGTACTACACCCTGTAGGAAAATGAAATTTTCCACTGTATTTTTGTCCTGTTATCAACAACTTTAGATTCGGATGTGGCAACAGTATACACATAACATGCATGAAAATTTGGTCTGATCATCAAGTAAAATCTACAGGTGATAGTGTAATAAAGTGTCCATTATGCCGAACTGAATTTGCAAATCACAAGGTGGGTGTCATCTGTTATTAATTGAACCCCTCCTGCATGTTTAATTATTTCTAAAATTTGCATATTTAGCATTAATTTGGCCTTTTTCTTATCTTCATGTTCTACATTACAAGTTTTTAAGTCTAGAAGGACTTCGTGGATTAGAAAAAAGAATTTCTGCAGTTTAGGCAGTTGAAATATACTTGGCTTCGTCATTTCCGTAGTGCGATCAAGTTTATTATTCAATGGACAGTCAGTAATTTATATTGACTGCATTTCTAACGTGCATGCTATTCCCTTGTTAGTAACATTCATTTCTTGGTCTTCAGGTCATTTTGCAAGACTATCAAAGGGCGATTGCGAGAAAAAAGACAATGCAGCAAAAAGTTGAAAATAATTGTAGAAAATGTGGAATACAAGTAGTACTCGAACGAAGTTTTAGGTAGGCTATATTTCGTAGTGCTGCATCACTACCCATTTATCGACTAGTGAGTTACCTAATTTCCATAATTTGTTAAACAAATATGTATTGTGTATTTTCTTTTATAGGTGTTCGTCATGTTCAAATTTTAGACTCTGTCCGAAATGTTTTGAAACTAAATATCATTCTGAGCACGATTTTGAGTATTGGAAGGTATAGTTTGATTCGTTTTGTGTTAATTTACTTAGCAGGAAGTGTCATAAAAGAGGGTTTGCCATGCTAAGGACAGCCGAGTAGCTGGCAGGACGCTTTTTACCAATGGGAGGATGATATTACGAAGTTTATAGGAGTGGTTAATTAATACCCCATGCTCACTATAACAATGTCTGTTCCCCGACTGATAGTTTTCATCATCAAATATCGAAAAAATCCCTTAAATTTTGCAGGGGAAAAAAGGTTTCTTTAGCACGAATTTTCGCGAAGTTAACAAGTCCTAATATTTCGTGGTCACTTTTTTTCTCAATTCATACTGTAGTTTAAGAGCTTTTTTTCAGGTTAAAATTCAAACATCTATTAGATAGCGTTTGGTGAATCAAAAAGAAAAAATGGTTTAAAAATATTTTTCAAAAAGGAAAATGCGAGAATTAATTTTTGCGAAGAGCGAGTTTTCCAAATATTTTTGCATAATTGACTAATACTCGCAAAATACACAAAAATTCATTCCCTAAAAGTAAAACACGTGCATGCTTATAAATTCGACGTACTATTTGGTTGTTACAAAATTGATCAGCTTTTAAAATATGCATTTGTATTCCTGTGCTTAATCATTATTCTCACTGAAATAGTCATTTTTCTAAATTTTAGAATTCTAGAGACAGATGGAAAGCCGCTGTAAGATATAAAGCAGACATAAGTTTGATGCCATCCATATCAAAACTCTGTATGATGAAAACGTAAGCATAATATTTTAATAATTCATGTATTTTTTTAAGTAAAGGGAGTTTGCGGCCATTATTCTAAACTTACGTATACATTTATATATAATTACCCGTTTGTCTTAAATTTGCAACATCCTTACTTCCTCACACCTACTAGCGTCACTAAAAGCCCCAATGAACTGACTTTGGAATTAAGTAGTTTAGACTTTATAATGTAAAAAATGAAAATATAGTAATTTAGATCTGCAGTAATAGTAAAGAAATCCAATATCTGGTCTAAGCCTGCGAATTGTCCGTATTTTTGTTTAAGATTGTTGTATATGGAGGCAAAAAATACTGCATTAATCTTCGCAGATTGAATACCATTTTGTAGCGGAGCGCTTGCAAAAAGATTTTGGCAAAGGTTGACCGTGCAAAAATGTAATTTTATTGTTGCGTCTTTAGTGGCTTTGTTAATGATGAAAAAGAGAGCCCGCTTCGAAATCTACGTCGACCGACTTTGCGCAAGCATGATAGAACGCAGACAGGATCGCAACCAGATTTGAGGTACCTTTCGATTGGCATATCTGGAATGAAACTCCACGAGCAAGTAGAAAGGTAAGAATTTCCGTGAAAGATGCAGTTAATCTAATTTGTCCTATAAGTTGCTTCAACAATCCTTTTTTCCAAGATTGTACCCCTTATAATTTTAACAGCGCTTTAGAGTACTTACATTCTGTTGTTTGTTCGTTTGTTGATTCGTTCTGCTCGTCTGTCCCTTTTACATACAACCTGTGGTGGTAGTAGTATCAATTCATGTTGTATTAAAAGGATAACGGGATGTGTACGTAATTAAAACAATAGAAATCCGTCGCCAGCACGAGTTTGCGGTAGCACACGTTTACCTCCACTGTCACTTCAAAGAAAACCTGTCGTTAGCGATGTTACAGGCTCTGGTGTCAAACGAAGAAAACATTCCGGCAAAAAGGACAGTGAAAACGATACGCAGCGTAGAGAAGATATCTCACAGGTATCTGAAAACATATTTTAATTAATTCAGAAAGTTTGTCACCTTTCATAGGCGTTCCTAGTGAGAGAAGATGAGAGTTCGGGTCCCCTATTTTAATGATGTGCTAGCTTCTTGAGCAAAGGTTCGTGAAACTATATCTTGCCTTTTTGTTGCTATAACATTTAAAATCATTATTTTCTATTTTAGATTCTTGTTTCTTTGCCAATGTCACTTAACATATCTGGAGAATAAACTGCCACCAAAAAAAAGTTCGTACATGAAAACCCTTGCGTGTCAGCATGTTTACCAAAACTTATTTTTTCAACGTCACCAGTTGTTGGTTTCTCAATTTGTTTTAAGTTGAGGTCTTCTCAACTGAAGTTTGCTTATGATACTTTCGTTATCAAGTATCTGGAAATCTTTAGCTTGCAGGTCATATGGCGTTGTTTAAAAATTGAAAATAGAAATAAATACAGATAAAAATAGAAAAGAGGATAAGCAAGTTAGTCCTGTTTTTTATGGTAGTTTCCATTGCGTTTAGACTGGGCGTGGCTTTTTAAATAGTGTGAAAATTGTTTGTTCTTTGTGTTTTCTTACCAAGTTCGCGCGCAATAAAATTTTGTTTGCCGTAATAAATTATGTAAAATATTTTTATAGCGGGATTGTATTTATGTATTTAAAATGAAAATATATATATTTGGTGATAATAAAGTACTGGTATTATTCACCTTGTTATCTCGAGTGTTTTTATAAGAAGCTAAACATTTAGTTGAGCTTTCTGTTAAAATTTTAATTGAGCTTCAAATGCTTTTTTACTTTTCATTTTTTTTTTTTGGCCCTGGAAAGTATTTTATTTACAAGTCTTTTTTGTAGCTTTTGTATGTACAAATTTCTAAATGTTGGAGGTTTTCTCAGCCCAATAAAGTTTGTGATCGATCAAATTAAAATATATCCCGAGAATACAGTTGACTCTCCCTAATTCGAATTCTCACGGGGGAAAATATTTGTTCGAATTATAGTACGATTCGAATTATAGAAAGTCTCTTTAATTCGAACTTTCAGCTTCAGAGAGTGAAAATTCAAATTACAGAGAGAAGTTACGGTAATTTCAAAATCGGGAAAACAATTCAAGTTTCATTCCATCTTTATTTTCATAGTTTACACAAAACAAACTATTTGAAAAACTGTTGAATATTTGATTGCGAGAGACGATCTCTTTCGACAATACGGGTTGCATCACCAAGTGCTGTTCTCAGGCCGACACCAAACGATGTAAAAATGCCGTAATCTTCTACGATAGAAAAGCCCTGTTTACACTCTAAAATTCGAATCAGGGAGAGAATCGTGCTGAAGGGACTAAAAAACTGTTCCAATTAGAGAAAATTTCGAATTAGAGAAATTCGAATTGTAGAAAGGGTTTTATAAGAGTTTCTTAAGGAAAATTGACGGTGACTGAGCACTCGTTCGAATTATAGAAATATTGGAATTGTAGAGATTCGAATTAGGGGGAGTCAACTGTATTTAATTTTAACGGTGAGGACAAGTTTGCAGCGCCAATGAATTTTGCACCAGAAAACCCAAGGGTATTATTAAGCTTCCCATGCGAATAAAAACACCTAGCACCCTGGCTAGCAAAGGTGCGGCGCAAATTTGCCAAAGATTTTAATTACAGTAAAACCTTCCTTTTGGCGGACATCCTTTATAGCAATGACGGACGGACGGATGAAACCTCTATAAATTAAACCTCTATAGCGGACACCTCTTTGTAGCTCCCAATTTACATAACCCTCTAGAATTGACTCTCTAACACGGAAACGCCCAAAAATGTGTTAAGTTTATCCACATTTATCCATATTATTCTTTCCTTAGGACTTTGCATTTTCAGTATTCGAAGAATCTCTGACTTTTAATTATTAATATCTCTCGGCATAACTTGGGTCTGTTTTCCTTCTCGATGTTTTTTAACATTTCCGGCGAAACTGGTCTCTTGGCATGCTTTGCGGTCGATTTCACTATACATTTGGAAAGAACCTGCATGTCAGAGCTGACACTTTTTAAGGTCGGGACCTTAAAAAGTGTCGGCGTTGACTATAGTGAGGTTTCACTGGCACCTCAACTTCCGTTGACAATTTGTGAATGAACAGTACGATTTCTGCAGCGCAAAAAGCTAGCAAGCAAGAAAGCTTTCAACGCGCTTGATGCTAATTATGATGAATTACCATGATAGATATTACCTTTCACAACTTTTTTCTTTGGTTAATATGAATTGTCATAAAAACTAAATATATTTTACTAAAATAATACCTTAATACCAAAATCTTGCATTCCCCAAATTTAATTCAGAACAAAAATATCGTTTGCACCATTGCCGAATAATATCCATGAGTGATTTTCTTCGCTTAAGGAGGACCAAGGTATATAATAATATTAGTCTCATATCACAACGCTTAAAAAGTATATTCACATTTAAAGAATTTCAGATTTAATTACGCTGCATAAATTATGATGTCATATTAAAGCAATAGCAAATTTTGACATTTTCTGTCATCAGTAATTTTACACCTGTTAATGGATTTGAATTCAAATTTCATTAATGCCTAGATAGTATAAAGGTGAATTGATTAACATAAATCCTTTTACCAAAATGACTGCTGTACGCTTCTAACCAGACATCTGTCCTTTCAATGAATTTCATGTTGTTTTCCTGATCATTTTAAATACTGGAGTGAAACGTCATTTTCACCAACTGTAAATACAAACTCCAACGTGCAAATAATTGTTCGTACAAAGTTTAGCTCAGATTTATTGAATTTTGACGTGTTTTTTTTTTGTTTTTTTTTTTTTTTTGGGGGGGAATAAATTTAGTGTGCATTTAATTTGTGGAATTTTCGATATTTTTTAAATACATATACGAGATTTTATTAAACGGCAATTTCTACGAATAAAATTTTAGATCCCATAGCTTCCCTAATACAAAGTAAGAAAACAAGTCGTAAAAAAATGGCTGATGTCAAAACCATTTTAAAAGTTCCCAGCTCTGCGAGTTAACCACAGTTCATTTCCTCTTGTCTGTAATGTTTCTGTAGCTTGTTCGCTTTAATATTAATCTTAATACTATGATAAGCACGTCGCTTGTTCTCAATTTTCTTTGCTGCGATCTTCTTTCGCAAAGCTACACTTAAAGTCCTTTCGTTCAGCCCTAGAGCTAAGCACTGGCGTGGATTGTAGGTTATCATTCTTCTACTTTTAAATTCAGCTTGTTTTTCCGGGATGTTTTGCTTGTAGTATTTCCGCAGCGCGCGATGTCCAGCCCTTGCACCGGACGGGAGTCTTAACTCCATTGTATCGGGATCTACTCTCAAGTCATTATCGTTTAATGACAACTCGCTGTCCAGGTCAGTAGCATCATCATTATCAGGATACGTTGATGAAAAATCGTAGAAATCAGCATATTCCAGCATAGCATCGCCTTCGTACGCAAGCGTGCAATGCCCTTTGTCGACCATGTGAGACTGACAAGCGCGTACAGTTTGAAAAGCTTTGCTGTGATTATTACAGCACAAACAGACTTTGCCGTCTCCAACTTTAGCACCCAAGTAAACGATAAAGGCTTCCAGGTCAGTAACGAATTGCAGGTCAGGAATGAAAAAACTGTGCGATTTGGTCATGTGTCGAAAATTGTCGACGACGGAAACACTTTCGTGCGGACAAAACAAACAAAACGTCTGCGGGAGAGCTTCGGATTCTTCGTCGATTTCGTCGTCTTCATCGTAACTCTCCTCCTCACCGTCGTCAACGTCTTCCCACTCATCGCTGTTATCATCATCTACCTCATCATCGTTCACCGGTGGAATATAACCAGGCTTGAGTGTAATTTTTATGTTACTATTTCGCTTCGCGGGCTTTTCCGATGTCTCAGCATCTAGAAAACAAAGAAGAATGTATTGAATTAAAAATAAACTAGAGAAATTATGAGACATTAAATTCAGAAGGATATTAAGAATGCTGTATGATAATTCGAATGTCTGATAATTCGAACTTTCGATTAAATCGATCAAAATCTGTTTATTCTAAGCTGTCTGCACTTTTTACATTAATAGTTCGCATCCTAATTAAATTTTTGATGATTCGAACCGATTAATGATTCCCTCAAGGCAAATTTCCACTCGCATTTTTGTAGCTCATAACGGATCGAATCGAAAACGAAATCCTTCTAAGCATGCTAGAAGACGTTATTTTTTTTATTTTTTCCGTTCCGTTCCGAAGTTTTTCTGATGCTTTTTGAAGGAAACATAATCTAATAAAAAACAATCAAGTTTGTTGAAAATTTTAAGTTGACATTAAAAGTGGAAATTGAAATTAATAGACTTTTGTTCACCTAGGATCCAAATAAATGGTTTGGAGGTACAAGATTTGGTTAGGCTGTATTTTCATTCATTTATCTAAGTACAAAGGGCTGTCGCACAGTACAGGGTGTCTAGTGAATTTCGAAAATCAAATTTAGGGTCATTCAGGGTTATTTTGCCAATATTTTGTAATTTTTCAGGGTTTTTTCTTTCTTTTTCAGGGTCCTACAAAGGTACCGTAAAATAAAGTGGGTGGGTGCTCAATTCCAGGTTTCAAGAACAGAGCTACATCATGATGTTATAATATTTCCACTGAATATAATATTATATGAATATCATGAATGTAATATTTCTACAGAGTATAAATATAACTCATAGAACAAAGTTTCTACATGAGGTTCCTTGAACTTTGTCACATAAAACATTATTGCAAACTGAAAGAGAAATATTTTTCAGGGTTTTAAGGGTTTTTTGGCTAATTTTTATGATATTCAGGGTTTTAGCGCCACCTAAATAAATTCAGGGCCTTTCAGGGCTTTTATGGTTTTCAGGGTCCACTAGACACCCTGTAGTAAGAGTGAAGGGACCATATTTTACGCATAATAATGAAGCACCGGATGAATTTTTCAAAAATCCACCTTCTGGAATGGCAAAAACGAACTCTCATGCCTCGTTGTATGTATATAAGTGTTCATTTTTAAGCATAACTTTTAGTTTTAATAAAATTTTGAAAAAAGACACGCAAAAATGCAATAAAAAAATTAGAAATGTGTCACTGTTTGACAATTTTAATAACAATATCAATGACCATGCTGACAATATATATAACACATCATATGGGATAATTAATAACAGATAAACTATTCATCTTAAACCAATCACCTAATTTCTATGAAAATATTATTCGGCAAAAAAGTGGGGGCGGTGCTGACAGCTATGAATAAAAATTGTTTCACTTAATGCTCACTCCTAATTCTCAAAAGTGGTACATAAAAACAATATCTATAGAAAAAAATTTGCAGAATAGGGGGGGGGGGGACTAATTTTTTGCAGATTAGGGCCAAATTCACAATTAAGTTTCAGAATCTTTTATCTGCACAATCTTTCATTTCTTGTTCTGCAACAATTTCTACCAATTTCTGTATTCAGTTCTTTGTCATTTATTTGTACCTTTATTTCTGAAAAATGATGTATAGGTTTGTGTAAATTCTTTTCAGGGGGTTCATTAGGAAGGGGGAGGGCTGGCCCTTAATAAGGACATATTCAAAGCTAAAATGGCCTTCAAACAAAAACAAAATTCGGTATTAAAATTTGCGGCCAAAAGCACAGGAATATTTTTGGCCAATATTTTTCTCCCTTTTTTCATAACATCAATTCAACTTTATTAATGACCTGTAATATCCCAAAATTGTTACAAAAATAAAGAATTGCTGACAGCCCTTTAGCTAACGAAATGTCTACTGCACCGTACTGGATTTGTAAATTAAAGGTTACCTCCTGCATATTTAACTCTTTATGGCTTTTCAAAAATGTTAAATATAACACCCTCGCAGAGCTAGCTGTGGGGCCGTAGATTAGTGGTTATAACTCTCGTACTCTGTGTGGGAGTACAGGGTTCGATTCCTCTTGACGGCGATTAAACATGGGCGAGTGAATCTTACCATAGCCCCGGGTTAACCCAAGACATGTGAGGGAAATTGGGGAGATGGCAAACGTTGTGTGCTGTTGGTTGTTGCCAGGAGTTATCTAGTATAGTACGGGCCCTTTGGGTCTGCGTAGCTCAAAATGAGTATTAAATACTCTAGGACTCTCCATCTAAGCCATGGCCCCTCCTACAAATAATAGACAGGGTATATCCCTCGATATTTGTGAGGCTAGCCTCGTAAAATATGCACATCCATCTATCTATCTAAGCTCATGACATCATGCATAATTAGTGAAGCTTCTTAGTCCAAATTCTAAAGAACCAAGCAAGAACTTTGAAAAAACATATTCAAATTCCTAGACAACCTTTCAGACTCTTTCATATGCAATTAACTTTATTTTTTGGGGAGGTAACCTTTAAAACTACTTAAACCAGTACCTGATTCAAAAATTTACTAACTACTGTACCAGTAATAAAAATTTACTACTAGACTAGTACACCGGTACAGGATTCTAACTTAATTCCCATGCAGCAGACACTTAAGACTTAAACAAAAAATATAACTGTAAAACAACATACACTCCTCCTTCTCCTTGTCTTTTGATTTTATATCAGCATTACTTTTGGAATTTACATCTTTATGCCTTTTGGACTTTAAGTGGTTTTCATATGCATTTACTGAAGAAAATGATTTATTACACGGACTGCAAAATTTCGTTTTATCTTGCAATTTTTCTTCTTTCTTTTGAGCTTGCACTTGAACTTTTTCTACAAATTGTTCCTTTGTAACTGGTGGCAATTCTGCTACCTTGCGTTTTAGGTTATACCGATGCCAATCGGTTTTATAATGTGATCTTTGCAAGTCAGCATCGTCAAATAATACTCCACAGGCCAAGCATGTATAGGGTCCCATGGTTAAAGACACTTGTGAACTAACCTGATCGTTGGCTGGCAGGATTTGTTTATGAATCAAGGAGAAATATTTTTAGTTTTAGAAAAAAAAGAGGACCGTGGCCCCAAACGCCACGAGGTAAACTCTGATCCATAATTTCAGTAGAAGTTAATGCAAAAAGTAAAGAAATTTCGATAAATTTGTAAATTGAGATAAAACTAACACAGGCGATAACGTAATAAGGAAATTTAGGATTTATCACACGCTTAAGGCAGTTCGTGCCAGCATCTATAATAGGTACCAAGGTCTGGAATATAAAACTTGTATCACGTGCTCCGGCTTCTATTGGTCAATGACGTCATATAAAAAGCATGATGGCGAGTGCCCTGTGACAGAAAACGAAAGTGTAAGATGTTCCATATCTCAGGTAGATGTTTTTACCTCCTCCTTGCTTTTTATTATATTAGCTATTCATAAAAAACTTTATAATTGATCTCATAAATAATAAAAAAATAAAAAAAAGCCTGCCATAATGACCACCGCCCCCAATATGCGTTTTATGGTCATTTTCTAAACATGATAAATTTCCTTGGGGAGCTTAGGTCATCAAGTAATATGCATCTGGCCATTCCAACGCATGTAAGTGTGTAATAATAATCACATAAATTGACTTATTATAGTATTTGTAAAATATTTGCAAGATCATTTATTCCTCTAAAAGGAAACCCCCAGATTTGCAAATACACTCAATCATAGTGCTGTGTTTTTCCTGCGAGCACAGAAAGGTAACGTGTCTGCCTGGTTTGTTTTCATTTTTACCTCCATTTCTGCGCGCATTGGGCATTACGTAATCACTTAGATGTGTGCGCAAGTAAATATCAGGACTGTGATTCCATGTATTTATCTTTCTACATTAACTCCTGGGATGGCCTCCCAATGGTTCACCATGAAATTTTAAACAAAGTTTAAAACTTTTCAAAAAAGGGGGGACAATAATTATTTCTTGTCTAGTTTTAAACATTTTCCAAAAACACAAACAATTTGAAGTGTAGAATAATTACAATGCAGTTTGTAAGAAAAGGACATGCAAGAAGTTAATCGATTCTTGCGTTCTTAAGTCAACATTGTTGTTTTTGATATTTCAGATACAAATAACTCCTGTAAAAGGTATTTAATCATTTTAACTAGTAATAACTGTCCAAAAAGTTGTTTATCAAGATAAACTTTTGATGCATCCTTTAATTGCTGATGTTTTGAAAAAACAGGAATAGAAATAAAATCTTATGTCACTAACAAATTTAATGTGTGTATTGCGTAGGATACTATTACCTGTATATATTATGTTTAGTTAAATGTAAGAGTGGGAAATAAGCGCATTAGTTGTTGTATCCGCTGTGTTACCTGCAGAAAATTAAATCTTTCTACAATTTATTTCATCAAATCTCAATTGTTGTTGCTTGATTGTCTTTTCATATGGTCAAAAACATGGTTTGACATGCAGTATCTCTGTGTGGGGAGTCAGTTGTGCCTTTTAGTTTCAAATAATGAATTACCATATTAGAAGCGCATGCAAGTGGCTCAATATCCTAACCTTTAGCACATCTACAGTATGCTTTGTGCCACATACTTTCCGTATATTTAGCTGTATATATATATATATCACTTTGTGTTTTTGCAGTTGGTAAAAAAGGGAACAGTAGTATATAATAAATAACTTGTTTTCCAAAAAATTCTTAAAAACTGGGGTAAATGATAACAAGTGTTGTTTTTCTTATAGTTTTACTTTAAACATGACACATAACCTTTTTTACTTTTTACTTTAAATCCCTTTTGCTTGTTGTTTTTTCGTTGCTGTTTATATTTTTTGTCAAAAAATAACAACATGAATGGTATTGTTAGTATTTTGATTATAAATCATGTTTTCTAAGAGTGGTTGCTGTTATTGTATTATAGGAAAGTAATGATTCAATGATGTCATATCCTTTTGAAGGACAGCAAAGAAGACCCAATGCTATACAACCTTCACCTAATCATGGTCAAGTTGATAGAGCAACTGAAAACAGGAAAAGGGCGATTGAAAGGTTAAACAAGAAGAAAAATGGGCAAAATGTTCAGAATGTAGAAGTTCATAAGAGTATTTCTGAGTCAAATGTTGCTCATGGAAGTGCAGCTGTATTCCCAAGTACTCCACCACCTAATTCATCACAAAATCAATCTCGAACAACTAGTTATTCTCCCCGATTTAGAAAGCAATCAACTGAAGTGAACTCATCACAAAACAGTTTTTGGCATTCTCCTATTTCATTAGAAACATCTGTAGCGAAACCTGCTACAAGTTTTAGTCCACGAATGAGAAGAAAATCAGCAGAGTCTAAAAGTTTCTCTGAGTCAAATGTTGGCCACGAAAATGCAGATACATTTCCCAGTACTCCGCCACCTAAATCACCACAAAATCAATCTCGAGCAATTAGTTATTCTCCCAAGTTCAGAAAGAAATCAACTGAGGTTGACTCATCACAAAGCAGTTTTTGGCATTCTCCGATTTCATCAGAAACATCCATCAGTAAACCAATAACAAGTTTTAGTCCGCGAATGAGAAAGAAAATGACAAGTAACATCGATAAGTCTATAGAAGATTCCACTTCACCCCTAAGTCCTAATGTAAAAAGAAGTTTATTTGTATCTTCAGGAAGTAATGTTGTAGCAAAGAGTAACAGTAATGTTTCTACAGTTTCAAAACCTGAGCAGGGCACTAGCCTCACCATAATACAAAAACAAAGAATGGAAGAAAATCGGCTCAAAGCATTAAACTCTTTAAAAGAGAAAGGGTTTTCTACTACAAGTGTACAAAAAACGCAGTTTCTGCAAAATGAAAAACAAAAGGCTGAGGATAATAAGATAGTTAAAACATCAACACAATTTGTCAATAACTCTCCATCTTTACAGACAACATCTGCAAGAGTATCCGTCAATGAACAACAAAGGGCAGAATCTAACAAACAGAAAGCAATAAAGAAGCTGCAGCAACGAAAGAGTCTTCAGAGTTCTCCACAGACAGAACAAGGCAGTCAGTACCCTGCTGGATACCACTCTCCACCAAAACAGGAGATTAAGATCAAATTGTCTGTTAAAAATGTTACGTGGTTCCAAGTGGAGCATGAAATGAAATTTAAAGATGCTATAAAACAGTGTGTTAGTAAATTGGATCGAAAACAATATGGTAATTCTTTTCATTTTTTTGTTGTTCTTTTTTATATTTTGTTTAGTGTTTATTAGCTGTGCTTTGCGTACATACATACATTCTAACCGTGGTTCTGAGGGTTGTTTAATGCCACCAGATAATGACCTGAATAAGGGTTTGGTTTTCAGAATTTTGTTGCATATTAGGATGCAATTTTTATCCTTGGTACTTAGGTCTAGTTGTAACCCTTCATGTCTTATTTCTCTTTAACCTGAGCTAAAATTTAAAAGTCCTCACATTTTTCCCCCAGAACTACATGCTAGTAATTTTTTTACACTTTTGTTCTTTATTCTATATTCTATATAGTATGTGTGTCACAGTATGTCATGATTTTGTTCATTTCACTAAGAAAAGGGAAACAAATATCTATGAACTTATTCTTTTTTTAATCCTTGTTTTTTTTTTCTTCCCAGCTATTGATAAAAATCAAGATTTGTGAATAATCCCACTATCATAGATTTATGGATGTAATGCTTGAAAAAATATAAATTATAATGACAACACATTTTTAGACCCTGCTACTAAATTTTGGTTGTTGCACATTCAGGACTACAACGCGGCAGGTATATGTGATCTTTGTTTATTGGATAAAAAGTATTTTGAAAATATTTACCCTTTTTCACTATTTCCCAGACTGCTGCTTGAGGAATGATTGCTACTTTTGCATGTTTATTGTTTAGTGGATCTTTTCAAACATAATTTAAATGTTTCTATTGATCACATTCCATCAAGTGTTGTATTGATACTACAGAAAAATCATCGAGAGAGTAAAGTTTGCATCAGAACAGATATAGGTGCCATTGAACCAGACATACTTGAAACGTTATATCCATTTCAGAGGAAAGGTGTCCTGTAAGAATTAATTTTTCCATCTGTTTGTCTTGTAATATATGCTATGCCATGCTTTCACATCTTGCTTAATACCAGACCCTCACACTAACAAGGGAACACGTAAGCAGGAATGCAATAGGTAGAACATTTCTGTTAGTAGTTGATCAAAAAACTCAATATTATTATTATACCTGTAGGCAAAACCATCCATCAAATAATTCAAGATTTCACGTCCCTATTATTTAATGTGACAAGACTTTGTGCTAATTTTGTGTTTACCTCAAGTTGATACATAAACCTGGAGTACAATGCTTATATAATTATTTGTTTTCAGATTTAGTGTTGAAAAAAATGGCAGAGTTTTAATTGCTGACGATATGGGACTGGGAAAAACAGTTCAAGCAATCGCCTTAGCTTCGTATTATAAAAACGAATGGCCCGTACTAGTTTTATGTCCATCATCAGTAAAAATGTCATGGCAACAAGTAAAGTGTTGTTTTTTGTTTTATGTATTTTAACTCACTTTTATTATTTCTTATTACATTTGCATAACAAGTTTTTTCGGTAAGCTATGTATTATCTGTACTAGCTAATAAGTAAGTGGAAAATTTCATTTGGTCAGAAGAAGATCCATCATTTGAATAATTCTAATGGTATCAGCAGCAGTATACAAATATTTTTTAAGAAATTTGTTTACTTACATGCCTCCTTTGTATAGAGCTTGAAATGTTGCTCAAGAAAATGTATAGGATCATGTTCTTTTGTTGAATAGTCAAAAAGATATTGGGGTTTAAAGGTCTTTTAATGAACAGTTGGATTTATGATATTGACATCATAATGTTTAATTTTGGATTATTATTTGAGGCATACATTTATCAGCGACTTTTAAGAAGAATGAACATATCCACTTTGTTGGTCGCAGACACACAGATACAGTTAGCGTATCACTATAACAGACTAGTTATTATAAGTGGAAAAATCCACTTTAAACAATGTTGTGTTTATCACAAAACGGTTTGTTGTTAATTTCATTAAAAAAAATCCAAATAAAACGTTTTAAACAAAATAGACAACAGCAATACCAGTTTAATTGCCTGTGATAATTTATAACAAAGCAATTATATTCCCTGTGGTCTTAAAACCTGTGATGGTAAATTGAAATTAGCTTACAATAGCTGAAATTCCAAGCCAATAAAATTGCTTCATTTGATCACATGATTATTTCCAGCTAGTAAAGAATGCAAACAAAAGTTTCATAGAATACTTAGGTGATCTTTATTTTAGCCAGCCAATTCAATCTTCTTATTTGGATAAGATCTTTAATTCTAAGGATACTTAGCCTGCTTCTTAGCTCATCTGAACTCTTTCTGTCTCTCAGACTGGCGTTACACATCCACCTAACCATTCTCATATCATTCCTTTCTAAACGGTCAAGATCTTCCTGCTTCGCTGCCCATGTCTCACTACCGTACAACATACACTTCTTACACAGGCCTCATACAACCTACCTTGTACCTCAATTGACAAGACTCTGTTAGTCAACAAAGGAAGTAACTCTCTGAACTTTTTCTAAGCAGAACCTATCCTGCAAGTAACACTTCTTCCAACACGTCCTTCACTGTCCAACATATCCCGTAATTAACAGAAGTTCTCAACTATCTCTAACGAGCCACTGTTGTACATCATTAAAGCTGGAAATACTTTATTCTCTATAATCTCACCTCAGCAACGTTTGCATACAAACTGAATGTCAGCTCTTAACCTTCCACCAATACTACTGCACTTCTTATGTACCCAATGCTTGCAAGTCTGACAAAAAATTGAGTTACTACCAACCCCTTTCCTGCAAACTCCACAAGGCCACTTTCCAACTACAAGTCCACACTTGGCTGCAATGCTACTAATCATGACCTTAGACTTTGCTGTGTTCACCCTTAGCCCTTTCTCTTCTAGTCCTTTCTTCCACTTCTCAAACTTTACAACTAATTCTTTCATCGACTCTGCTATGAGAACCAAATCATCTGCTTACAATAACTCCCATGGACAACCTGTTCTGAACTTCATCGACAGCGCTTCTAAGACTAGAACAAACAACAAAGGACTAAGTACAGAACCCTGATGTACACCAACATTTACACTAAATTCATCACTAAGTGAATCCTTAATCCTGACACGACTCCTAGCATTGCTGTACGTAGACTGTACCATCGTAAGCCACTCATCCACACCTAATTTTCCCATAGCCCACCAAATAACTTTACATGGCACTCTATCAAAAGCTTTCTCTAAATTTACAAAGGCAAAATAGAGATTCTTTCTCTTTCCTAAATACTTTTCCTGAAGCTGTCTGAGTAAAAATATTGCATCTGTAGTGCCACATTTCCCAGAAATCTTCCTTGTCTCTGATAACCAAAATAATATCCGATTTAAAATATTCTTTCTAAACACATGTAAGTTGTTTTACTTTTCAAAATACGTAAATACAAAAACAAAATTTTTATTACTACCAGTCGTAAGGTATTGTGATATAAAGCGTCTAATGCATAACTTTTTAGATTTTATTTTACTACTCATGTGAGTAATTTTAGTTCTTTTTTAATATAAAACAATTTCTCGCTAATTGCTAGCTATGTTTATATTAAGTATAATATAATCTTAAAACTATTGCTAAAAATTATTTAATTTTATTTTTCTATGTATTCTTTAAGACATCAAAATTTAGAAAGTTTTTTTTCCGACGTGACGCAAAAAGTGAAAGTAGGTTTGTTGTCTTTTAATTACATAGTCCTAGATATTTGTCAAAAAATCAATATGGTAGATGTGGTGCACATGTTGGAAAATGTTTGGATCAATGGATTGGTCCAGACTAATTTTATTTATTAACAAGGAATTGAACTATTAGCTAGAATTGTTTAGCAGAAATATACTTGATTTATAAAACTTATTTTTAGTTTTTATGGGTATTTCATGGATGTTCTTGGAGTGCGAATTATCGCACGCCAAAAATGGCATGCGTGGGCGTGTGCTTGTACCATTACACGCAATTCCTGGTGAGGCCTGTAATTTTAGTCTTAGGTGATCCCTGTTAACACAGGAAATAAAGTCAATTCTTTCCATGTTATTTGACCTCAAACTTGGTTTCGTTAATTTTAAATGTGTTATTAATGTCAATCCATTCTTAATTGCTAAACATATGTCCACTTTTCCAATTACAGATACAGTAATTGTAATATTTTAATGGAGTAGCTGATAATGTGAAAAAAAAAAATCACATGAACAGAAGTGCCAAAGATCTGTCATTTAAATTTTGCTGACGTCAGCGATGACCCATCAAACAAAACAAAAATTTTAGAAAATTCTTCAGCTTTTCCCTATACTGTGTAGAATTTGAAGTGCTGATCAAGAAAATGTGTGAAATCATGTGCATTTGTTTAACAATTAAAGAGGTATTGAGATTTAAAGGTTTTCAATTTAACCTGTTGGTTCCAAATTGAATCAATTGCCATAGCTTTGGGGAATTTGAAAAATTTCGTCTCAGGTCGTCCCTAGTAAACTGCGCAGTGAAAAATAAGTGACGTCACCACCCTATATGCAAGTTATTTGGCCTTAATAATGATGAGATGATTTGTGCTTTTGAAGAATGGTTAAGGAGGTATTGGGATTTAAAGGTTTTGTGATGCCGTCAACAACCCATCAATTCTAAAAAGGGTGAGATGACCCAACTTTAGGAAATTGGTCCAATTTTGGTGTTAGGTGGTTCCTAGTTACTCATGCTAGAGATGTCAGTTATTTCCATCAAAAGCATTCAGAATCAAGTTAAACCTGATATTATATATTTTAACCAAGGTGCTACCAAAATAATGGAATTATTAATTTATATGGATTTATGGACGTACATAATTAAAGTGACCCAATAAATACTTTTTTTAACAAAAAAAAAACTTTTGAAAAATAATTAATATACTGAGTATGTGTCTGAACCATTACAGTATCCTAACATGTGTACAAACCTTAATAACTACATTTAGAAGTCTTTATTGGGTCCGAAATGTTCTTCAGAAACTGACCAGAGTCATTTAACAGGCTAACCTAGTATGGTTTGTTGTCACTGGTCAAGTAGCATACATTACTCTGATTTTCTCAAATGTAAATTAAACAACGGAATTGGGTGTGTCACTATTGTGAATGTATTGTAGTTGGTCCTTTTTAATAGCAAGATAGTTTATGCAGCTTCTGCAACTTGTCATATTTTGTGATAAAAAGTAAGATTTCTTGTATTTTTTAATGAACAAATCAGTTGCTTACAAGATCAAAGCCTAGTTTTTTTAAAGTCGAAAACTTCGCAGTTAATATGGGGTGGTGTAGACAAAATAATTGTGATTCAATTTCTTCTTGTAGCATTTCCTTTCATTCATTCCCTCCTTAACAGAAGATGGTGTGAATATTGTGTTCACAGGTAAAGATAATCCAACTATTGGGGATGTAAACATTATCAGTTATGATATGGCATCAAAATTAGCAGATGTTATAGCGTCAAAAAGATTCAAAGTAATCATAGCGGTATGTTTGTCATTGTTGGTGGTTTTTTCTGTGTTTATAACCCACGTTTGATTTCGTGTTCAAAATTTAGAAAAAAACATGCTTAATTTGTATTGAAATATTTTAAACAAAAAGCTGCAAGACTTTTACAATTCTTGAAAGAAATATGTGCTTAAAACTCTGTTTCTAGACTGGATGCATTGACAGGCAAGAATACTACTGTATATTTAAGCACAAGCATATTTTGGGTATTATGGTGCTTTCGTTATTCTGCTGATGCAATGATTAAAAACCACCAAATGTGTGTTGTTGTAATAATTACTTTTTCACTTGATGATATTCGTGAGCCTGTGCATGAAGTTGCAAAAAAGATTAATCTTTCTTGTACAATCAAGAACTGTAAATTGTTTTTCAAAGAGCATTTTATAATGGTGTCAAAGTTATCTACATTTAAGAAAACATTTCTAGTTGTACATCCAAAAAGGAAGTTGAAAATTGTCTCCTATTAAACAGGAGCATTTTTAGAACCTATTTTTGAAACTTCATAGAGAACGTAATCAAGCAGCTTTTAAATTGTTTGACTATATCATAGTAATTTTCTTAAAGCTGTGGTAATTAAATTAAAAATATTTACCTAATATTTTGCTATAGCATTTAGCTATTCCAATGGTTTACTGCAACAGTAACAATGTCATTCATTACAAATGTCCAGCTACTGTGTTATTATTTTGCTGTCTGTTAATTTGATTGAATTCCGAAGTTGTATTTCAGAGAAAAAACACTCCCAAAACTTGAAAAAAGCATAGAAATTAGGAAAATAGAATGTGCAATCCAGTGTGTGAAAACTAATAAAGATTGTAGAAATAAATTAAGAATACAGTAGATGTTTTCCTGGAACAGTATTGATTTTCTCCTATTGCTGGTAGTTTTTTGCTAATTCAAATCTTACGTTATGTTTTTTTTTAGGATGAATCACATTTGTTAAAAAATAGGAATGCAATTCGAACTAAAAATATCGTTCCAATTATACAGGTATTATTGCATATTAAAATAATTTGAAATTTTCTAGGATTTCTGAAAACACGTTTTACTGAATTACAATGTTTTGTAAGTATTTTTTAGCCACCATATATTTAAATCTGTTTTATAATACTTACTGTTTGTATGTGGCAGAGATGCTAAATGAAAATAATGAGGGCTAAATTTCTGTGTATTTTGCCATCCCGTGAATTCTCTACGGGAGTACAACCATGGACATAATTAGTAGAAAATGCCAAAGATTATCTTTGTTTCCCTCTTTCCTATGTCGTATGTTCTTTATGCAGATTTGAGTCGAAAAATTGTTATGCGCCTAGTCAATACTGAATTGGGGTGGAAGGGGTGATAAAATGTAAAATATTATCATGTCTTGTGTTTGTAGAAGTCAAAACGAGCTATATTATTGTCTGGTACACCAGCTTTATCAAGACCAAAAGAATTGTACACTCAAATAGCGGCACTGTATAAGTTTCTGTTTCCCAACTATATCAAGTTTAGTCAACGATATTGTGATGCCAAACAGGTTGGTGTTCCTTCATCTCCTTGCACGTTTATTTTGTTTCATAAGAAACCTAGCAGCCTCGGTTTCTTAATTATTTCATGATTTTGGTATGAACAGCTTTCTATGTGGTTTCTTAAGAATTCCTAAGAAAGAAGGCGTAACCTTTCAAATTAAGTATTGTGCAGAAAAGTTAATTCGTTCTTTGTGTGTAGGAAATGCAATGTTAAATTATTCTCTATTATTTCTGAAAATTTGCATAAGATTGTTTAGAGAAGTTCCAGGACTGTACTTTTTGTACATCCATTGTATTTTATAAATTAGGGTAGATTTGGTTGGGATGATTCTGGATGCTCTAACTACGAGGAATTAAATAGTGTTTTAAAATGTACAATGATGATCCGGTAAGCCGATACGCCTGTATTATTATCCATGACCATGCAAACTTGTACTTTTTACACCTTCGTATTTTTATAGGAACAACTAGTGTATTAAAAAATTCCAAATGTGTCTAATGTCTATCCCCAGTACCAATTGCATTGTAAGGGAAAAAAACGTCGCAGTTAATTCTCATTACTCTAATTTTTCAGACGAGTAAAGGAAGATGTTTTGCAAGATTTACCACCAAAAAGCAGGAGCATAGTAAGTTACTTCTGTTTTTAAGCAGGAAGTTCTAGATTTCCTTTTTAAGGCCCTACTAAATAACCAAGTGTTACCAAGCGCCCTTTCAGTACACTAACATCATAGTAAATCTGATTGTGTTGAAGCATAATTGAACAGTTGGCATTTTAATTGACACTTGATGAATATGAAAACTTATATACAAATTGTTGCCACCTAAAATTTCAGAATCATGTGATATACCCTTAGAAGACAACACTAACTGGCTTCCGTCAGTATGACCCAGAAAAATCAGTGTTTTTTTATCACAGACAGGCATACCTTTGGTATCTCTTTCCATATTTCTTTACTAAGCAACTTTTATTTCTTTCTGTTAGGTGTTCCTGGATCCCACATTGATCCAGAAAACAAAAGATTTGCTGAAGGCTGAAGCTATTCTCCTAAATAAGGTGCTGAAAGGTTTTAAGCATGTTTTTTTTGAAAATACCACTTTATGTGGTAGCTGTCTACCACACAAAGTTGTTGATTTTTTGAATAAAAAAGATACTTCTGATAATATTCGTGCATGTTGTGACCTCCAATCTCAAATAAACCTTTAAAAATACCATAATGACATGCTCGATGATATATAAAAAAATATATAAATAGTATATATAAATATAAAACGACAAATATTTTTTTCTTAGTTATCTCTTAGAAGATTTAATTTGCTCGCAGAGTTTATATCTCGAAAACAATTTCTGCTAGATATACCTCTGTTTCAGAAGAAAAGGTACAAGGATTAATGAATATTGAGACAAAACTGAAATAGTAATTTTCTGGACAAGCTCAACGTCAGTTTTTTTCGTAAATACGCATTGTTTAGATATTATCGCAGTGCGGAGGTAAAGAAGGACAACAGACTAGCACGAAGAGCAACTTTTCGATAAAACTCGGAACCAGACTTAAAAAGCAAATCCGAGCCACCGTTTTAGTACTCCAGTAAAGTAATTTGAATATTGTGATTTTTATGCGATAAGCTTTAAATACCTGTATACCTTTTACACTCGAGAAACGGGAACTCGAAAAAATGTGTTCATTAATTTTTTATGTTTTCCCAGTTTATCGCTTTATGACAAAACTATCATAATTCGATAACAAATTTATCTGCCTTTTAGAAAATATATACTTTTATTTCTCAGTTTAGGAAATACAAGTATTCTCCATATTAGTAATAGGTGTTTCATGTATCCCGAAACAATGTCTGTCAGGGAAAAATAATGTTAATAATAAGCCCATCTTTTTGTCCAAGTTTTGACTACGTTAAAGCATATTAGTAAATTCTGTCTGTGTTTAGAATGGTGACCAGGAAAGTGCAGTACGAACATATTACCAAGCAACAGCTGCTGTGAAGATCAAAGGTGTTTGGTATGTGAAACGTATTTTGTTGCCTGGTTGTTTTTCGTAAATCATTTCTTAAATCACACTTAAGATTTTTTGTTAAAACATGATTCTGCAGTCATTACCAGATCAATTTTTTGCTTCACTTTGAATTATTTACCTCGTTGCCATAGCACAAACTTGTGCCCGGGGCATTATCTGTTTCTGATTGGGTAGGCTTGTTTTTTTGTTTTGTGACCAAAATTGACACAGGGAACAAGAAAAAGAATTTGAGACATGAGTGAGTGACATCAGAATATATCTAATACTGTTTTTATTAGTTCAAATATGGTAAGTTATCATACTTAAAGCTGACATTTTGGAAAAAAGTTGCATTTATATAAAAAAGCTTCCAAGTAAAGCTTTAAAAATAATGAAGACAGCTAGTGCAAGAAGTATTTCAAATATCATTGTACATTGAAATTGTGTTTATTTTATATACTTAAAACTGATTCACACAGACCAAATTTGTTTTATGAACAAAAACTTGTTGGCTCAAAAAATTAATTCAGTTAAAATATGAATAAAGATAATGGTAACTTTTCAATTATTGACACTAAACCTGTTCTCGGCCGAATTTGTTCAAAATATAGAAACACATCTAGCTTTCAGCTTTAAACTTTCACGTGGGCTTTTCAGACATTTTCGCGTTGGGTCTCGATTACCTGTAAAAATGTATCTCTATATGAATCCGAAATCTATGCGTCAACAATGGGAAATAAATTTTCTTTTCTTTTATTGGTTGAAAATTGTAACGCTTGGTTTCCGTTTCATATAGATTTTTATGTGTATTAATCTTGTGACACAGTGTTATTATTTTGTGCAGTGAATTCCTATCGGACAAACTAGAATTTCAACAAAAATTAATCGTATTCGCTCACCATCAGATCATGTTGGATGCTATTGAACAAATGCTCAAGAAAAAGGTTTGGTTCTTTTGTTGATATTACACGACCAGATGTTTACCGACTGGTGGCCTTGTGGTAGAGCGCTCGCCTTCAGTGCGGAATGTCATGCCAGAGACTATATCCTTTTCTGCTTAACTTTTAGCATGAGAATAGGATTGATATCTTGGGTGGTTGTCTAGTTGATCGGTTGTTGTGCTTGCACGCCTTCCGTAGCTAAAATGGAAGCTTTAAATACACCCCCTTCGCAGGACCCTTATTCATAACAGTTTCTATAGAAACTGAAAAGGCTATATAAGAAAAATATAAAAAAGATAAGGATATATGCTTAAGTGTAGGTTCAAATTTATTAAAAGAAGTCAGCATAGCTGGGTATATAATAATGCGCTTTTCTGCATGATTTGAAAGTTATATGTTTTTTAAAATGTGAGCCACTCACTACAGGAGAGGGACGTAAAAATTTTTAAAAAAGCCTTTTATTTTATTGACTTTATTGTTGATTTTACCACAAGCTATAATGACTAGTATATATTTTTGACATGAGTATACAATGAACGTATTTTGGACCTAAAAGTGAAGATTTGTCAAGTATAATCAAGCTTTTTTCAAAAATTAATATGCTTACAAAAACATGCACGTAAATTGAATATGTCATGGTGTTTTTAAATTCTCCAACTCCACGAAAAAACTCTTCTTCGGCATATACGGACTGGTTCTGTTTTATGTCATTGTTCGTCATTTTAGAATATCACATCAGTACGTATAGATGGTACAACACACAGTAGAACGCGCCAAAGAATGATCGATTTCTTTAATAACGATCAGTCTTGCTTGGTAGCCATCTTATCAATCACAGCCGCTGGTCAAGGTGTGTTAGGAATACTCATTAAACGTACTTGGTTCTTGGTCTTGACTGTGTCTTCTACGAACTTTCAAATACATGCATTGATTCACATCAGCAAACTATTTGTCAGTCCAGCATTCTCCTTCATTGTCATTCATTTGGAGTTTAATGCCCTATAGTTGACTCTTTATTTAGCGGACACCTTTGGTGCAATTCATTTTGTCCATTAATTAGCTGTCACTTTTGGTCCAATCGCTTTATGTTCATTAATTAGCTGTCACTTTTGGTCCAATCACGTTTAGTTTATTAATTAGCGGTTATTTTTGGTCCAATCAATTTGTATCCGTTAATTAACGGTCACTTTTGGTGTAATCACTTTTTCCCGTTGTGTTGTTGTAGTGTTTTAAGCTTTTTGGATTTAACTAAAGTATAGCGTAGTTTCGAATCTTAGCATTTTTTCAAAGCCGCCGTAAAACATAATTTCTGTTTGGGTCTGTAGTAAATAACCGTATCTTGGGGTTATGTGTATTTCTTTGCATATCATTAGTTTTAAAATTTTTATGTTAAATGTAGGTATCACGCTTACTGGCTCAAGTATTATAATTTTTGCCGAATTGTATTGGAATCCAGGGGTAAGAAAATTTTACTACGTGATCAGAATTTAATATGTTGTTCCATTCATTTTGGTTTTTCCTATTAACCATTTGTTTCTGTTGTTATGTTAGCATTTGATACAAGCTGAAGATAGAGCACACAGGATTGGTCAAACCAACTGTGTTACTGCTATCTACCTGATTGCGAAGGAAACTGCTGATGACTACATATGGTATGATATTTGGATCCTATTTCTTTTATGCTAAGGGAAAAAATCAAAAAAAAAAAGTCTCGCGAAAAAAAAGTATTTTTCGCGAATTGCTAAAAAAAAAAGATTTTACCTGGAATTTGTTTTTGTGATCTCGGAGAAGTCAAAATTTTAAGTAAAGTAATTTTAGGAATTTCCCATTATAATCAAGTGTGAATGACAGTAAAGAAAGGGGGTGCTTTTCCCATTGGAATTAAACATCAAAAAATGATTTTTTCGTACGCGTATTACAAAAAAATCAAATTTGTTACGATAATTTAATTTCGCGAATTTGTAAATTTTATATTTTTTGCGAGAATCGCGAAGTTTTTTTCCCGCGAAATGTAGCTGCATGCAGTCGTTTAGACACATAAAATACGGCTGATTTTATTACCAGATCCTTTCAAATCTTTCGAGAGATGTAGACTGCGTGTATTTTTACTTGGAACTAACTGCAACCCCACCCTCTAGAAATATTCTTTTGATTTATATGTTAAACCGCGTCGTTAGAGAAACCTGCTTCTGATTTAGGGAGAAGGTGAAAAGCAAACTAGCAGTGTTGACTTGTCTTGGTATTGGGAAGAAGAAAGGATTAGATGGTGTTGCGTCTTCTTTCACTGTATGTATAATCTTTGTATGTATAATCTTGATTAGGCTGTATTTACATTACAATTTCGTCTTATCTTTCTTAGGCTGTGTTTACATGACAATCTCATCTAATCTTGCTTAGACTGTATTTGTATTAAAATTTCGTCTTAATTTGCTGCTGCCAGAACTAATTTGGTTAGATTTATTTTTTGTGTTTTAATTTTAAGAATCCCAAACAGAAGCGAATCCTCGATTACTTCACGGAGTTGCTGGACAAAGAGAACGATTTTCACGGGTTTTTTGACGAAAATTCATCGACTGTTTCTCAACCTCCAGAGAAACGCGTAAAGCTTACGTAAACACAAGTGACACACCAATTCCAAAAATTTTTTACCATGAACTAGTTTCTAGCTTCCCTTAAATGTTGTAAGTCTTTGGTAACATGTGGTCGAGGTATTAACGTTCTGGATCAGCTTGTTTCAAAAGAGAGAATATAAACCATTTTGGACTACATAAAGTCCATGTTCACAGCATAAAACTTTTGCGCCAAGCCATCCAACTCAAACCCTACACCTTCAAACGTTAATTTAATAACGAATTGTTTGATAAATTTTTTGTTCCATTTTGATATTGCGGTTAATAGCAACAAACTTTATATTTTTTCCTTGTCGAGTTTTTATTATTTTTTTTTTGTTCTTTAACTTTCGAAATTTTTTAGTATAATTATAGGAAATTAACGAATCATAACATTTTTTTCTTTTGTCAGGCTTAATTCTGTGTAAGCGTTAAATAAGCAATACATTACACTCGTATCCGTGTTAATTTTGTTGCTTTTAAAATATCGCTAAACAAATGAAGTTTTTGAATTTCGCTAAACCAGTTACCACTGTACTTATATATTCGAGTTGCTACAAAAGTGATTCGTTAATTTCCTATATTTAAATTATTCCGGGAAGAAATTATTGTGGCATGGTTTAGCATATAGTGTTAATTTTCAGTGTTGAAACTTGTTTATTCTGTGTCGTGTTTGTGCTTGCGATGCGATTTTCATCGTGTTTGTTTCGTGTTATGTTTTCTTGCTTTTTTTTTTTTGATTTTTTGATTCTTTTTTTTCCGTCTTTTGTTTTGTTGATAGTTTAAACTAACCATCATACCCGCGTGATTTTTTTAGTCGGTTTACTAGTTAATCGTTTTGTCACAGACGTGTGTGTGTGAGAATTCATTAAAAAAAAAAAAATTCGTCTTGAGTTTTTCTGATTTTCGTCACCTTTTAAAATTTTTATAGGGCCAGCATTGTTAGTGAGGGAAGGGCAAAGATATTCATTAACGGTCACTTCTCTTCCTCAAGCCTTTTTTTGATACCTCAAGATATTTTATAAGAGAAATGATAATCTGTAGATATATTTTATTTATATTAAAAGTGATATTCTTTTTTGTTTAATTTAAAGAAAAAACACGCATAAATTGTGTCACTGTGCTTCTCGATATTACCATCTCTTTCCTGACGAAAATTGTTTAGTGGCAATCCCTCGCGTGATTGGAGTGTTTAAACGTATTCTCAGGGTTTTACTTTACCATCCGAGATTTAGAAAGAGTTATTCTGTTAGTTGTGGTACTGATGACGATTTCTCTGATGAATCTGATGGACCGGACTTTGACTTAGATTTTCATTTTAATGAAGAACGAAATGCATTATGTAATAATTGACTATTTGTGAAAATAAATTCTCACGAAATTTATTGAAACTATCTATAATTAAATCCTCGCGAAATTTGAAAAAATTCAAAATTTCAATTTGCGCGTGAAATTAAAATTTGCAAAAATCATATCATTGAAGTATCTCTTTTTGTGTGAAGCAATCATACAAATCCAAAAAAACTCTTCAAAAGGCGGACAACCCTAATTAGCGGACAGATTTTGTTCCACCAATCTAATTAGAGAGACACTGTAATTCTCGTTATTATTATGTTTTGGTTCGATTCTATTCGAACGTGCATAAGTAGCATTAGAGTGTTTTTTTAGAACGAGGGCCTTCTTTTATCCTACACCGTGTTTATGTTATTTTCCTATTCAGACAAAGGTTTACTTAAGCACGTAATGTTTAAAGGAGAATTGAGGTCAAACAACAACCTTACCTTAAAGTGGGCATTTTATCTTCCTTCGCTCGAGTTAGTAAGAAAAATACAAATGCCTTGATTCAGAAAATATATTAAAAATATACAAATAAAAAATACAAATGTTAGGTGAAAGACCAATCTAAGCAAACATACTAAGTATAACAATATTCTCGTGTTTTAGACATCCTCCTGCCGTACATGCTTTCAATATAAACATTCAACTTTGTGTTTTGTGCGCTTCAGCCGCTATCGCACTTGTGACGTCATTACCAAATGACTTTGTAACCTCATATCTCCCTCAAAAATTGATAAAATTGTATAATTTTTTGGGAACATTTTTATTTTTATGGTATGAAAGAAATTATAACAAAATATCAAAAAGCCTCAATTCTCCCTTGGAAAAGCAAAACAATTATGAAGCCATTGCATATAGTAGACAAGGGCATATATCGAACTCATACTGACCATTCGATTGATCGAATTCTCTTTAAATCACTATCGAACACAACATTGAACTGAAAATAAACGAAATTCAAAAGTTATTGGTTTTTGGATAAAAAGTATGAGTGAACCAAGAATAGCAAATAAAAATCTGATGAAAACAATCATTCCATCACCACAAGCGGTTCTCAATATGTCACATATTCCGTTTCCAGTTGTGACGCAGACTTGGTTTCCGCAAGGAAGTGGTGCATTCAGTTACGCTTATAATCCTGTGCCGAGGTTTCCTGTGGGTGTATTTCCTAACACAGGACCGTGTCTACAGCCTTGTGGATTTTCGCTTGTTCATCCGTTGTTCTTGAGACCTGTCTATCCTCATCAGATACCCATACAGTGTCAATCCTCTGGAGAAAAAAAACATGGTCTTGAAACAGGTTAGAATCGCGTCATAAACGACATTTTATGTCATTGAATCTAAAATTTATGATATATTTATATAAATAAAAAAAAAACATTGAGTAGTTAAGGAATAAGTTTTTATTTTTTTCAGGTTTATAGTGACTGAACTTAAAAAACAATTCCTAGGATCCATATATACGCCCTATTTCTCTGATTGTGTATATGCAATGTAAGTTTTCTCTATCTTAAACTCGCAAAATACTGGAAAATTTGCTAAATGTAGAGGATATACAGAGAGGTAAGCAGCTGCAGGGAAATCGCTGTATCACGTCCTGTCAGATTTTAAAAATAGGTGCAAGTCCATGGATCTGGAGGTACAGCTCTTCCCTCCAAACTTTTCCCAATGATCGGAAATTTGCAGAAAATGCTTTTTATGTTAAACTAGGGGGTAAATTCTTAAATATGTCCCCAGTTGTAATCCAAAAAATGACTTCTTACACATCTATTTTATTAACTTTTTTAAATTTGCCTCGCCTTTCCCCTTCCCCTCACCCTCGTCCCCAGAGGTTTTTCTTCTTCAATAAGACAAAAACCCTGGGGATGAGGGTGCTCCCCCCCCTTCCCCCGAAAAAAAAAATAGGTTGCTTGCGCTACGACCCTAAGGTGCTTACAACGTAATTTATCGAAGACCACAAAAAATGTGCGTTCAAAAATATATGATTTTTGATTTATTTTTTTCCGTTATTTACATTTTTAGCTGACTCAGCACCAACTGCAGTTAAAGTATTTAAAATTAAAAAATATCCACGAAGAATTCGTCAACCGTTGCATCCAGCTCAAGTCCTGTTGCTGGAACACTGCTACGAACAATCGAAGTATCCCAGTTTAAAACAGAAAATAAACTTAGCTGAAAAAACTTCTATACCTTTTCACAAAGTTAAAGTGTGGTTTCAAAATCGACGCTCAAAAGAAAAAAGAATTAATTATGGTAGGAAAAATATTTTAGATAAAGACACAACCGTTCGAGAAGTGTATGCAACGCAAACAACAAGAAGTGATTTGAACAGTAGGGAGAAAACGACGGTTGACGACAATAAAAGCTTGTAGAGATATTCATACGAAATCAATGCGAGCAATTAACGTTTCACAAGTGTACATATCTAAGAAATTACAAGCCTAATATTAAAAAAGAAGCTTGTACGGATTCTAGTTTATAGAAATAAAAAGCTGAGCTATAAAAATAATTTTATAATAATTTTTCTAAAACATTTTTGCGCAGAAGACCTATCCATATCTAAAAGCGTTACTGTTTTATGTAAAAAAAATTCCCCTAAAGGTACTACAAGGCTGCTTGAAGGTTGTTTTTTTAGACAACTTCATTTTTCATTTCAGCCTCCAGCTATTAATGGCAAAATTTCGTCCTCAAAATTGACAAGAATTTGCTCAAAATGTAATATTTAAATTTTTACAAGAATTTGCTAAAACTCCTTTTTGCTTCGATTATTTCATTATTCTCAAGACCTGTATTGTATGTAGCCTGCTAAGTTTTATTATCTACACTTGAGTAACTTTGAAAGTATTCAGCCTTTTGAGTTACTTATTGGCAACCTCGATCACAGGGCTTTTTTCTCTTTTTGACATCGGGACAGCGAGAAGGACGACGGCCGGCGTTATAAAAAAAGATAAAGAACCCGGGGGTCGAGATTGGCTTATTGGTTGTTTAGTTTTCGACTCAAATCTTAACTCAAACGTGTACCTGTTTAAAAATTGAGCCCCCCCCCCCCCCCCTTGTTATTGTTAAAGTTTAAATTAAGAATATTCGTGTCATTAATTATTTTCAAACACTGGTGCACTTTTTCTGTCATTTAAAATTGGAAAGTACCTAAAATTTAAAAGCTAAGGAAGCATTCTTGCAGAAATATCGGACTGTAGTACTTTTCTTTCCGACCTGTAACAACTTAGCCAGGAAAATAACAACTTTGCACCCAGACCCTTTTTAAGATTCATTAACTCGAGTTTTTTTTTATTTTTATTTTAAATTTTAGATTTGATTATAAGTTAAATTTTAATTATTTTCTTCAGGTACTTTAATATTTAATTCCATTCGTATAAAGAAGAACTCAATCCTCATTTTGGGAAGTATTGATTACAGTAACCTCAAACTCTTCATCTTAGATGTTATTTTCGAATACATTAGTGAAATAAATTTCGTATTTGGGAGAGTGTTGTTGTTACAACTCTGCTTGACATGTTTTCTGAATAAAATGGAAGTAATAGTTATTTGGCACAAAGGAAGAATCTAAGAATCCAATTATATAATGAATTCAAAAAATGGAGTAAAGGGAAAATATTATAGAGAAAGGGATGAAAGCCTAGGTAGGTTTAGCTAGCGTATTGTTATTTCTAATTCTTTTATCGTACACCCACCAGCTCTCTGCAATGATATTAATTACAGCATATCTTGATGTGAATACCAAACTGCCGCATTATTTATCCAAACATATGTAACCGTCACCCGTGTCCGTGATAGGCGCCGTTTAGCGTCGCCCTCCTCAAGCAAAGTGTGGATTATTATTGGCTCACAGAGGGAGAGATTTCCCTTCTCCTTGGAGACTGATGCAAACAAATTTATCTTTGACTTACTGGCAAGTAAGACATTAGTAAATTATACACCATAAACAATCTGAATAGTAGAGAGCAATTATTCGAATCAAGATGGTAGCTTTATTTCGGTAAATCACAGGCAGAGTATAAAAACATGTCCAATTTGCAAATTTGAAATAGCTATTAAGCTAGCTAATATTATTTCAAGTTAAATGGCAAAGAAAACAAGTAAGTGTCACAGCTAAATTTAACTAACAAAATTTAAAAAATTATGTGGGATGTGACCACTAAATGACACGACTAAAATTACTGAAATTTTACTAAATTCTACTGGACTGACACAACACACAGGAGACTAAAAGGGAAACGGTTTCCTATGTTTTATAGCGAAATTCCCATGTCATATAGGAAAATTGTTTCCCATACAGGAAACTGTTACCTAAACTAATTTTTTTGATTTTAATTTGGGTTTCCCTTTTGGGAAACCGTTACCCATTCTCAGAAGCAATTTACGGAATTGCGGAAAGAGCTTACGATAATATTTTTTTTTTCCTTCGGTGAAAATTTGCTGTGTCTATCATGTCCTCTTCCTTTTTATTTCTTTATTACTACATTACGGTTTATGTCAAGAACACAGATTTTATGTCAACAATAATTCATCTATCAACAGATTTGTGGACTAAACATGTCTTTCCTAGCAATGGGACTGTTTATCCGCAACGGTTTATTAACAGGCCATACATACAGCCTTGTATCCCAAAAGTCCTGCACATATAACTTTGACAAAAAACATAATGTCAATCATACTGTGATGATATCATTATATACAAACGTTATTAAAACATTGTTGGTATAGAGTTATTAAAAAGGCTTTATTTCATACAATTTGTGTGATGAATATATACCTAATAAGGTCACATAATTTTGTAATATTTTAAAGGTTGTAATTTTGTGTGGCTGAGTCAACAAAATTAAAAGCGCTGTTTTGCATTTCAGTAATAATTTGGACAAGCTCGAAAATAATTAAAGTTTATTAGTTATAACATAAAAGATGAATTTTATTAAAAAAGCTGCCAGAGCTTGCCCTCACATTTAAAGGTGCTTTTGGGAAATTGACACCCTCATATATATCTGAATTGGGGGTAACGTCCATACTCATTGCCACACTTACCAGAAATAGGAGGAAATTATGTAGGTATGGAAAATTGTTTTTCGTTAAGACATGGCACCATAAAAGAGCAAAAGAAGAAGGATCTTTTTTCATGTTTATACGTCTTGCTTTTAATTACCACCTGGCCGCTTGCAGAATGGTATCTTAGCACTGAGGACTAGGTTTTTTCGACTTAGCAAAATTAAAAATAATAGACATAAGGCAAACAAGATTATCATTTGAGCTAATTTAGATTTTCTATCAAGCAAAATAATTTGTGTCTGGTTTTGGGTAAAGTGGCAGGGAATTGGTGAGTTTGGATCTAAACTTAAATTCCTCTGCAGCAATTCTGTCCTTATTACCTTCTCTGGGCTTTGTCCCCAGAACTATAAGTCTGTACATTTTCTTACCCAATTATTAACAAGTTGGGCTTAAATTGTTAAATTAAATTGTATAGTGTGAAAAAGAAATGTATATAATTCTTTTTATATTTACGAGCCTTAGTTTTCGAGATATTTATGGTCAAATTGGTACTATGGTCACCAGCTGTCGATGAGGAATTTTTGTTCAGTAAATTATTAATTTGTGTGATGTAGTTTAGTGGTGATGTACAGTACCACCTAAATGTAACTTTACAGGTACACAAGTTTTACAACGTCGTGTAATAATCTCATGTCTACATAAAGAACCTTCACATATCTTTTGTTTACACATGAACTTAATTGCTTTCTATTGTTATCGTCGTGTGCGAGTAATAACAATAAGATTTGATGAATCCTTTTGTGCTTACTATAACATGCATGCTATTGTTTGAAGGTGTTAACAATCACGAAAGCTAAACAATTACGAAAGCTATTTTTTTTAAAAAAATGAACGAACACGCGTAAAGCGTTAAAGATTTTGTGTTTAATGTAAAATCATGTTTATGCGAAGAATGTAAAATCAAAGCGATTATAATGAAACTTTTTATAATAGCTTTGTAACTTGCGCATTGCTACCTGTTTTTTTATTTCTATTTTGAGACAACTGTTTCGTTGTGCATGCCGCTAAAAATAGTAGTTTCGAATACTAGTGTCGGTGGATCAAATAAAACTTACTTGACAAAGATTAAAATAAATAAAGTAATTTGCCACTTTCGTGAATCCCAAGTTTTATTAATTTTTTGTTGCGTTGCGTTTTGTTACATCACTGTAGATTGTTTAAAAATGATGGAAAAAGCATCGTAGAAAGCAAGAACATCACTCTAGATTGTTAAAAAATCATTAAAATGGAATCGTTAAAAGCGAAAAGATCGCCGTAGGTCATTTAAAAATGATGGAAACAGCATCATAGAAAGCGAAAAAAAGATGAAAACGGGATCGTAAAAATGATCGTTTCAATTCGTATAAATTGTAAAACGATACAACATTAAGGTTTTTGTAAAAACAAAAAATTGCGCGCAAAACATGAGATTCTATCAAAGTATCATAATAAATCGCATGTAAAAACAAAAGATAAAATGTTGCTGTTCATGAGTAGAAACAATAAAGCTTTGTTACATTTTATATTTTTTCTTCTGTTGATCCCTCAACAGCTATAGCAATTAAATAAAAGTTTACATCAGCTAATTAAAGTTCGCATGTAAAATATGAACTCTATTGTTTTTACCGAGCAAAAATAACTCATGTATTTAACAATAGGTTCACAATAACAACGAAAGTTCTGACACTACCAAGGTTCATGTGAAGGGGATAAATGTGCATGATACACAGATAAGGCATTCTGAGATTAATGTCTGAGATTAATTTTATTTATGTTTTGGGATGAATATACTTAGTTTTATTTTCACTGTTATGAATATAATGATGGGTTCATCCCCTGAAGAAAAATTAGTGTATGGAACTTGTATGTATGTATATGCTCCAACAGCTCCAAGTGGTTTAGTGACCAAAGAACAGCACAGATTTAAATCTCAGTGCGCTGAAATTTGTTACCTAATTTGAAGATGCCTGCTAGTTTTTTTGCATAATAATGAAATTAAAGTAGATTTAAGTTATCTAATAGTATCTAATGTAGTTTATTTTTTTTTTAAGTAATACAAATTATTGTAACTGGTTTCTTACTGCAAGGTTCTTATCAACAAACAAAAAAATATGACCAAAGAAATGTGTTTTTAGAGTAAGAAGGCTTTGAGCGTAGAAGTCCAATTATTAGGTCTGAGTGCTCTAATTACTCCAAGTGAACTGCTTCTCAAGGAGTTCATCAAGATTCCATTCTGACCGCCCAAAATTACCAAAGAAATAAGTCGAGCACTTGGACCACACAGAACCAAATCTTGTGCGTGAAAGAAATAGCCCTGCGATGAAATGTGTTGATTTCTAAAAAATTGCTGGAAGTCTCAAAGTCTTTTGGATTTCAAAATTAGTATTACTTCTTTTCATGGTATTAAATTCTGGTAAATTATTTTTGTTACAACGTTGAAAAACATGCACAGTTTCTAACATCTTCTTGGGTAAACATAATGTTAAAATTTTATAGTGCTCGGTTGCATAAACATTGTCCCACACAAATTTCCAATTCCTTGCAAGATTTACATTCGTGAGAACAACACAATTCTGGTTCGGTAGCAAGAAAGCTGTAACTCTTTACGCAATGTAAATGAACTTCATCCGTATAAATCTTAAGCTATAGACGCCGTGTTATGTCACAATTCAACAAAGTATGTACGAATCAAGTTGGCTTTTGTGTGATAATGGCGGTGACTGCGGCAAAATTTGAACATTAAAAAATGCGAAATTTAAAAATTTTTGTGCCATGTTGTTTTTGTGATACGTACAAGAATGTTTTTTATCGCATAAAAACATATGTAGTTTTTTTCATTAGTTCTCCTTTAAAGACTAACATTCTTACCAAGGTATTTTTTAAGGTATTTGTTACCATATTGAAGAAAATATTTTGTAACATTTGTTTCCTTTAAGTTGGATTTATGCTGAATTTACAGAAAAATTTTAAACAACCTGAGAATAACATAAAATGCAAAATACCCATCCTTGTTTAAAAAATTCAGAATTTGGGTAAGAAGCAAATTTTCAAAATCCACATTCTTTTTTTCCACAATTTTTTTCTGCATTTTTATTTCTTCCCAGGTATCCTTTGGAAAGCTTAGTAAATCATCACTAAGACCCAAATATCAATATGATGACTACCACAGCTATGTAAAAGCCTGTCAATATTGTTTCAGTGATAAAAACTGGAGTTAAAGAAATTTAGCTGAATTTGTAATGCACTTTACACTTTATACTTTATTGTGTTTGTTCTGTGTTTAGATGACATGAGAGCAAAGCTAGATAGCCATACCCGAGGCACTAGAATATCACCTTCAGAAACTGTTATAGAGTTGAAAAAGCAAAAAAGGAGAAGGAAAAATTCTCTAACATCTGGTTCTGGATTGTTAAATTCAGCCAGAGATCTTAACGTAAGTTTCTTCCTTTATACGTCAATTCTAATTTGTATACACAACACTTTAATCAACTATTGTTAACAATGGGCAACCAGTTATTTAATTATCAAATTTGGTAACTATATACCTTGAGTCTCTTGATAGGGTTTTCATAAGGCTCTATCAAGCCATATTACAGTGTTCAGAGAACTGCGCACACAGTTGGGAGCCTTATGGGCCTGACACCTGGGAAAAACTACCTGTGACATTGTAATCCAATGATTTTTCCCTTGTTATTTGATAGCCTTTGTATTACTATTAGTCTTGTTAGTAACTGACTGCCAAAATGCTTTTAGTGGTAGTGTTTTTATTTTAAAACATTGGAAATGCAAGCTTGATGTTTGGATCTAAGTTTAAAAATTTTTTATTGAGTTCTTTGGGGAATCAGTAAATGGCAATTTTTTTGCTATGGTTAACCTTTTTTACAGGCAAGAACAAGGGATATGTTTTTTGCTTTAAGGACTGCAAATGTGACGATTTCTACCTGTTAGACTGCTGCGTTCCGAAATTCTTTGGGTTTTGAATGTTTGTTGCTGGTAGAAATAAAAATGCATAAAAAAGGAATTGGGATTTTTGATGATCAGCTCCCCCGGTAGAGGAGGATACTCTCTGAAAGCATTTTAAAAATTTACAAAAAAATGCTTGTTTTCTAGTTTTGCAAATGTAAAATGTTATAAATCTTTTCTATTATATTTTTAGAGACGCAGAACTTTTATTTCCAGACATTTTGACAAAAGAGAATGCCTTAGATATATTGAAGTCACAGATAGATCTGGCAACAAGTAAGGATTAAAAGATAGGATTTATGATTAGCCAAATGTATTGGTTATTCTACAAGACTTGTAGAGAATTTCTGTAACTTTTCTTTGCTAGAGCAAGTTATGAAACAGTTGCCCAAATTCTTAAAGAAGTAGTAAAGAAGTAAAAATACTTTCTCTACTAACTTTAAAAATATAAAAGCTGAACTTTTTGACTGTTTAGCAATATTTATACAATAGAAGTGACTTTTTTCTACTTATAGCCTTCGTAGATTGCAAATTTATTACTAAAAAGATAGAAACATTTTCTGTCTTGATACAATGCATAGTGGCATAGGAAACATATGTAAAGCAAGTCCAACTGTTGTACTTGATCAGAATTTTTGAGCTATAGATGAATTAGGTGTATATTTTGTCAAACCAATAATTTCTTAAAAATTATATATTCTCTGTAACTAACTAAAAACTGAGACATTAGTAAATCATAGTTAACTAATTATAGTATTCATGGAACAAAATTTTTCAATATAAAAGAACTGGATAAACAATATCAACTTGTTTTGTGTATAAAATATTTTTTTTCTACTTTAGAAAGTGTGGTTGTGGTCTAACAAGAGTAAAACATTCTAAAAATACAATCATTAGCCAAGATGCTGAGTGGACACCAGACAAATGTACAATAAGGATACCAACAGATGCATATGGAGAAATCAAATTTGATGATCAAACTAACAGCACTAATAAACCTGTAAGAATTGTTCTCATTTCTTTTCCCTTCATAGGATAATTTTTTGAAGGCAGTAACTAATATTAATACACTAGTCGTTGCCCGTGGAAAATCCACGGGATCGGCCGTCCTTTATATTAACCCGTCGCAACAAAGCGGATAAAAATATATCGCATTTGATATTCGTGTTTCCGTAACATCATTTTCTAACTCAGCGGGGGGTCCGCGCAGAGACAGACAGACGGAATACGGCTATTATTATAGAGACAACTAAAGAAATCGCACATCTTCTAACAATAATATCTGGAAATAAAACACAACAAACCCTTGAGAATCTTAGACACGTCATAGGGTTAGCGTAAAAACTTTTATTTCACTACGTCATAATTTTTAAGTTATGCATTTCTTTTTAATCATGATATTCTAGCTTATAAAATTTAAACAATAGACAATCAAAAAAATTCGTATTATTGAGAACAGGTCAGTCTCACTCTATCAGTAAACTCTTCATTAGTGTAAGTTAAAGCCATCACACTCCTTTACCATATAACTAGTTTAAATAAACATAAGCCTTTTAATAATGTTACTGTTGTTTTGATAACAGAACATGGTATTTGAATTTTAGTACAAATTGGGCATATCATAACTACATCTTAACTACAACTGTCACTACACCTTTATTTCTAGTATGTGCGACTCTCCGATGATACAAAAGCTGAAGATGTTATTAGAATTATGACAGAGAAATGGGAACTAGAGTTACCAACCTTGGTGATATCAGTTACTGGTGGAGCTAAAAGTTTTAATTTAAAGCCACGTTTGAAAGAGGTGTTTAACAAGGGTTTGATCAAGGTAGCTGTTTCCACTGGGGCATGGATTATTACTGGTAAGGAAAAAAGTGTTTTCAAATATTATTATAATCAGAAGTTGGTCCAGTGTTTTTGCTATAGTTACTGCATGTGGTGAAAACATTTGTATTATCACATGCATTCTTCTTATACATATTTGTAAGTCCTATGGATAGAAAAAAAAAGGGCAGACAAACAATGAAAAAGATAACTGATTTATCCATAGAAAAATTTTTTTTGGATTGTTAGGATTATTAGGATTATGCCTTTAGAAGAATGATTAAAGAGATATTTAGTGTTTAAAGGTTTTTTTCATGACGTCATAAACCCCCCTGTTACCAAACAGGTGAGTTGGCTCAGCTTTTAGGAATTTGAATAACATTGATCTTGGGTGGCTACTAGTTACTTGCCCCAGGGGAGATGTCAGATTTTTTAGATGTTGATTTTAGCATGACAGCTTAATATTTGAGTGTGTTGTTCTTCTTTTAGGCGGAACAAATACTGGTGTAATGCAGCATGTAGGAGAAGCTGTAAAACATAGGGGGAGCGTCAGTAATGTTGGTCGTTCAAATATTAATGTCATTGGCATTGCTCCCTGGGGAGTGCTGGAATCACCAGAAAGTTTGATATCCAAGGTTCTGTTTCTTATGTGTTGCATTCGTCACATGTTGTAAACCGTAATTATTTGGAAGTACACGCTTAGGCACTTCAAGCAAATTTTTGGTTAAAACCACTATAACGATCGTAGTGTAATAACATTTAACTTTGGCAGTTTGATACAAGGAATCTTTGTTGTTTGAGGTGGAATGAATATTTTAATAAGTTTTAGTGATTTGACTTTTCTAGGATGGGTTAGGGTTATATCCTGCAAAATACAAGTGTTCTTCCCTTGACACAAGCAAGACTGGTTTGGATCACAATCATTCACATTTTCTTTTGGTGGACAATGGAACGACAGGAGAGTATGGAACAGAAATACAACTTCGATCAAGAGTTGAGAACGCACTATCAAAGTGCAAAGTAAAATCAAAAGCAGAAAAAAGTAAGCATTGCTTCTTTAGATGGCATTTCATGTTATGATGAAAGTGAGTGAATTAGTTTTGATGGAATTGTTGTTTGATACAGGATATAGTTGTTAAGATGACATATCTGGACATCATATCTAATTCAGGTCTATACAGAGCGAAATATTAGACTGTATATTGGGAAACCTAACAAACTAACATTTTAACCTCATTCTCGTAATTATTTTAATTTTTTTCAACCTCAGGTGCTATTGATATTCCTGTCGTGATCCTCTGTCTTGAAGGTGGACCAAATACTATTAAAACAATGCTGTCAGCTATTCAAAGTGGAACACCAGCTGTTGTGATTGATGGTAGTGGCCGGGCAGCAGATGTTGTGTCTTATGCATACAAGCATTTGATAGAGTAAGGTTTTTTGGACAGAAGTTTAAAACTTAAATTCCAATTAAAAGTGATTCTCAATTAAATTTGAGCTATGTTTTATGTTTTTATTGTTTTCCAGTTAATATTAATACTACTACCAATGAGAGCTCATCACAGGTGGTCTAGGTGCATTTAAATTAAGTGATAAAAATCATACAGGAACAACAAACTTCAAAGCTGTCTTAAAAAGAACAATTTTTTTCTGGCTGCAGCACAAAGTTTTTTTTTATTATTTAAAAACTGAGCATGAATATGTAACTTTAAACACTGCTAAACTTTGTGTATCAGGATTTCTCATTGGTGGCAGCTCATAAAAAATTTAGAAAGTTTAAAGCTACATACATGCCTTTTAGCACTTTTAACCGAGAATATTGTAATGCTTCTGCTTTGTGCTTAAATCATTTTGAAATTTTTCGTAACATCTTGTGATCTGTAGATTATGGTACTATTTAGACTTTGTATGATACCTTTCAAAAGTTCATAAATAACAGACAGCGACATTTAGGCTTTGTATGGAAGTTTTTATGACATAAGGATGTTTAGGTTCCGTTCCAAAACCGTCAACATTAAAACTAGCAAGAAACCTTTTGATCCATTAGTTTTCTCACCCGCAAACAGGAAACAAAGCATTTTTGAAGAAGCCCTAAACTAGACAACTGTAAAAACCAGTTTCATTTAAGTACGGTGACAAAGCAAAGAATATTATTTTCATTATCAAAGCTATTATCATGACCCAATTTGAGATTCACAATGTCTTACGTATAAGCAAGCACACTACCACTAGGTCAACTCTAGTTATTCCTAAGAACTTATTTTTATGAAAACATTATGTATACGTAAAAATTTGTTTCTGCTGGCAATATAAGATTTTAACCTTAAGATATCACTTTCATTCTTTTAGTGGAGGCCCAGGTATTAGTGTAATTGATCCAGAATATGTTGAAGACATACAAAAAAAAGTGGAAGAAGTATTTGGAAAAGATAAAATGCTGTCTGTATACAATGAAATTGAGGCATTGCTCCGAAATCAAAAAATGGTATTTGTATAATTTTAATTAAATAAATATTTTGATTTACAAAAGTTTCATTTCTTTATTTCTTATCGTCAATGTTTATGTCTTATTTTGTGCTCTGTAAAAGAGGGTGGCAACTGTAGTGATAAGCCTTAGAATATATACAAATTCTTTCTAGATATCTGTGTTTCGACTTGATGACAATGTTGCAAAAAGTGATATGGATTTGGCAATATTAAGAGCACTGCTCAAAGGTAATACATATTTAAATTTTCAAGACCTTGTGTTGATATTTTCTTGGAACGTAGCGAAGTAGTAATGCGGTTTTCTTTGTAACCACAAGGTCTGTAGCTCAGCACGGGAATAATTACCAAGTGCCTTTACCACAGGTACTATTCAACCTATGCCATGCGAGGTAAAATGTTTATGAATGGCAATGTAAATCTATCACAAGTTTTTCGTTAAGCCCCCTTTTCCCCAGGGCTTAGTTGTCAGATATGAGGTGCTAACAAATTGTCAATTTGTCTCTTATTGCAAAACAACAATGTAAAATAGATTTGCTCTACATCTCAAAACGTAGTTTGATATCTTTTTTTGCTCAATACCTGATGAGTATCTGAATTCTTGCCAAAAAATTTCTTTTTTTGCTTGTTTTTTCTTTATGTGCACTCTGTTTTACACACTGTTACACGGTCAGTCATAGCATCAAGAAAGAACATTGTATTAAGAATCTTTAAGTAGAATAGTAATGCATCTCCCTGTGCTTTTAATGACTACACATGGTGGTAAATAATTTCACCCGTTAACATTCTAATAACAAAATTTTAACTTTAAGGTTTAGAAATCTATCCTTTAACCTGGAGTAGCTTGAAGTTCAGATAAACGATCTCGACTTTTGTTATCGACCTATTTCCTTTTTTTATTATTATTAAAATTACTTACCAAGAATAGCCTCTTCAGTTCCTATTGGTACTGCTTTCAACGGTCGTCATGCGAAGCACAGCAATCGCTCCACTAGACAACCACCTAGATATCATTTCTATTTTTATGTTGGGCGCTAAGCAGAAAGGATTGATCCACACTTTTATAGCCTCTGGCATGACTCGGCCAGGTTTAAAACCAGGACCTCCCACACTGAAAGCGTATCTTAAATGATTCTTACCTTGATAAGGTAACTTGAAGGCTTTGCCAGTCTCTAATACTATTGTATTGGTTACTGAAAGATAACAACAGAATTAACACAAATCGCGATATCAACAGCGTACACTCTACCATAAGTCTACCTACCACCAGTTATAAAAATAGATTTAATATATTTCTTTAATGCACTGGGATTTGATGAAAATGACTAATCTGTAACTAATCTTGTTCTTTCTAGCCAACAAAGAAAATAAGCTTAGCAAAACAAGTTTCCAAATGCAACTTAAATTAGCACTGGCATGGAAAAGAATAGATGTTGCGAAAAGTGAAATTTTTACTGAAGATTTAAAACAGAAGGCCTTAACACAACAAGCTGATACAGATAGAGATAATAATTATGAGGTATACAGCTGCAATTATCTTTTTATTCCTATACATACAATTTTTTCAATCAACTTGTTCACATGGTGGTCTTAAAATTATTTATTCTGGCATGCTTTTTTATCTATTTTTCTATTACATTATCAAAAAAGGGTTAACCAGTAGATATATTAAAAAGGCTTGAGTGTTCTGAAGAGAAATATGTTTGTTTCTGTATAAAACCCCCTGAAATGTAAAACTGCTCTTAATGTACTAAGTGTTTTCTTCTAAAATTTGAGTTTTTATAATTTTAAATTTGTAGCCACCACGTTTTAATTTATATATTTTAAAGACAGTTGTTTTTTGATTTAGGTTCAATGGTTGTATGAATCAATGCATGTCGCCCTTTTGGATAATAAGCCAGACTTCGTAGAGTTGTTTTTTCATGAAGGTGTCAACCTTTCACATTTTTTAACATTGCAAGAACTCAAACTGCTTTACAAAGGAGTAAGTGTTTATTTATCTGCAGTTATTAATCAATTTTTTTTTTGATTAGTTAGATTTATTTAAACTACAGTGTACCTTTTAAACTTTAGAAAACAAAAAGAAATTAGTTGATTTTTAGCAGATCACACTAAAAAAATTAAGCTTTTTAATGGTTAAGTTTCTTTAAAAATCTTTTTAACTGGAAAGTTTTTTATTTCCATAAAGTCAAGATGCCGTGCATAGTACTCCTTGTTGTCCGATTTTATTTTGACTTAGTAACAAAAAAGAAATTTAATCATAAAACAGAAATTTGTGCATCATCATTTGTATGTTGATAGGTGTCTTAATAAGTGTTTGTATTTATCTTGTGTACCTCTTGTTAACTACACATGGTAATTCACTTAATAATAGAAGTTCTCCAAGGAAGTTTGCTACCAAGCTAAAGCCAATAGGTTAATATAAAGGTTCCAATGAAACAAAATAGTTAAATGAATCAATATTGATCGACAAAAAGTAGGATTGTTTTTGTTAAAAAAAGCTGCTTGTAAAAACTCTCTGGTGCCTAACAGAATTTCCCCCATTCCAACCCTGTTGATATTTTAAGGTGGGTTTCCAATCCCTACATCAATTAAACCCCCTAAGATCACAAGATAAGGTTTCAATCATTTAAATTGTTTAAGCATTAATTCCTTTTTTAAATTAATCACTATACTTATTGGTTAAAATTGCTTCCAAATGATTGAGACAGGAACATCCGCGAAAAAGCTCTGTTTAGTCTGCCTGAACTCTTGTTAGTTTGTCCTTTTTAAAAAACAGTAATATCAGATTTATCATATTTATTAACTCTTCGTAAAACTTTCACTTCACTGCGATTCTTGGTATATTACTCACCTTAACTGGATAAATCTTGATTTTTTAGTCCATAGGCATTTACTATCTGCTTAATATACACTACTTACAATAATCTTGCATTCTTAGGTCAGATCTTCAATATTTAAAAATGTTTGTTTCTTCATTACACAATTGAAAACATTTAAACTCCTGTGCCACAACTTTTGTGTTTAATGATTTTTACAGCTAACTTTAGTTGTAAAAATTTTTAGATTTTAAAATGCGTGGAAATATTGTTATTAGTAATTGTTTTATTTAGATACCAGAAAATACTGTGATTCACTATGTTTTTGATAGTTATACCCAACTGGTACGTGTATTCTTGTTGTCATTTTAACATGTTTACACCTGTGTATATAACTTTTTTTATGTTATTATTTCAAGTGACTAGCCGTTAACCCGTGGAAAAATCCACAGGGTTGCCCGTCCTTTATATATCACATTTCGTGTTTCCGTAACAGGGCGCAGCTTTCGCGGACAGACAGACAAAATATGACTATTATTAAAGAGAAGTACACTGTAGGGATCAAATAAAAATGTGCAAAACGTCAATCTGAAGCTTAAATTTAACTCTTTCCATTCCCTTCATCAAAATGAAAGAATTTCGTTCCTGGAAACCACAAAAACTCTAGAAATTACATCCCTCTAAAGTTTGCAGATGACAAATCATTCCAAAATATATATAAGTCATCCAGAAAACACTATGTCAAGATATCAAATATTTAAATGTTGGAGGACGTTTGGCAATTTATGCTTTTACAACATTTACAACAACATTTCAATTTTAGCGTAATGTTTAGATGTATTCATGAAACAAGAGTCATGTTTTATACCCTTTAAAAAACCGAATTAGTTTAAATAAATAAAAAAAAAAAATTACTTCTTTTCTGCGTGTACAATCCCACAGGTCTTATAGACCATCTCTGTGCGATCTTACAAAGCCAAATAATTGCTGATGTGAGCCCATATATATTTCTAAAATACATTAGCAATTACGTTGGCGCATGCAAAGAGCTGATCCAAATCACATAGGCTGTTTTTCAAACAGTCTTACAATTTGTTTACATTTGTTAGGGATTTGTAGAATGTTTTAACAAAATATTATTCCCATAATGGTAATTTTTTTGTCTAGGAACGTCCTGATGTATTGGTAGATATGTTTGTAGTTGGGCAGGTTATTGAAGATCTAATGGGGGATCGGTACAAGTCAAGGTTTAAGACAGATGCCTGCTACCAACAACCACTAACTTTAAGAAAAAGTTCTAATCATCAGCCTTTGTTGGATAATATTGATGGTAAGAACACAGATTGTTATCAAAATAACTGATCAACCGAGTTATCCTAGTTTCAATAGTAAATATCTTTAGAAGTTTGAGTATTTGTTTCTGCACTTTAGATGATGACTCTATTACCACACCACACATGGATTTATTTATGTGGGCAGTTTTATGCAATCGAAGGGAATTAGCTCGATTGCTTTGGCAATGTACTCCAAATAGTATAGCTTGTGCTTTGATGGCGTCAAGGCTTTTGCAGAGTTTAGCTGACTATGCAGTGGACAATAAGGAATTATCAGATATGGTGGATGATCTTTTAGACCACAGCAGGTGCGTTTTGATTTACTTTGCTGTTCTTTATTCATCAACCGGTGCAGGTAGATTTACTTAAGGCGCCCAGCAGAAGAAAGAATGAGTGTTGTGGACCCCTAGTTTCTTTGTGCTGAAGTAGGAGTTGTATGCTTTAAGTGTGTGTTGTTTACTTAATGCTTTCACATGATACAGTATCCAAAAATACTTTCACATGTTTTTAAAACAAAGAAATAGATAGAAACAATGATACAATGCATAAAATTTTACCATTTTTAGAAGTTATGAATTAATGGCAGTTGGCGTGCTTGAAAAGTGTCGGGAAGAGGACGATAAATTTGCCCAAGCACTTTTGGTTAAAGAACTGCCTGATTTTGGTGGAAACTTATCCAGTTTGGACATTGCTGTGTCAGCAAATAGTCAGGATTTCATTGCCCACACTAGTTGTCAAACTTTGTTTAACCGGTTATGGATGGGGGAGCTGTACATTAACACAAAAACTGTAAAAGTAAGCTCACAGTATCATTTTTCATGTTCGTTTATGTACAGGAGGACTCACACGTAAAAATATTCAAGAAGAAAATTAGTCAATTATTATTCAATTTTTTTTATGTTCTTGTATTCTTCTTCTGTATATTATGTAGTTGAAGAATTTATGGAAAATTAAAGATAATGTGCAAATTGTAACTAATCCTTGAATATTTTTATAAAGTTGAATTAATTCAAAACAGTTCCAATTAATTCACTCGAAAAGTATATTCAACAATGGTTTTACATAATTTCTTCTTTCCCAACTAACAGGTTATTTAAAAATGTATTAAAAGATTTTGCATAACTCTTTTATTATTTTGTGTATTACCATGAAGAATATTCTAAATAATATAGAATTTTTTTTTTTGTCAATTTTCTGAAGTGTAAAATGTTGAAAAATAATCGAAAAAGAAATATTCCTTATAAATATTCTTACATCCAAGTTCTGCTTTAGTTAAAATAAACAATGATTATTCACACATTAGCCAAACCCTTTTTATCATTGATTTTTATCAATACTGTTTATTTCTCTGAAAAGAATTTGAAACTTGTTCAATGTTTAAGAAAAAGACTTGGTCAAGCACCTTAAGCTCTAATTCTTTTGAAATTAAAAACAATAAAACATAAAATACATTTAAAGCATATAGAAAGAATTGTTTCTTCTTCTGTTTTCTTTTCTCGAAGTCTTCACTACGCGGAATATTCTGTGCGAAGTAAAGAAATTGAAGATTCTATAAATGGCTGGTAGAAAAGTTTGCAGATCACAAGTTGAAATCAATTCTACTTGGAATTAGGATTTGTAAATTCGATATAATCTTTAAAAGATGTCTAGATTCTACTTTGGACATGGGTTAAAGACGCAAGGGTTTTCTTGTTTCGATTGGCCTACAATTGTTACATTCTTTCTTGACGTAAAATCCAATGTTTACTCTTCATGTATTATTAGATTTTATTAAAACTTTATAAAAGTTAATTTTGTTATAATGTAACGCATTATTTCCAGAAAGATGTTAAGATGTCCATAAATTTTTTATATCATTTTTTTTCCTCTTTTGATAGGTCCTCATATGTATCTTTATGCCATTCCTCATTAACGTGTTGATCACATTTCATGAAGACAAAGAAAATGATGCAGAAGATGCTCTATCAGAAAACATTTACGCAAATGAAAACACTAGTGACGAAAACGAAAACAGATTAAAGGACTCCTTAAATGGTTCATCTTTAATTGGTTCAGAGTATTCTTTACAAAAAGATTTTCATAATAGTGAAAGCCAATTGGAGGATGTACCAACAGATGAGCAACAACGAGATGGTAAAATTATTTGTGTTTTGGTTTATTTTTTGTTTACTGATCAGGCTATATTTGTCTGAAAGATATCATTAATGTATAGGTTTTGCCTTTTATTTTTATTTCTAATTTTTTTTGTTGAGTGTTTGTTTGGTTTTGAGTCACTCATTATGTTTACAGCTTAAGTTGATGTATTACCTTTGAGGTTGTTAATATTTTTTTGTTATTATTTCTTTAACATCAATTTATATACTTTACTACATATATACCCGGAAATAAATCGCTCATGTATTTAAACCTTACAACTAAGGAACAATGTTACCACTTTATTTTTACTGAAGCTGACAAAAATGTGGGTTAACTATTCTATTTTTTAGCATTTCTAGTTATGAACTCAGTTTATTTTCATGTAATAAGGTAGTTTATAATAATACAATTTCAACCTTGTATTGGTTTTAATGCTTCATTAGAATAAAATGCATGTTAACCTTTCAAGTGTAAAAACACTATTTTGTTTTATTCTGAACATGGACAAGTATGTATTAATTATTTCGTAGAAGAAGAAGCGATAGATTGCCATCATGACGAAATTGATATTTTGGGCATACAAACTAAAACTGGATATTTTAAGAGAATTGTTTGCTTCCATGATGCACCATTTGTCAAATTTGTGGTCAATGTGGTGAGTTGTATTCAAGGAGGATTCCAATAACACATAAGTCTGTCTTTAATAACCTGTTAAAACATATTACTGCATATTACTGGCTCATATAAAAACTCATTGCTAACTTCAGCTCAGCGAATTCTACATTAGTCTACACCTAATAGGAAAGGTATTTTCAGCCATATGTTTTTCCTTTCTGTCAATATAATCAATTATCCTTGTTCAGCAGAGAATGCCTCATAAGAACTAAGGCTGGTATGGTCTCCTATTTTCTGTGTATGTTTATAACAATAACATTGGGAAGTACGAACTTGGTCTGATATAATGTTGGATTTTTTATTATAGTTGTCATATGCCTTCTTCTTGCTACTGTATGCCTTTATCATACTGACACGGTTCAACATCAAGCTTCACCCTGCAGAATATGTGCTCCAAGCATGGGTGTTCACTCTTTTTTGTGAAGAGATACGACAAGTGGTGACACAGGAACCAAAGAATTTATTAGGGAAATTGGAATTCTACTTCCTCGATCCATGGAACATTGCAGATACGGTTTCGTTATTTGGTTTTATTGTTGCTACATCGTTGCGATATGTTGCAAATACATATGATAATGTGGAATTTTTAGTGGCAGCACGCATAATTTATGCAACCGATATTGTGTTGTTTATTATTCGGTTGCTGCAAATATTTTCTATCAACCGACACATGGGTCCGAAGTTAGTTATGATTCGTAAAATGGTGAGTCTCGTTTTATCATTGCATTATTTTCCTATAACATTTCCAATCTGTGCTATTTGTGTGCATCAGCTTTTTCTGTTTCTTCGAGAAAAATGTCTTCTTTATACACATGCTTTCGTTACACATTCTTTTTTACTAGTTGGATGATCTGGTGTATTTCGTTGTCATCTTGGCTGTATTTGTTATTGGATATGGGGTAGCAAAACAAGCTGTATTATTTCCAAACAGTGGATTATATAATGCTGTTGTTGGTGTGCTCAACAGACCGTACTGGCAAATGTATGGAGAATTATTCATAGATGATATATTAGGTATGTACTGTTTGTGGAAATAAGTAAAGATTAAAATGCATTATTGTCATATAATCCTTCTCTTCATTAGCAACTTGCCCTGTCGTCACAACTCAGTTTTAAGCAAAGGTCAAATTTTGTCTCACTTTTCATATTTCATGGAATTGTGACATTCAAAAGAATACATGGTGTATATAACATTGTTTCCTGAGATATCTTTCAATGAATCACCAATCTATATGTTGCAAATCTCCTGAAAAAAGCCAACTACTCTTTACTTTTTTTGTTTTGCAGAAGACAAAGTGAACTGTACAACTGGTCTTCCAGTGTGCATGCAGCCTGATGCTGAGGAACCGTGTATAGATGAGTATGGGAAATATGTAGCACCAGTCTACATGGCGGTGTATATGTTGTTTACTAACATTCTTCTTCTCAATCTGCTTATTGCTATATTCAAGTAAGTGATTTTTTGATTTTGTTTATAGGTCGTTTTAAATTTTGATACTTGATTTATTTTTTATTTATCCTAAAGTTTTATTGGGTAAAAACATAAAATACACGATGAAAGTTTCTCAAAAAATATATTGCTGATGCTATCTAAAATGTTGTATCTTCTCAACCAACAAACCAAAATGTAGAAATTGAGATATGTTATACGTTTGTTGTGATATTTTTACATCTTGAGCACATCTTGGCGAAATGCTAAAATTTACTGGTCCAGAAAACAAAAAAACTGGTAGGCTATTAGACAAAAGATCTTTTTTCTTATTAATTTGATATATACATCGAATAATAACTTACACAAAAGTTTTGGTGATGTAAATTAATTTCTCAAATTGCCTCCTTTTTTGGATACTATTTATTAAGAAACATCTAGGCACTGGAAGACAATGCACTTTAGGAGCAACAAGTCTCGCAATATTTGCTCTGTTTGCTACAGTTTATCAAAAAATCGCAAAATCACAGATAATTTTTGATTCGCAAAGGTTTTGTGTACTTTTTTTTGCTTTTTTTATGTCTCTGTCGAATATACCTCTATCTCCCGCAACTTAAAACGTGATAGATTTTCATAAATGCCCCCGTCCCCCCCTCCCCCCCCCCTCTTCCAAACATTTGATTCATGATAAAAGTGGCGATGAGTGAGAAGAAGTTAGTGAAAGATATAATTCAATTTGGATGTTTATGAAAATCTATAAATCTGAAAATGCATTAAAATTTAAGCTTTCTATCCCATTCCAAAATTTAAAAATCTTAAAGATCTTATCAACGTGTACAATAACTTTCTGTATTTTTAATACTGAGTTAATGATAGATGCCATTCTTTAATCTACTGTAAACACTTTAACATCTTCTTTCAGCTACACGTTTGAGAAGATACAAGAAGATTCAGATAAAGTTTGGAAATTTCAACGATATGATTTGATATCAGAGTATCGCGACCGGCCAGCTTTGTGTCCACCATTTATAATCGTTGTGCATATCTTCAGTGTACTTACGTGGATATTTCGGAAGTGCTCGTGCTCTAAACCTACTGAAAAACACTCCACGGGTAAGAGTGGTCTCATTTGTTTGTTTGTGTTCTTCACGACAGTGCTTTTAATGTATTGCACAATGTGTACTGTACGTGTCACTACTGTTGTTCTTTTTTTCTGTCTGTACACAAGTAGTGACCACGCCTAACCGATCTGTTTCAACAATGAAAATAATTTGTGTGCTCAAAAACAATGTCAGGGGTGTAGGTCCTTGAATTTAATGACCACGTTAAGGCAATATCGTGTGAATATCAAGTCAATTAAACAAGTAATTCAGGACTTATTTTTCAGATTTGTTGTAAAATTGTCACTTTTTCTTTCGGGTATTTAGGGGTGAAAAAACTGAAGGGTCAACCGTCTTCACTACTGCTTCTTTGGTGTTACCCATAGTTTAATGCTTCCATTTTGTTTCATGAAGTTTGGTAGAGCTTCGCTTCCAGTGCGGGAGGGTTTAAAGCACAGCCGAGTCATGAAACTATAAAAGTGTGAATCTATTCTTTCTGCTTAACGTTCAGCATGAGAATCGGATTGCTATCTTAGTCGGTTGTCTAGTTACGCGATTGCTGTGCTGGCACAATTTTGTAGCTCATATGGGAGCTTTAAATGCAAAAGGACCCCCTTTGCAGGACCATCGTTACTATTGGTACTGCTATCAACTATCCTGGGTAAATAATTTCAATAATAAAATTCAAATTAAACGCATTTTTATAGAAACCAAATTCTTTGCAAATTATGATCCAATGCATCTGATTGCAAGAGAATTTGTGGCAGCGGAGACGTATATTTACGAAAGCACAATAAGAGATGCTGAGACTCAGGACGAGCGGATTAAAACTATACTTAACAGGTATACGCATTCATTACTGCTCTTTTATTGCTTATCTTCCAGGCTGTTTTTAGAATCAAGAAGCTTGACTGTAAACATGCATTTGCTGGATTACTATTTATCTATTTCCAAAAGATCTTCTCTCAATTTCTTGTTATAAACTCTTCGAATGCCGTTTTATTGGTTGTAATTTAGTGATTTTTCATCATTTTAAGTTTAGCTTTTAAATTTTAAATACAAGGTTACACCTATTACTATGGTAAATTATAGATAGACAGATGTAAACTTTCTCATCGACATTTCTATAGCTATATTCTATTCTTTTTATGCGTTTCTGCAGCCTATTTATTTTACAAAGATTACTTTTAACGATGATGTCTTCATGAATTGAATGATGCCATCCTAATTTCCGCGTTCCAATTATATCCTAACCACCTACACAATATTTGTACCAAGTTTTGTGGCAATACTTTTTTTATCCCCCCAAAAACTTGACAGAAATAGGGTTAACTAAGTAATTTATATGTCAGCGTGATATTGATTGCACAAAAGCTAAAAATGGGCTGCGAGGAAGGTCAAGGAATGCATATATTTATAACAATATGTGATATATAATATGATATGATTGCAATGATGTTTGTTTTACCATAAGGTAATTATTTTTCTTGCAGAACTTAATATAAAAAGTTATTATTTATTTAACCAGGGTAAATTTTTTAACTGAAGAAATCGAGGAAATAAAAGGCGGAGGAGAAGCGAGCGTAGACACAGCAAGAAAAGATGTGATCCGTCCTGAAACCAGCTGGCATGGGGTGCGTACCAGGAAGAGTACCGCCAGTGGTGTGAACATAGAATCTCGACTGGCTAAATTGGAATTTAGCATGCAACAAATACTGGAACTAATAATGTTGCAGAACCAGAAACAAGGTAATGCCACCCCCTCTTCCCTATCTGCTAAGCGCTAAGCCTATATCGGAGATGTTTTATACCACGCCTTCTTCTAAAAAGCGTCCAGGACGACTATTGGAGTATTCTCTGTTTTTGTCGTTTTCTTCAGTGTACTCCCTGATCTTAAATCACCCCCCTTTATTTTGCATTGCTCCAAAAAGCGTCTAGACACTTATTAAAAGGTATACAGTATCCCTGTTTGGTTAAGTGGTTTGTAGCGTTATCGATAGTAATCTTTAGTATTCACTGGCACAATAGCTGTAGTTGGAATGTTGAAATTTTTGGAAATGCGTAGTTCTGTCCGAGAAACGTCACCTGGATTGTTCAGTTTGAAAAAAAACTACCTTAAGTGTACAATTTTTCGCGAGGAGAATTAAATCCTCCCGAAATATTACTAAAATGGGAAATTCGCGAAAATAAATCCTCTCGAAATTTCGAAAAGCCTCGATTCGCGAAAATATATTCTCGCAAAATTTTTCTTAAAAATCCTTTTTTTACAGTAGACGTCCGTTAATTCGAACACGTAAGGGACTAAATTATTTGTTCGAATTAACGAATGTTCGGATTATCGGAAGTTCAAAAAAAAACAAGAATTTTAATAAACGTTTAAAGGTTTTATGCTAATATAACTTTTTTACAACTTTACTACAACTTTTTTTTAAAATCTTTTAACGTTGTTTGCTTGGCGATGGGCAAGGCCTCCAAATTCCATCAAGGGACTTGGCAATTTGTTCGAAATAACGGAAAGTTCGAATTAAGCGGCATTCGAATTAACAGACGTCTACATATATCTATCAAAATAGTTATAAAAAGTATTCTAATAAATATATATATAGTAACAATAGTAACAGCGCAATCAGTATCTGGAAGGTTTTTGTTTTTCTCGACTTTTCTTTGTGTAGTCTCGTTTTTCCTTTGCCTTTTTTGGAAATTTTAAAGGGCGAGAAATTTCCCTAGGCAAATGACCAACTGTAATCCTGTCTTCCTTTCGGCATATTTTCATTGCAAACGCGTCGAACATATTGTTTTGTTCAAAAAAACAATCCAGCTCCTATTTTCATTAGGATTCCAAATATCGCGGTAAACATGAAATCCACGTACTGCTGATGAAAAGACTAAGATTTTGTTCGTGTTGTTAGCCGTCGCATGTGTTCAACTTTTATTGATACATTCCATTCGATTTTGCAACTTTTACACTCGCACATTCGATTGTCATGTTTGACGTTCGAATTGCAAAAAGAATTTCTGACTCTGTTTATATTTCTGATTTCGTGAAGAGAGAACCTTTTTTTTATTAGAAGGAACTAGGCGAAGTTATCACTATGTCTGTTATTCGAAGCCTCGCTAAAATTAAGCAGTCTAGGAGTAATGCTCCAAAAAACACCAGACGTAACAGAAGATGATATTTGATACCATATTTTGCCTGTTACGTGAAAATAAATTCTCGCGAAATTTTTGAAAAGCCTTGATTTGCGAAAATAAATCCTCGCAAAATTTTTAAAAACCATTGATTCGCGAAAATAAATCCTCGCGAAATGCAATTTTTAGCTCGCAAAAATAAATCCCCGCGATATTTTGTACACTTAATCTCAGAAGAGGTGAACAAAACACCTCAGGATTAAACCTTGGTGCACTTATCCTCACTTCTTAGCCTTGAAAAAAAGTTTAGTCAACTAAAAAAGCTATGCAGTCGAAAACATTGCATAAAGGCGAATGCCAAAACAAAAAAAAAATCATTTTAGAATTTCTTTTAAGCATGAAATGTCGTATAAAAAGACATGTTACTTGTATGTTTCGCTTGCTAAGAAGCCCAAATAAACGAACATTGTTTCTTAATTTTGTATGATTTTAATTTAAGTAACAATGTATACTATTTGCAGAAAATCTCCCAACTTCCCAACTTTGGCCTAAAACAGTATCTAGGCAACAGATAAACAAACTTTTAATGTCGCCATTATGTTTAGCAACGTTGTCAATAGCAGTAGCAGGTATTAAAATGCCTGCTACCGCTTAGTTTTGTCTGCACATTGTAACCTGAACGTTATGTAAGGCAGAAATAGTGACGCTAGTAATGTAAGACCACAAATTAAAATAAAACTAACTTCAAAGAAAGTCAGTTTGATAGATGTGGCTTGGTTGAACGTATTAATGTACGTTGTTCTTTTTTTTCGCATGAAAAGTACCCTCTACGAGCCTGATAGGAATCAGAAATAAATAACAGTATTTATCGATTATCATTAGCTGCCATTCTGGAAGCAAGTCAAAGCATAATGTCAAATGCTGTGTCAAGCTCGCAACAGAATACTGTGAAATCACAGATCACTACTATCCACACAAAAGCAAGGATGTCTCCATACCCTGGTACAATGATCAAAAGATGGAAGGTACCTGATGACAAAGTCTTGTGGCAGGTAAAAACTAAATTGTTCTTCTCCACTGTGGAATACTTTATCTGTGTTAAAAAAAGGGTAGAACAGGAGGGTGGTGATTTTTTTATCGATTTTAAGGTGTGTCGTTTACCAGTTAATTCCAAGATGTTGGTAAGGAGATATACCGGTGGTAGGAATAAATCACAGACCAGATATGATCCCAGTGACGTCACTATATTATTTGGATCATCTTTAAATGCAGTATTGTAAAAGTTACAAAGTTTAAAAAAACTCAAGTATCTTTTGGATTTGAATTGACTGTTGTCTTGTAAATGGTTTTTATGGATAAATAATAATTGAATAATTTGAAACTGCAACTGGTTCTTTTAAAAAAAAATAACTTGATGTCCCATTGAAATGGGTTAACGTATATTTAATTTTCTCTTGGCTTTGCTGTTTTGTAAAACACGTGAAACCTCTTTACTATGTGCCTGGGATAATCAAGTCAATGTCATTCTATTGATTTTCCTTTAATGCCCAGTTAGGAGATGTAGGAGGTTTAATTTAGCGCCCAAACAAACTTTACTATAAAATCTTATAATCCATCGTAAAAACCAAAATCTTTGTGTTCATATATTTTTTCTTTCTTACCTTAGCATCCATATCCCGAGTACAAGCCTACTCTATACACTGCACCATTTGTTTTGTCCAAACCATATTGGGCTGATATTGATCTCATATCAATGTAAGTTTCTTTCTTCTGTATGATTTATATGAAGTTTAATCTGGTTCTTATTAACACGAGTAAAATTGTGTTATAAGGTGTTTTGTACACGAAAGTTCATGGCAACTGGCGTAGGGATTTTGCTTTTATAGTTTCCTATTTCGAATATCTTCTTTTATTTATTTATTTTTTTCTTTTCAAGGTAAGTTTCATCTGTTTTCATTTTAACGCACCTCTGTAGGTCCCCGCGTCCTGAAGTTATGTACAATGCATATGATGAAGAAAATAAAGTGAACCGAATCAGTCATATTGGTTTTTACGAAGTTATAGAAGGGTTGCCCAGGTAACAGAAGTTATATTTAGGTTTCTTCCGTTTTCTCTAATGCAAGGTCAGTTTTATTTTTCATTGCTTCTCTGTCGTGTAGAAACCCATATGGGCGTACCGGCATGCGTGGAAGGGGAAGTCTTGGTAGATTTGGTCCCAACCATGCCGCTGATCCTGTTGCTACCAGGTAATGTATTTATTGTCGTTGTCGTTGTTATTGTTTGTGTTGTCGTCGTCGTTTTTTATTCTTGATGTCGTCGTTATTGTTGTTGTTGTTATTGTTGTTGTTTTCGTTTTAAGCAATCTATTGCCTTTTTCTTACTATTTTTCCAGATGGAAGCGTACGAGCTCTGGCATTATGTTGGATAACAACGGCAAACGCGTGTTGGAATTTATCGCTATCCAAAGAAGAGACAATCAGCAATGGGCAATACCAGGAGTACGTTTTATAGCCTAATTTTTTATTTGTTTATTACTTACTAGCCTTTTTTGTTTACGTTTGCAGGCGGTGGAATCAAATTTCACATTTGTTAGGTTTAATTGACTTTTAGGTGCTAAATATACCTTGCTTGTTTCAGCGAATAGGTCTTTCTATTATTGTTTTCTTAAGGGAATGGTGGAGCCGGGAGAGCATGTCTCAGAAACGTTGCGTAAGGAATTTACAGAGGAGGCTTTGGCAAAACTGAACATGAGTGAAGAGAAACGAAAGCAAATATCAGATCGAATTGCTTACTTATTCAAAAATGGAGTCGAGGTATTAATTTGCTTGTCAATTTGTCTAACAAACATTGGCTGAAAAATGTTACTATGAAGTAATTCCCATGCCTTTATGAAACCTTGTTTCTACTTTGTTATATGATTAGAGAAAAAGAGGTTGTTTTAACATATATAAGACGTGATTGATTGTCCGAGGGAACATTAATTACAGGGTTCACGGTAGATAATAGAAAACGATGCAAGTTATTGTACCTTTTTATATGAGCATATTTTTGTTGTTTTTTTTTACGTTAAGGGTACAAATTATTTCCGAAATTGATTTTTGTAGAACTTATTTTTGCGAATGACTACATTGTCCTAAAATTTGCGGAATTAATTTTTGCGAATACCAAAGATTCAGCACTCAATGTCTTAAGGGGACCTATAGGAAATCGAAGTACGAAGAAATTAAATTTTTTGCGGTAGAAATTTGCGAATACAAGAAATGCAGAATTTCGCTGTTTTCATCAAAACCCGCCAAAATGAGTCCAGCAAATAATTTTTACACTTTAAATATGTGTTACAATCGAACAATCCTAGTTTTTATGAAATCTGTCGCACTCATTTCTTATTGTTTATGTATTTTCGTGTGTAGGTTTACAAAGGGTATGTGGACGATCCGAGAAACACAGATCATGCGTGGATGGAAACAGTAGCATGCAACTTCCATGATGACACTGGTGAAATATTTGGAGAGCTCCAGTTGCAAGTACGTTCAAACTTCACTCAGTTTGTTATATATTAATTGTCCGGTTACTTTTAATAATCTTATGTAAGTTAGATTTTTCTATCAGACCGGTTGTTTTTTTGATCCTATGTTTGCTAGATTTTAGATTTCTTCGATTGTTTTCGTTGATCCTGTGTTCGTAACATCTTTGTATTTCTGTTGTTGCTATTAATATTCGGAAAATACTGAGATTTTGTTGGATCCCTGTATTTTCCAATAGCTTATGTTGATCCTATATTCCATAGTTCTTTCTATTTGTCAAGTTGCTTTCTTTAATCCTATGCTCATTAGACGCTTGTGTCTATCCGGTTGCTTTCGTTCATGCGAGATGTTCATTGTTTGTCTGGTTGCGTTCGTTCATCCGGGATGTTCATTGTTTATTCGGTTGCTTTCGTTCATCCGGTATATTCCATCTTGTATTTTGTCAGTTGTCGTTATATCCATTTCATTCTCAATAATTCTGTCTTTCCAGAATTTTATTTGTTTCGGTTAAGAACCATCTATACTTTAACTAAAAGAAGTCTAAGACTAATTATTGTGTCGGTTTGCTTATAACTTCCATCTCCTTCACAATAATTTTGTCTTTCCAGAATTATATTTGTTTCAATCAAGAACCATCTATACTCTAACTAAAGGTCTCTGACTAAATTTTTGGGTGTGGCTTGTCCATAATGAACCTGCAGAATGAACCTGCAGAATGAACCTGCAGAATGAACCTGCAGAATGAACATTAGCTATAATGAAACTTTTCTATAAGAAGTGAAGAATTATCATGCGTAAGTTGTATTACAAGAACAGTATGTTTTTGCGTTTCATTTTCGTGACGTCTTTAAAAGGGGATTGTAATATAATTTTTTCTGACAAAGCTAGTGTGTAAATGTGTAAATCCATACTCCAATAATGTGTCGGTCGCACGCGTGACGTCTATGTGGTTGTTTCTTTAATCATTATGATTACATGTTAAAGCCGCACGAAGATGAGTAATGATCTTGCTGGATACTTGCACGAAACAAGTTAGATAAGTGACATTATTTGCACTGAAAACTTTCTAAGGAAGTTGGATATAAAACATTTGACCGGAACCGATATACTTCTCTGACACAAGTGTACGTTGTGTACTATTTTAATCAATATTACGTCATGCATTCTTGCGAAATTGTTTTAGCTATGTCTTGCGTCAGCTAACCGCGTTTTTTCTACACTCCACCCATTATTTTTTCTTAGACCACACTTTAATATAACTACTGATGAAGTTGTTCTATTCTACGCAAATAATCAATAAGGACTACTTGTATGTTTTTAGCAAATGATTTAGGGAATAAACAGAAGAAGTCTTAATTATCGACTTAAATAATTGCATTTTGCTTATCACGTCCTGCAAACGTGGTTTTTATTTTTATTAGTGTCATGCGAATTTCCACGAAATTTAAACAATTATGGTAGCGAAGAATTGATTCCTAAGGACATCAGTTTCATACTTGTAAAAACAAGCTTTGCGTTCTTCTGCTCATTCTGAAATCAATGCTGATAAAATATGGCGTTCCTTTTTTTTCGAGCGTGGTGTTATTTCGTGAAGACTTTTCTAAACTGCGTGTAGACACAACTTTGCGAGCAGGAATTTATGTGTTATCTCAAAACTATTATTGCTATGTCGTGCAACACAAACTACTGTGATGTTTTATTAGGTGGCTATAGCCGATTTGAGGATTTCGTCTTTGTTTTGAGAAGCCATGACACTTGGAAACTTGGAGACAGTCTGTTTGTGTGTTTGTTTGCCTTCTCTGTTGCCATGTCTACCATGCGTTTTGCAGGGGAGAATGATGATGCAACAGAGATGTTTTTTGCTTTCCCATGCTTCCCACGGAATAAGTAAAATAGTAATGTAATGATAATAATGAAAAGTGTATTTGAAGTTAAAAAACAACAATATATATGCCGAAATACGTATGCATGATTTTTTGTTATATCAGAAGCTTTCTTTTAGGGCCCCTGCTGGAATGTTTCTTAACTTTAAAGAGATATTTTAAAGATTTATAGAGTGGGACACTTGTTTTATACGTTAAAATGTTGTTTAGCGGGAGCTCTGTCAATCTATTAATTTGCTTTTACATGTTTTCTATTTTTCGCAAACTAGCAATGGAAAGTACTTACAATCTCAGCCTTGTGTTTTTTATAAACGTGTTTCTTAAGAATGTTGTTCTCATAAAAAATCTCGTATTACGAATTGATTTTCTTACGGCCAGAGGTAAGCTTCTACGCTTCCCAGTTAATTGTTAATATCAGCCCCCCTCCCCTGCGCTTATTGCTTTACAAATACATGTTTTCTATGCCCTCTGTCTGCCCTAAAGCCCTTCTCCCACCCCGTTTATTCGGTTCTATAGACTTTGCTTTATCTCTATTAACAGTTCTATAGTTAGTACTAAACATATCCAAATTTTATAATCTTGTGTTTCGTTTGTTGAATTCCTTACACGTTGTTAATTAACTCAAAGGCTAGTATTATTTGGTAAAATGAAAGTCATGTGAATAAAAAAAAAATGAGATTTTAATGAAATTGAACCACAGGTGAACGTAACCCCGTAATTACTGGCATCAACCATGACGTAATTATGACGATACCCAGAAGCGTTTAATATATTTTGTATTTGGTCCTAATTTCCCCTGTCCCCCTTTTTTTGTCTTTTTTTGTCCCCTTTTTTTTAATTTGATTATGTAAATATTAAAAAAGCTTGAAGAAGATTTATTTTGGAAGCGTTATCTTTTATCGTGTCTTTATCTTTTTTCAGGCTGGCGATGACGCACAAGCCGTGCGTTGGCAACGCGTCAGTGGCAACATCCCTTTGTTTGCGAGTCACGTGGGAATACTAGAGAAAGTGGCGAAAATGCATGGAGCTGCTTTTTATTAGTTTTTTTATCAGGCGTAAATTATTTATTATTTTCGATCTTCCGATCAAACAAATTGTGATTGGTTGATCTTTGCAGCCAATCAGGTTTCCCTATAGCAAACGGTTTTTAAAAACATGGCTGTTACAGTTATGTGAAAACCATCTTCTGTGGAGCGACGAGTAATCAAAATCTATAGATGGGGGAAATACCTATCATCGTTGTTTTTACACAATGGGAGTTAATAATATTTTTCTCTATGATTAACGAAGTTAGGAGTGCGGCACTTTTTGAATTGTGTTCTTTCGTGTCCAAAGAAAAACTTTTAAAGAATTACGACCGCACCACAAATTAACTTGTATTTCTTCGCTTCAAAAAGACCGGATGCTCTTTTTTCTTTTTGTATTAAAACCAAAATTGGTATAATTTATTGGTTGTCAATAAATCGACTGTATGTTAATTAAGGCTTAATGAGTTTGTCAGCAATTAATTAGCGCTGTCATTTGGTAATTAACTTCACCGCTCGTGTAAGTGATCTTATCAATGTTAAAAATAGATTTTGTTGGAGACTCGTGTAATTAGGAGGTTTAATTACCCCTTTTTACATCGATGAATGCGAGATTGACCGCAAACATAAATTGGTTATGAGTAGTAACATTGGTATTTGCCGGTTAACGAGTTTGGAATTGTTTTTTTTTTTGTATTGTTTTTTTTTTATTTTCACGAACTTATATACATATTTACGCATTCACAAAAGGTGTCCAGTGACTCGCAGTTGACATTTAATTGGCATAGAAACAATTATTGCTCGTTTGTTTTTTACCTCGCCTACCTTATAATTTCCTTGTCAATATATTTAATATTGTGTCCTTATATTAAATATCGCTCTGTGAGGGTTGGACAATATTTTGATATTCAATTAAGGTTTATATTGAAAATTGCATCATTTTTTCTCATCGTGTAATTTAATATGTCATTTTGAAACGTGGCTTTGAACATTGAACATTTGATTCTTGCTTTTGTGTTATTTGTAGCATGAGTTTAAGAAATTGTTATTTCAGTCTTGGGCGACCTGTTTGTAGGTTTGAAATCTAAATTATACGATTTTTTTCTCTGTATTTTTTAATTTTGAATAATTTCCCCTTTCGTGCCTAAAGGTATAATTAGGTAGAATTAAGCTTTTCGAATTATACCCTGTATATATTATATGTAATACTTATTTATATTTATCATTTTTAATTTTTTTTTAAAAATAATTTTCCCCATATGATGTACAAATATTGTTTCGTCTTTGGCTAATTCGTAATCTAAAATTCGAACTGAAACTGAATATATTTCATTTTTTCATATAAAAAGCAAATGAAATTAGACTAGAATCCTCTTTAAAAATGTAAAATAGCTAATTTAACTAGCTTTTTTTTATTTATCATTTGTAAATATTGTAAATTGTGAGTGAATTGAAAACTATAAATCTTTAACTGGAGAACTGTACTGTATTGGTATTTAACAGAATATATATATATATATAACATTAACGAAGCTTCTCACAAAAGGAAATTTGTTTTCAAACATATGACTTAAGATATAAACTTGCGTGATTTTCTGTATTCTTTGTGTATTTACCACGAAACAATTTTATTGGCTAACTATTCTCGGTTTTAAACCTAAGAACATTTTATGCTGATTTTCTTCTGTATATAGCAATGCCAACTTCGTTTGCAGTCCTTTGCTCCCAAGTGCAGACATACTGTCTAGGACTTTTAGGCTATAAGTTGGACTTCTTAAGGCTATAAAGTAAAACATTCTAAACATTTTTTCGATTATTCGAAAAACACCGTCAGCCTTGCCAAGGTTATATGAACGTGTTTTGTTGCTAATGGTTACAGAGAAGATGCCTTAAACAATGTGTGAAACCATGATGGTACCGCAATAGTGTGGCAACAATGTAAGAATTAACACGAGTGTTTGTCACTCATTTTAAACCGAACATCCGGATGACCGAATTCTTTAATGATGAAAGGTAATTAACTTTATTAAAGTAATCGTTTTTCTTTGTCTTCTCAAATTTAATATTGGAAAAAACAAGTTATGGTAGTAGGTACTTTCATTTCGTTGTATCTTTGCATTCAACGCAAACGAACTGAAAAGGTAGGTATACTGAAAACAAAGATCTATTTATTTATTTTTAAATTTATTATTTACAATTTTTTCTATCTGTACTGATTACAGTTTAATTATCTGCTGTGACGTGCTATTCAACAGAGTCGCCACCTCCTAAAATCTCCCAACAAATAGAGACCCTATCGATTCCTTCTAAACTCTCCTAAAATTGTTTATGATCACCTGAATCCATCATCTTTTTTTCAAATGGTAACTTTCTGTTATTACGTTTTATGTAAAAACAAATGGAGCATATGTTTATCTTGAAATAGGATTATATTTTATATTATAAATTATATTTACGTTATTACTTTAATTCGAAATAAACAAGTTTATATCTGGCATGGAAACAAGAAATGGCTTGAATATTAGTAACTTCCTTCTTAAAATTTTAGCAAATTTTGAAAATTCCAAATTTTAGAATTTTGGAGATTTTTGGGTCTGTGGCAACCTTGCTTAAAGAAATCAATTTGCCTGGAATAAGTTTAAGCAAACTGTAATTTTTTTCACCACAATCAATTCTAATTTTACTAAATCAACAAAATTTTATCCACACAAGACCCATGTTTCTTGAAAAAAGTATTACAGTGTATATATTTATAGCTAGAGTGTTGAACAATATCCGTAATTTGTGTGTTTTTATGAGCTCAAAATGGTAACCGAATTCTTGACCATGTTAACAATACACGAAAACGCGTGAAATATATTATCTTCTATTTTCTTATGACGACCGCTAACAACCGATGAGATGCGAAAGACGGGGGTACATTCCATGTTACCTTTTTATTTTCTCTCCACATAAAAAAAAATATTTTTGAACCCGACATCCGTTTTAGCTAGGAATAGTCCGAATAGTCTTTAATATTTTAAGAATCAGTTCTTTTTTTTCTTGTTGGTTAAGAAAAATGTAAAAAGTTAGGAAAAAGGTAAAATAGAGAAAGGATATGAATTTCAAATCGAATTGTCATGATGAACTGCCAAATAGAAGAATACTTCCCGTTCTTGTTACCTTCAGTGACGTCATAACACATGTATTTGTTATTTTTTTTATAAAATACATGTTTATATATGTCAAAAATAAGCAACACTCGCGCGAAAAGAATGTATCTTGTGTGTGAATATTACTTGTATCTTGTGTGTGAATATTACTTGGGAGAAAAATCCCTCCTACGCAGAGCTTTAAAACTGAAGATTAACATTGAAAGAAAAATAAGCGTGACATTCAAGAGTGGAGTGTTATGAGAATGTGAGAGATTAAAAGGCTAATCTATATTAGAAAATAATAACATTTATATCCATAAAATATCCAACTCAGACAGAATCATTTCCTTTTCTTATATATGTTATGTGTAACACTCTTTCAAATTCTATTTTCAGTGAAATTGTAAAATCCTTTGGGAAGAAGTTATGATAAAACTTTTCAGCAGTTACTTTAACAAGACGATGTCAAGAAAAAGAGGTAGGGACTTAGTGTTCTTACGAAGCTGTTATCTTTAACTGGTACAGGGAAAATGACCAAATATAATTTTTTAACTTTTGTGACTATTTCATTCAATGTATACCAAGCCGTTCAAGAGTCCCTTCTAGAAATCCCTTCTGAGAAGATTAGCAAGATTTTATCGCCCACCATCCCCATACAATAGTAATAAATTTTCGTCTTTAACATAGTTAGTGATAAATATAAGGCGCTTGGCATAAATTAGGGGATGGGAAGGGGGGCACTGGAATGGGGTGCTTATTAGAAGGCTTGACGTAATTATCTTGACTACAAACTACGCTCAATATGATATAGTGTAGTATTTACCCACCCTCGTCCTCAGGTTTTTTTGCCTTTTTGATATGAGAGGAGACGGCAAAAAATTTTAGCATTTACCTATGCGGTGTGGTAGCAAAAATTTTTTGTTTAGTGGACATTATATCATAGTATGTTGAAAGTCTCACAGGGTTGTGCGATCAGTGATAACGGTGTGCGCTGAAGCAGTGAATAAGTAATAAGTTAACTGATACCTTAAGTGGATAAAATTCTGCGTGAATTTATTTTCGCGGTCGACCGACATTTTTGATTCGTTGAAAAAACCGCGAAAACCGTGAAATTTAATCCACGCGAGATTTTATGGTAGTTTTAAATGCTGAAATATGCTGAAATACGTGAGCTGCAATGTTCAAAATGGATTGCCATTTCTTTATTCGTTTTGTAGACGGATACCGCATGAAAATTCCATTTGAATTAATTTCCCCTGTGCAACGACTCTTTCTGAAAATAAAAATGGGTATTCATTAGCTTCGTAAACCTTTATCTAAACTCATCCATTATTTAAAGACTTGTAGAATAAAGTTATAGGTTGTTCGTTAAGTCGGTTAGTTGTTAAGCGGGGGCTTAATTTTTTATCTTTTTTTGTTATTATAAACAAGTAATTAACAGATTTAGGGTTTTTCATACAAACCGACAACTCACCTCTTTCCCAACTCGATGAGCCTTTATTTGAACTCGATAAGCCTTTATCCAAACCATACCTCTTCGTTTTGAAGTAACAAATCTTTATCCCATGCCGGCAATTTTTCTTTCAAACTCGATAAGACTTCCTTCCAATGCGGAGCTTTTTTATTCCAACTTAGTAACTCGCTCGATAAACCTGGATTTCAACTCGATAAGACTTCATATCAACCCGATAGTTCCTTATCCGATCCCGATAAGTCCTAACATCCCACATCCCAACCCGATAAGTCTTAACATTTCAGCTCGATAATCCTTTTTTCTAATTCGATAAGCCTTCATTCTAACTCGACAAGCTTTCGCTACAGTTTGACTAACATTAATTCAAAGTCGACCAATGTTTAAACAATTTTTAATGTGTTTTTTTTTTGCAAAAACAGGCGTCGTGAAAACTCAATTCATGAGAGTTGAACCTGGAAATTAATAAAAGATTTCTGCTATGCAAATTTATTTGTGTTGTTCCTTTTTAAAGATAAATAAGTGATCGAAAAAAGTACTCGATGATCTGAAAAGGGTTCAATTTTTTTGTTAAAAAGGATCATTCTTCGCTTTTACTTTCACCATTGAAATTATTTTTGAAATTATTTTTTTTTGTGCGTCTTTAAAAAAATTTTTATTTCAGTAAAATGACATCATAGTTTTTTAATCGGAGACTTCGCTATTTATGTTGCAGAATAGACTTATTTACAATGTTTTTAAATGTCTAAAAGATTTTTTTTAAATCCACGCATTTTGTTTTGCTTGTAAACAATTTAAAAAACCCAAAGTTCACTGCATAAAACAGATGTTATATTCTTTTTGGTATTTATCAATGCCACAAAAACTATACAAATTTAATTTCTTATCCTTATTTTTCCCGTCCTTTTTTGATACGCAAGGCTGCACTTGCTTTCTTTAAGAACGTCTAAATTTTAACTAAGATTGCAACCTCCTTCCCAGGACTAGTTAGGCTTTTTATTGTTGAACAACTTGTTCAGGTCGTCCACATATAAAAAAGTGTAACAAGCCCTGAGGATCAGGTTGCTAAAGATGACTTATTTTTGACAATTTTTAGCTTTGAATGTTCTTATTCTTTAGAAAAGAGTAGGAAAATTATTTTTTTTAAAAAAATAGATTATGTTGAATTTTATCTTATTGTAAAAAGGGACAATGTTTAGCTATTTGTCATAATTTGTACAAGAATTAAGTGCGTTCTTAATATGTTCTTAATTTTGGCAAAATCCTCAACGTTCTTATAATCTAGGTTCTTAAAGAACATGTAATAAATCAGCCTAAATTTCCCCCCGGTTTTTTTTAAACATCTTTTTGAAGGAGAGTTATAGTTTAATTATAAATAAACACGTCTGGTAGGATTGAGTTTTCCTGTATTTCTTTTACTACAAGATATTACGTGAATTTCCAGACATATTTACGTAAACAAATTTAGCAAGCGACGTACAAGAAATTGATGTTCTATTATCCAATTAACCGCATCACTGATTCACGAACTATTTAAATAAATTACTTTTCTTTTATTTAAAAAGTTTGCTTCAGTGATTATATGTTTGGTCGGGATGTTCAAGATGTTTTGTTTATGACAAATAAAAATATTGTCGTGAATGAACAAATGTTGAGGCAGATAAAACAGCGAAAACTATTTAAAAATAAAAATGAAGGCTGTTAAATTTATAAGTAAGTACTTTTTTCTCTGTTATTTTTAAATTGATACAAAAATTCACTATAGTTTTTCCAATCTTCGTTCCCAGGACAATGAGTTGTTATTAATGTTCGATAATCGGTTTTCTTGTGTTTCTCTTGACAATAATAATTTCCATGTGAGATATACACAAGCAAAAGGGAAAAAATATTTGATATACAGTTTTTTTATAAAAGCCAGGAAATTGGGCTTCAACCTAAGGTGTTCTTATTTTTCACATGTTCAGCTTGAAGCTGTTCTTATTTTGTTCTTAAATTTTAAACGCAGCTAAGTCAATTATGGTGCATTATAAATTTCTATAACCTAAATAATTGCAAATAATTTTGCCTTGAAAGATATTTCTTCCTGTTAGTTGTGTTCGTCAACAAAAAGAGAATAAGTAAAATTATATTTACTTTTTCTCTTATTTTGCAACAATTGCAAGCCTTGTTATTCTTTGTTGTTATTATAATAGAAAAGTATGCATCCTATATACTTACAGCATCTCAAGTTTGAAATTTTGTAATATACGTTTTTATTCGTAACAATTTACTCAATTCCTTTTTTTTATTGCAACTCGCGGAAACTAAACTACACAACTTCGATCCCAGGGTTCTTTGTATGTTTTTATCTTCTCGTTCTAATAAAAACAAAGGTCCTAGGAATAAGGCTCAAAATCTTCAAAAAAGCCTGGATATGTTAGTAAGGACCTTTTTCTACAAAAAATAGTTGAGAAATGTACCGAAGGGAAGAGGTCTGCAGTTAAAATTTTTTGTGGAGACATTCAATCTGAACTCTAAAAACAATCGATACTTCAAATCTACTACATCTCATTCCTAATAAAATTGGACAGTATTCATTTTTTTTTAATTCTATTACTGCAGGCCTGAAATTGAAATTTATTAAAAATGTTGTTGCGTATGTACGTATATTTATTCAAATCACCGTGGTGACAAATTTGTTAATTTTTTTCTTTCACATTGTGTAAAAATTGACTTAACTTGCATCAGGATCAGCAACAACAAAAAAGGCTTGCAAATTTCAATTATATTGTACTAGAAACACAAAAATGCAAGCATTATTAAACAGTGCGAATAATTTGATTCTTTCGTACGTAAGGCTGGACATACATTTCGATTCTATGTTTCATGTAATCCCACCTTTATTAAAAAGAATAACCACCTTTATTTAAAATAATTACACCATTGTTTGCGGGTATTTAACTGTGTTTATAAATTCCATATCTTTGCCTTTTGCTTTGCGAAATAATGATTAGCGTTCTCCTTCTCAGGGGTTAATTTTTATCCATGTTTCCTGTAAAGATATCGGGTTAATTTTATTCAAACTGGATTCTGAATATATCGTATGTCAGCTTTTAAATGGTGTCTGCCATATCGGGGAATTCAGGCAAAAGTAGGGTAATTATTATATGTTTTGTATTATAACGAAGGCTGAATAGTTAAATCTGATACCCAAATACATCATAGGCGTTCCTCACCCAAGACCTGCTCATAACCAAAAAGAGCATAGGGAAGAGTGGTATTAGCTATAATCGGGGAAATGTCAAAAATATCTACTCAAAGATGCTGAAACAGACACTCTGTTTTTACTTGTGGCGAGAAAGGCGATATTTTGTTTTTAAACCATGCGAAGACATAGACCTTCTATGGGAACACAAAAAAAAAATGTCATAAAATTAATGGGTAACATAATAGCATTGCGGTCTGCGGTGGAGAATATAGAATGATTTGTTGCTTGAGCGCTGCAAAATGGGAAAATTATTACAATATGCTGGCGTCACAAATGTTTTAATATGTATTGTTCTTTCAGCCTTGACGAATAAAAAGTAGGAGCTTTATTAAATTTATGCTATGTTCATATAAACTTTATGATGATATAAAAAAAAGTGTAGAGTAGACTAACTTTGTTGCTGTTGCATGCTTGTTTATCGGTATTTGTTTGTTTGTTTGTTTGTTTGTTTATTGGCTTAAGGAACTGGATGTTTCTACATTTCGTTTTTTATTAGCTTATATCTATAATGTTAGTAATATCTGATGCTTACTATTGTTCTGTCCAGCAGTAAACTGAGTTTGGTAAACATTTTCTAAAACAAACAACTATGATAACAAACAAACTGCTTTAATATAAACACAAAAACTTAGATTTTTCTTGCGATATTTTAGAGATTTTATTGACTGTGATTTTAAGGCTACAACGAAAGGATTTTTTTTCTTACAAGATTTTGCCAGCAAAATGAAGTTTTTGGGCTTTTTAAGGTCTGGTGGTGTCTCAGATATCCATAGTAAGTTTATATAAGTAGTCCCTATACATTTTATATCTTCATTATTTATTTGTTTATTTTATTGTATAGTGTTTGTTTATCGTATATATGTTTATTACCCATTATTGTAAATTTCTTCCAAATTTTTGTTAAGCTTATTTCTTTCTCATTTTTTGTCTTGAAAGTAGTGATATTATGTTTAAGTTGCTTAGTCAGCAAATCTTGAGTAGTTTTAAGGAACTTTAACATCACTCAACTAAACAATTGTTTTTGTTTGTTTGTTTGTTTATTTTTGTTGTTGTTTGTTTGTTTGTTTGTTTTTGTTGTTGGTTGTTTGTTTGTTTTTGTTGTTGGTTGTTTGTTTGTTTGTTTGTTTGTTTATTGAATGGGCACCTAGTAATTTTATTTCAACAAGAACATAATACATGTAAAGTTATTTTCAATGCTTAGATCATACAAATGAAAAATAGTTTGCGGTATTTTAATAAGCATTACAAGTCAATTTGTGTACGCTAATAAGATAACAGCTGTTCGACCACCGCTTCGACCATTAAAATACGTCATTCCGAAAAGTTGATAGAGAAACAAATTAAAACTTAAACACGAAACGAAGTAGATAGATTTCATGTTTTATGTGTTATACGTCGTCCCTAAAAACATAATTGGTACTAGCTAACTCCAATCCTCCATTGAAGTGAGGGTAAAAGGCTGATATCGTCAAGAATTATTAAATAATAGATATGTTTTATATAAAACCTCGCGACTAGGTTTTATAAAATCTCCACTTTTGAGCTCTGCTGAAACATCACAGTTTTATGATTTGATGTGTTCAAAGCTTATCATACTTAAGCAGACAGAAGCCCAGGGTGATCGTAGTTGAATGCCAGAAGCATAAAATTTAAAAACTCAAATGCTTGAATTTAATCGGTCTCTGTTATCTAACATTGCCTCATTCCTTTTTTCCCCATGCTTTAATCCTTGTAACATTGAAATTATGAAAGGTTTTTTTAAATATAAAAATTAGAAAATAAACAAAAATATAAATAAACAAATGCTATCAGGTATTCTCATTCTTAAATTTGTTTTTAGATAAACACAAGCTTTTCAGATCAAATTCTACAAATACAACGATGGCTGAAAAGATTGTAGAAATTCACAAGAATATGGAAGGCACGAAAAGTGGAGAGTTAACGCCTGATGCCAAGCCGAAAAAGAAAAAATTCTCTCGAGCGATGAGTTTTGATGTTCGCGCTTTGACTTCTGCTTTAAAAAACAATAATGATCCTAGCCCAACTTCGGAAACGTCGAAGTCGGTGTCGCCTCGACCAAAGAAAACTTACGCGAATTACCAACACCCTAGTAGTTCGAACAGTGATATTGAAGAAGAACTTGTTCAGACAAACTATTCAGTGCAATATTTAGGCCATGTTGAGTTAAAATCACCTGGGTTAAACGAGATAATTGAAACTGTAAATAAAATGTACCATCACGCTAAACCTTACCTGAAATCTTTAGAAAAATCTCAACTAACTTTAAATCGTGATGGAATAACAATAAAGCAATATGGCGTCCCGAGACGTGACGCTGAAGAAGAAGAAAGTTTAGAAAGCGAGATTTTGTACAAACCAAGACGTATTTTATACTGTGGAGTAGATAAACAACATCAACGCGTGTTTTCGTTTAATTACCAATTTGGTGCACGCGCCGAAAATATACAATTACATGTTTTAGTATGTAAAACCAAGGATGATGCAAGACATGTGGCTAAGTATTTGGCCCAACTATTTAAAAGAATTTCCACAGATATGCATCGCAAAGAAAAAGAGGATAAAAAACAACATCAGGAAGGACTTACTAAACTAAAAGCTAGATCAAATCAGAACATTCATACTTATGCTAATATAACCTATCCTACACGCAGGTCAATGGGCAGCAAGGATGGTTCGTGTTCAGGTGGTACTTGTGGTTCTGGAGAATGGATGGCAGAAAAGGAAAGAGAAAGGATCGAGTTATCAATGGCGTAGCAGTCAACTTTGTAAATAAAATAAGATGTTTCATTTTAGTTATGTATATATACTTTTTGTTTTTCAGTTTGTGTTTTCAACTCTGATACTGCTCTGTCCCTTGTTGTAAAAGATAGATTTAAATCACCCGACCCTTGTTCTATCCACATGCTCACTTGCAAAAAAAAATCGTTAACCTGCAGGCAAATAACTTTTTGAAAGCCCTAAACTAAGGAAATTTATATGTAATATATATAATTTTTTTTTTCGTCCAAAGTTATTTTTTTTATTAGTAACCAATCATTTCTTATGTTAAATTGTAAATGAATTTTTTTACTGCCTATAGGTATTTAATGTTGAATTTGTCAATAAAAAATATGTTTTCAAAGTTACATTCATTACATTTGGAATTTTGTTGAATCCGTAACCGACGTGTCAGTCGAGGACCTTGTTAAACATGGATATCCAACATTTTATCCAACATGAAAAAATAGCGAATAAAATGTTGGATCAATTTTAAACAAACGCGAAAATAGAGAAAAAAGAAACAATGGTGTTGGATGGACAAAAAATTAATCACGGGTATATTTTTCATGTGATATCATTTTCGTGTTGGATCAGTCAACTTCTTGTTCAACCCAGCATCTCAATTCTATAGCGTTATTCGAATGCTTTCGTACTTTATTTCAAACACTCAAACAACTAAACATTCAATTTCAGTAAAAAATAAGGATTTTTTTAAAACGCTTTCATCTTACGCAATGAGATCTTCTATGATATTTAAATACGAAATCCAACATTGGTGTTTTACCTCGCCGTTGGTTTTCATCGTCAGAACCATGATAATAAAACTGGTAAAAAGCATTTCTATAGTCATTTTTAAGGGAAATGAAAAATAGAATTGTATGAAGCATGTTGGATGACACACACACACACAAACGAAAGTTATGAACGTTTATGTTGGAAATACGCTTTATGAGAAAGGGGCGTTAACCAAACACATTAAAACCAACCCTGCGTAACCGACACAGCTTTTCTCAAAGATTAAACTAAGTTATTGCAATCTTGAAAAGAATCCATTTGAGAATCAAAATGCTGGTCAATTAAATAGGGAAGAAGCGATTGTCTCATAAAATCTTTTGAACGAAGACAATGGAGAAGGAATTTTTACTGTCCCTGTTTCCACGTTGAGCACGAGTAGACCTGAACCACGACGAAGATTTGGTTCGTCTTTGTTTATTGTGTGCTACGTTTTTTGTCTCTTGTGTATAGCTTACTTGTGTGTGCAAGTTTCTTGTTCGTTGATGTGAAGTATGTGTGTCATGTGTGCTAAAATTTGTGTTTTATTAAGTATATGTTTTTCTTGTGTATGTTAATTCTTTTATGTTTCCAAGGTGTAAAACAGTGGACATTTAGCATCACGATATGTGCTTTTTTCAACCTTGTTCCCAGGGCATATTGAAACTTTTTAACGTGTGGACGGCGTTTCAAATATAACCGCCGCCCAGTGTCAAAAAGAGACAAAAAGCCCTAGGAACGAGGTTGGGTTTTTTGTAGGTTTGTAGCGTTTCTTGTTTTCTTCCTTCGTAGCGTCGCGAAAATGTGAAATAAATATTAACAGTCTTACAACTTCATATCAATAAACAGTCTTCCTTATGGCGAAAGTCCACTTTAGTCTTTTAGCACGTGGGTTCAAGACGTATGCATTTAAGTGTTCAAAATTGCGAAGTATTTTGGAGCGCTGTTGCACGCTGATCGTTTTGAAAGTCAAAATCATTTTTAACAACGCTGTAAGCGCTGAAGTGTATAATGACATAATTTTGTGATTTCGACCAATGAATTTGCTTAAACTGCTGCCATTTTGTGAGCGTTTGTGAGCGCATTTTTGTTCCAAATGGACTGCTTAGATGCACGACTGCGCAGTACGTTGTGCTTTACGATCGAAGTGGACTTTTGTTTTCATTCGCTAATGCGTAAAGTTATTGAAGTCTGGTTTATTTTCTTTTTTTTTATTTAAGAAAATTTTCTACATAATTCCGCTATTAAACGCCTCTGTAAAAATTCTGTAAAATCTGTATAAAATATCTGTAAAATGTTATAAACTAGTTTTCGTCAATTTTTTGTCACTATTTAAAAACATGTTATGCTGACGTCAGCAAGTTTGCTGAAAACCCTTTTTTTGAAGATGCTACATAATATTACATAACTTTGACGCTGGTACATATTCAAATAATTCTTTGACAATTTTGCAAGCAAGCAGAAGTTAATTGAATTTTTTTGACTTAAAACTTCCGGCTGTAATGTTCTTATATACTCAATTTTATCCACAATCCTTGATAAAGTGCATTAATAATACTACAAAGAGAAAATCTTTATGTTTACAATGTATTGTCAAGGATTCCTTATAGCTAATAACTAACTCAACATAACAACATAATGAAAATTAATTTGATCGCCAAAGGTGCATGACACAAAAAGCTGCATGACATATGTTTACGACCTTGGAAACCATAATATTGTGATGATGTTTCTTGCCCTCCATACATGGGCAATGGATACTTGTGCTCAGTAAGGAGCAAGGTGTGCTGGCGATTTTTAAATATCGAGAAATTATAACGAGATCAGTTACTGTAAAGGTGTTCTTTTTTTGTCCGGGAGTCTGTATCGAGACGAGTCAACCTTCAAGCGTTTACAGACAACCAATGAAAATTCTGATCACGTTACCATCTTTAGTTTATTAGAAATTGAGCATTTTTAGCGCCAACATATAAACACAGTCTGCACTGAGTACTGTAATAAATTTTTCGACTAGTTAAGGTAAAGATGTTAATAGACGTTCAGATATAATATTAGAGCTAAATCTGGATAATTTAATTTAATGTTTTATAGGAATTATATATTTCCAATACTTTTTGAAATTCGTTTTACATTTGTTGACATATTGAGCAACCATTTTTCTTGACGACAGGCTTTACTATGGTCCATATCGGCCGTTCTCTGCAGAGACATAACAAAAATTTAGAAATAGTAGAATTTAGCTCTTTTTCTATCTTTTTTACAACACGTTTATGGGTTTTTTTCGGGTCACAAAAACGATAATGAACCTGGATTTCAGGTTCACATCCTCTTTCACGGTTCATCTTTTCGCCGACAACTGCACTTTTCCATCGAGGTTCAAGGGAGAGTAAGGAATATCGAAGAAGTCTTTGATATATTTCTTAGAATATGTTTAACATTATTTATTCGTCTGAAGAAATTTGCACGCACGATCTCTTTGTCTGCAACAATCTAACAACACAAAAAAAAAACACTGAAAATACTTATACACTCGAAAATAATCCTGAAATATAAACTTTCAAAAAAAAAAAAATCGAGCACCTCTAATTAGCGGACAGATTTTTTTGCACCAGTGGTATCAGCTAATCGGTGTTTCTCAAAGTCTGAAAACTTCGCGCGTGCGAAACGTAGAGGAACTATACTTGGTCTTATTTACCCAACCTAACCAAGCATTTCCCAATGTTAATTCTTTCCATTTACTTTATACTTCATAGGAAGGACAATGTTTCCCATTTCTTCTTTATATATTAAAAAATAAGTTTAACTATTTACATAATTAAGAATCGAATTTACAATCTGTCTTGATGAAAAGCTAGACCGAGTTTCTCTAATTCTTCTGCAAACATTTTTCTTTCGCTCAATAACAACTGCTCCAACTGTGCTCTTCGTACCTAAAAATTAGAGTCAGAATTTCAACAGGGAAAAACTGTAATAATTTAATCCTAACAAAATCCTCCTACAGAGCGGAGAGAGAGGGATATTCACGGTTCATAGGCTTAGCAAACTTTTTTCAAGATGATGCATAGCAGATGTGAAAGTCGAATTTCTCAACATAGCTAACTTTCTAAAAACTGGTGGGAAATACAATTTGCTTTTAAGGGAAACATTCAGCGAGTTCCTATTTATAACATATATAACATTTACATCATGTTCTGGTTTTTTGACATTGTCTTGTTGTACTAAGGATCTAGTGTTTATTAAATAATCTGGAGGTACGAATTTGTTCACTCCAAAACCACTTTGTGCAACGTACATTCAACACCTACGTTTCCATACAGTACAAAAATCATAACAAATACCATAACGGAAGATTTATTTCCAAGTCTCAATTCTTCTTTAATTTCGTTTTTCTCTCTTTTTGTTCTTCTTCTATCACTAGCCTTAAAAAAACCAAAACATAATCGCAATAATAAGAACCTAGTCGAAATATGAGAAATGGACAAGCCATTAAGCAAATACAATTTTAAAAGTTCAAAGCGTGCACCACATAGGCGACCAAGACAATCCCCCTTGGCATCCAAAAGAACCTTCTCAAAAGAATTTTTTTTAAAAAAAACATTGCTCCCAATCAGACATCAATGAGACTTTTCCGCAAATGTAACAACAATGTTTATGCCTATGCAGTTCTAAAAGCACATAACATAAAACATATTCTAGGTGTACTATTCCATGTATTTTTTTTAAAAAAGGTACCTCTTCTAGATTTTCTGACCATTTGCTGACTTCATTTGCCATGCGTTCCCTAAAAAGAAAATCTTAAGTTTTATTAACAATAGACAATACATAGAATACATCCAGAGTTATCTTGGCCAGAAATTTATGTGAGACGGTATTTGCAAATAAAAAATCGCTCTCTTAATTGAACTCAAAAAAAGGTTTTTATTTGATTCCTAAAAATAAATACTTTTATTTTCTTCGATTCCTGAACTTTGATGGGTCATGCTCCAAAAACTATCCTAATTTAACTGTCAATTACTTATACTCCACATATAAAATCCTTATAATATCCTTTACATAATTCAACTTTTCCTTAATTGATTTGCAAAATAAAATCTTGCAAATTCTAATTCTGAATCCTCAAACATTCAAAGTTTCATTCTTGTGACACAAACTTACGAATCAACGGTGTTTTCTCTCATAGCATAAAGCTCATCTTCCTGAAAAAAAAATTGCAGATAAATGAATTTCAAAAGAGTCCTATTCCAATGCATTTTTTGTTGGTAATCTAAGGTAAAGCAGGGGCCTTATATTGAAAATAAATTGAAGGTGCATTTGCATTCTGGGGTCTGGAATAGGTTTTCAATTTAAACTGCGATATTGAATCTCCTTTGCCTTCAATAAATTTCTTACTTTTTTGTCACAAAGTTAATTATTTCTTGCAAAACATGCATATTTGTGTTCTTCGTGATGTGAGACTGTCATTAAAAATGTTACTTTCTTTCATTTTCCAAATTTTATTATGCAGGATGTCTATAAATTAAAATGCATGGCACAATATTCCAACATTTTGTGTTGGAAACACCAAATTTTGAAATATAACTGTCACTTTCTAGCATTTATTGATAATTACTTTGTGCAAAAAAATAAGAAAAAAACTAATGGGCAGGGGTAGATTCAGAGAAAAGCTTGGTTAAACATCCTGTAAGACCAAAAAGGAAAAAGCAAGATCAGATTGAACCCACCTTAATTCTAGACTGTTGTCTTGACAGTGCTTTTTGTAATGCTTTAGCATTACAGTGTTCAATCTCATAGCGATAAGAGGTTGCAAGCAGTGACATTTTTTAGGAGCTATAATTGCATTTATATAGGTGAATACAGTTGTTATGTACTTTTTTTCAACCTGCTACATATTTTTTTCAATAATTTCATGGTGGTGGACCAACAGTTCACCACATGTTAATTGCGGTACCTGAAGTAAGTACTTATACCTTGTTGAGAGGCTTGGCTTTGATTGCATTCAGTATTCAAGTGTCAACAAAGATGGCTACTAGCATCATTGAAGGATATACTTTAGAAACTCAATGTTATTTCAAATCTAGAATGGTAGACTAGTGAAAAGGGTGGTCACAAGGCATGAACACTAGGGGCCCTCAAGGTAACTAACCAATACTGTTGTAGATCCAGGCCCCTAAGATTGCCTTGCCCTGGGCAGCCACAAAGTGTAGAGATGTGCGTGTACCCCTGGAAGAGTATGGTGAATTAAGTACAGGTGCGAGGAGATGAACGACGGTGCACCACGCGAGCAGGACAGATGACTGGGGAAATAACAGCAGAGGGATGCGGCGCTGACAGTCAGAGGTGGTGCACCAAGAGGTTAATAACAGGTGTGAAATGCAAAAGAAGCTAGAGCTCATAAAGAGTAGGTTCTTGTGAGGTATGATAGAGGAAATGAAATCACAGGAGAGGAGCTCCGGATGTGATTGAGAGATTAGTTAAGCCAGAAAACACTATTAGGAGAAGAGCTCCGAATGTAGTGGAGAAGAGCGAACACTACTAGAAGAATAGCTCCGGATGTAGTAGAGAAGAGCGAATTTATTGGGAACACGCACGTGAGCTTGAGACAATATCTTCTCTTCAGCCTAGCATCCTCACCCGATTCCGCCAAATTATCCTCAGTTTATTCTTGCCACTAACAATTGATAGTGCTATTACTGCTATAACTCTAAATTAAAGTACAATCCTTATTCATTGATTTTGTATTATTGACAGCAATTGTAGTTATTATTTGTCAATTTAAAGTTGTGTATTATCAGATTTTGAAAGTTAGCTAATAACATGATGGATTGCAAAATTGTCTCCTTTAAAAAATCCAGTTTGGGGTAAATTGGGGATGTCGGGCTTCCTTCGTCAGCCAAATGGGATGAAGATGCGTTTGTTTCCCTAACAAATGAGGTGCGTTTCCACGAGATACGCCATAGCAGGTAGTAGGCAATTTCCAAGCGAGTTGCTGAGGTGTAGGCGATTTCCAAGTGAGTCGCGGAGATGTAGGCAATTTCCAAGCGAGTTGCTGAGGTGTAGGCGATTTCCAAGTGAGTCGCGGAGAGGTAGGCAATTTCCAAGCGAGTTGCTGAGGTGTAGGCGATTTCCAAGTGAGTCGCTCAGATGTAGGCAATTTCCAAGCGAGTTGCTGAGGTGTAGGCGATTTCCAAGTGAGTCGCTCAGATATAGGCAATTTCCAAGCGAGTTGCTGAGTTAGCGTTTCCACGAGATACGCAGACGTTTCCACGAGATACGTCTTACTAAGGGTAAGGATGGAAACACACGCATCTGGTTTGGGCCCCCCTGATACCAAACCTGACATCCCCCCCCTTTCCCCAAACTCAAGTGTAGTTATGACATGAAACAAGAGAAATATACTTCTAACATTATCTGTCATTGTTGTTGTTTGCTTTTGTGTTGTTGCTTCAGAACCATAACAATTAAAGCACTAAAAATTCCAAAATAGATTTTTTGACAAATACGTGTAGGATAATGAGGGAAATTACAATTTCTTACCTTAATCATAAAAAGAGTCATAAAGTAATAAACTGGTTAAAACAAATAATTGTCATTTACTTTAATAAAATTTCTTTTTAAATTTATATAGTTAACAAAGCTGAGCAAAGTTGCCTAGAAATTTACCATCTGCACTATGCTTATTAGATGTTTAGTTAAAAAAGTGTAGTGTATAACAAATACAATTTACAGATTTTTAAAAATGAACACTGACAGAAAATTTTTTAAAAGACTTTTCCTAAAATTACCCTTTTTTGAGATTTTTTCTTTAATTTGGGAGAATTTTTTTCCAAATAGAGTGTTTCAATTTTTTAATTAATAATTAATAAGTAATTAATTTTCCCAAATGAGAGGAAATAAAAATGGCTAATGATAGCGAAATCAAAAGTGTAAGTGTATGGTATAATTGAAACTGACTCCTTACATTTGACCCAGTTGGGTTGTTATCTTAATCGTCTCTATCCTATTTAACCAGTTTATACAGACAATACTTTTGTGAACAGGAAACTTAAGGCTTTTTTGGGAAAATTAATTTTCAAGAATCAGCAAACTTATAGCACACACTGGAGAGGAGACAAAAAACTACCTTCTTGCAGTACACCACAAGGGTAAAGCACTGCTAGTTTTTATAGATAAAAAAAATAAACAATATAAAAAAATGATTCTTAAATCTTCACTTCCTTACCCAGGTTTACTAAGTAAGGCTTGTCAAAATATGCAAAACTTAGAAAATTATAGAAATAATGCATTTTTGCACATTTTCTATATTTCTTATGCAAGCGAAGCAATTTTAACTATTGGTAGGTGGCTACGACAACTGTACATTGGAAAACAGATAGCTAGCCAGCTATCTATAGATCTTTTTTAATGTTACATTTTCCGCAGTAAGCCCTTTCATTCAGCTGTAAGAATTGCATGGCAGACAAAAAGATGCAGGTGCTAGGTGAAGTGAGGGTTTTTAGTCTGTTTCTTTGCATGAAGGTATCATTATGACTTTATATGAATATATGTCAATCAGAAGTTATCCATTCAGACTCGATAATAGTTAAGAGGGTGCGATAAGCCGCAAACGCTCACATATATAAGGGCGAGTTCGGGCGACTTTTCGAATTAAATTGACGGTTGTCCGCCGAAACCGCCCGCACTTTCCCGAACACGCCCGAACATTCCCAAAATGCAACACCTTGTAACATAAACATGGTAGACGACACAGTTGAAAGAACGCGCTTGAAGAGAAAGGAGGTAATAAAGTTTATATATAAGTTATTTATCAAGTAAATCTTATCAAAAACCATAAAAAACAGTTCTTTTAAGAACTTAGCTACCATATAGTTAGATCATTTTAATTTTATACTTTTTTAAATAATTCTTCGAGAGTCATTTATGGTGAATCTTTTCTTTTTCGGGCATTGTTCGGGACTATGCGGGTTTTTTCGGGCAAATACCTGAATTTTTTTAAAACGCCGAACTCACCCGAAAACGCCCGCACTTTTTACGACGTATGCGGCTTATCGTTAATAGTTTAAAAACTCAAAAATGTGGCACCGTAGGTTAGTGGTTATAGCTCTCGTACTCTGTGCGAGAGACCGGGGTTCGATTCCTCTTGACGGCGATTCAACATGGGCGAGTGAATGTTACCATAGCCCCGGGTTAACCCAAGCCATGTGAGGGAAATTGGGAAGATGGCACACTGTGTGGGCCGTTGGATGTTGCCGGGAGTTGTCTAGTAGAGCATGGGCTCTAATTGGGTCTGCGTAGCTCAAAATGAGCATTAAATACTCTAGGACTCTCCATCTACGCCATGGCCCCTCCTGGAAATAATAGACAGGGTATATCCCTCGATATTTGTGAGGCTAGCCGTGTGTAAAATATGCACATCTATCTATCTATGTTTCCATAGAAGAAAATGGGCTGAAAAATACCTTTCTTCAGCAAGCTACCTCATCTTTCTGTCTGCCACGCAGTTATTAGAGCCAGAAGGGCTTTCTGCAGAAAATGTAGCTAAACATTCAAAAAGGTCTAGCCCTAATAGCTGGCTGCTATTACTCCAGATTTTCCATGTTGTATTTTGCATATAGTTAGAGCTCTAGCTAGCCACTACTTACTATTTACATAAATTACTCAGTTTTTACTACTATCTGTGTTTTTTATCCAATGTATTTTCTATTCATCACATCATGTCAATAAGAAGGCCAACTGAAAAACTTTAATGCCCTGCTGAATTCCTGATTTAAATAACAGTAATAATTTTTCAGGGTTTAAAAGTCCTCCGCAAATTTACAGTGAAGATTGGCGCCTCTGTAACTTTTCTCAAACTACTAAACTCGCAATTTGTGTGAAGGAGTCCATAAAAAAGAACAATCAACAAATGATTTGTTTACAAGGTAACCATTAGGTTTTTACTTCAAGTAACTGCTGCACTAAATAGTATCGCAGATAATTAAAAAGCTGACCAAGAGCCCCCGACGGCCTAGCACCATCCTCCCCCAGGCGCGACCTATTTATTGCCGCGTATTTTTTTATTGTTCTGTAAGCGCCCCTTGTGGAGTTAATGACATCCTCAAAAAAAAGCCTTTCCCATCTTCCAACAGCTGATAATTATATAAGCGCCTGGACTCTGATGAAAATAAATAAATAGCCTATCCGTTTGTTCGCTTTAATAAACCTGTTAATTGGCGCAGTACCGATGGGACACAAAAATCCCCGGGGTCGAGGTTGCCTGCGTGAAAAAGTCGTTGATATCTAGCTGGCTCAAGCTCGGCCCCAGCAGCTATTACTAGAACTATCAGAAAGCGCAGCGCCGTTGAGAAGCAAATAGTCCTGGGAACGAGGTTGATAGCTGGCTAACTAAACTTTAGGCTATAAGGGAATCTTTTAACAAAGATCGAATAGAATTAAAATTTCTTCTTTAAGATCACAATCAGAACATTGCTAATTTTTTCATGCATTTGTTGCCATTTTTGTTCGAGATTTTTTTTGTTCGATAAAACCAGAGAATAAGATTGTTTTTCAAAACATAGCTAAAAATCTAAAAGCTACAACCCATAAGAAGCTGTCTGGCTTCAACTATCGAATTTTAGAAGAGCTTGGAATAGCACGACTTCTCAACCTCATCCCAGGCTCATGTGGCCCCTAAGCCGTTATTACGCAGTGCCGCTATCAGGCGAAATGCCCATGGAACGAGGTTGACGATTTCTATATCAGAAGTTGATTTTTGATTTGTTTAGAAATAAATTTTGTAAATTGCTGATCCAACGGGCTTCTTTGAAGGGCCAGATACACAATACGATTTGTCCTAAATAAAAAAATTCCAGGTCAGATTCAGAATCAAAAATCTTATACCACAGTTTTTTTATGATAAACAATAAGACAGACTTGCATAATACTTTATTTTTTATTTATTCATTTTCTTTTCGTACAACATATGTTCTGTCGCACTTTTTATTATTATTACTCAGGATAGCCTCTTCAGTTCCTCTATAAGTAAAAATATCTGTCACTTAGAATTTTATAACTCGCGAATTTGTCACGTAGAGCATAAAAAACGAATTTTTTCACTTATATGGGGCTTTTTTAGCATAAAATATCCACGGGGGATTTGACATCCTCAAACAACTTAATAATATTGTAGCATAACATAAAATGTCGAAAATAAATTTTCTGATGTCAACAACTTTGATATGACGTCATCTTTTTGTTAGAGCACTTGTTTTCCAGTCTTACGCTACGAAAACACGAAATGTAAGATATATATAATCCTTCTTTAAAAAGTCATACTTCTGTTTTTTCCTCGAGGCAGTTTCTTTGTTATCAATACGTGCACGGACAAAGTTACGGGTCATTAACATTGTGTTGTCTATTTCGTTAAAAAAGTTTTAATTATTCGCGCCTCGCCTCTTTTAAGAAATCAACAAACAAGTTTTATGATAAGAACAGAGCAATAAATTTAAAGAAGATTTTGTAAGTGGATTTTTTGTTTTTTTGATTATCTATTCCCGCCTTTTGATTGAAATTAACAAATCGATTTAAAATAATAAGAACATTATTTTTACTTTCACTAAATATAAATTTAGAATTTACATCGTGAATTTTTTTATCTTTAACCATTTTTATTTGCTTCAAAAACGTCTTAAATTTGGTTGAAGCTGAATTGCTTATTTTTTTCTAAATTGTTGTTATTATGTTCTTAGCTGGACAATTTTTAAAAGCGTAAGACAATGCTAAATTTACTTAAAAAATTTAAACGCTGTTAGGAGCGGTTTGTTAACTTCAATCGGGCGGAAAAAACGCCCTCATTGTTGTTATATGTAATTTACGAGAACCGGTGTACCACTACTTTGATTGTTTCCTCAGTAGCGTGCGAAAATCCTTTTGCTTTCGTTCGGAAGCTCACATGAAGTCAATAAAATTCTCTTAAGTTTAAATACGTAAGAATAACTCTCCTGAAGGGCGAGGGGGTGTACCCACAGATGACGTCAACCCAGAGGGATGGGGTAAAGCAAAGTTGACACAGGCCGACGGAGAAGGGGCGGTAGTCAAAGATCCTAACAAAAGGATTGACGTCATTTGTAAACAATCCCCTATAAGTGTTTTTGCCAGGATCCATGTCTACCTCAGAGTAATTTCGTGACAGGTGCGCGAAATAACAGGGTGGGAAATAAGTACAATGGGGGAATTTCCGTGGATTTTTCTACAAGCCAACAACTAGTATAACTATTATAAATATATAGTTCTTACTATATAATATTGCATGTTTGCATGTGGTTTTAAAGTCTAACCTTCATTTCCATTTCATGACAAATTGTCGTTGTATGAAAAATCTATGGATCTTTTAGTTCTTGACATATAGGACTTGAAAGTTTTGCCAATTTAAACTCTGACATTATCAATGGAAAACTCTGAAGCAATTACTGGTGTAAATGACATGAAACTAAATATTGATAAATATAATGTTTAAAATAATAAACGGAATGCCTTGATTAAATTTATTAATACAAAACCTTGTCCAGTTAGTTAGCGTGCATATTTAGTGATCTTAAGATTTGACTGAGATTTGTCAAAAAATTATAACAATTTTAATTTATTTTAAATAAAGTCAACGTTCAAATAGGTGCAGGGTATGCTTTAAAAATGTCAGCAACACATCTGAAAATGCACTCTAACATTCTAAATTTCAGAAATTCTATATAAATTTTTTCAGGAAATTAACGAAACACAAAATTAACACAAATTTTGAAAATTCGCGTTAATTGAATGCCTCTCATTATCGTGTAAAATGAATATCAGGGATGTTAGAAAAGTCACTAGGTAAAACCTGTAATTACGGTTTAGAATATATTTTTCTAGCAATCGGAAAACAAAGCTTACACACACACATACTTCTTTCTCCTTGCTTAATTGGCGGGGGAAAAGGTATCATCCCGATATGTTTCGCTCACCTAATGTGATTCAGGCAGGCTGCATGACATCTAATATTGTTAAAGTCTAAAACACAAGAGTAAACACAAGAGAAACTGATTTTCAATGAACCCGTTTTGAAACTAGAAATAAACGTTTCCTGATTCGCATTACTTTAACGCTTCTTGTAAGTCAGTTAAGATAAATCGCGTTAATTAATTTTTATAAGTTGCCATAGGCATTCGCGGTGATTTTATTTGCGTAAAAATTGTTGTCGTTAATTTTGTGTCTTGTTATTTACCTGGAAGATATTCAGTCATTTTCCATGGTCTTACAAGTCTGCTTTTAAATTCCAGGATCCAGGCTTGACCTATGCTAACGGCAAGGTTCTCTAAACTGCAGCTACCTCATTTGAATTAAAAAAATTATAAGAATTTCGTCAGTTTTAAGTTTGCGAAGTTGGTTGAAATTCGCGTACAGTTATTACTCTATAATTTTCCCAACCTTATTTCTTAATTTCAGCGTCGTTTCTTTCAGAGGTCACCAAATTTCTTATTTATTGATCGTTCAGCGAAATCAATTGTTCTGTTTACTAATTTTTCCATCCTATCTAGAAAACATATTTTTTTTTATTAATGAACATGTTTTATAGCTTAAATGTCTTACAATAAGTAAATATTTCAGCTAGTGAGACATATGTTCTGCACGAATTTCGCTTTTCTTCGCTTTAATTTTCAGTTCAGGTTTGATGTTTTTATGGTTTAGTAATTTTTCTTCTAGTAGTTATAAGATCATAGCATAAGAGTATTTTGACTTATTCTTGAAGCTATGATAATTTAGTGTAGTACTTTTTATTTTTTTTTTATTTTTTTATTGTGGTTTCAGAACAACTTCATTTTACGAACTTTCAAAAAGCGCCCAACTGTTTGACCTTAACCTCGTTTTGGAGGATTTGATGCTAAATTTATTTGTCTACAAATTAAGTTGAGGAAGTTTATTGGTAAACACTTTTTTTTTGAAATTGTTCTTCTATTTTGTTTGTCGAGAAATACTCATACTACCCTTACTTGTTTTCTTGTTTAATTACAATTTATTATTCTCTTTTAAAATTGAGATAAAATTTCTAACTTCTCTAAAAAATATGCTTAGTAGCTCAGCTGAAAGGTTAATCATAAAACACCTTAGCTTCCAGTCCATATCTATTCAACAGTACATTTATGCGCACAAAGTGGTACTGAAAAAGAATTTGGTTGTACTAAATAATCGGTTTTAAACGTACAATCATTGGAACCCTCATAAATAAACAAAATAGAGAGAAACCTGTCGTTTTTTTTTGTTTGCTCGTTTTTTAAACATTATCTTATAAATTTCTAATAAAAGTAAAAATGTCCCAAGTTACAAGCTCCATTACAAAAACTATTCACGAACTTAAATAATGCGTTTAAAGAACATGAATATTAATGAATATACTTGAGGTAGGTGCTGGATGGCTAAATAAGATGAGAAGCCAATTCAAAATAATGTGGGTTATCTCAATAGATAAGTACACACGGTGAAGAAAACATTTAGCAATGAACAATATTGGTTGTTTGAATAAAAACTTAAAATTATTTTCTAAATTGCGGTTTTAAAAACAGAGAAGAAAAATTACTTATTGAAAATAGAGCTACATTTCGTTTTTATTACTAACTTGCGCTTACTGAAATAGTTTAAAGATCAGTTTAAAACAACTTTTGTATAGTAACAACGTGAAGAAGTCATTCACAGATCTGAATACAGTCGGCTGAATCACTCTACACGTTATGAAATTATTTGTTATAACCTTGGTTATAGTTTCGATGTTAGCTGTATGTAAACTACGTTTATCGGTGGTTAAAAACATTATTAAAATAGAAAAGGCAATATAATATAGTAAAATAAAAAAAGAATCGATGGAATTGTTATTGTATTTGCAACAAAAGCCAATTGGAAAATCTTTGCAGCTTATTTCCAAGACGTGATGGAAATTCAACCTTTAACAATATATATTTTAACACTTCATTTCGTGTTTTTAACATCGTCCAACCTTGACAAAACGTCAAAAGAGTTGAGTCGTACGTTGAAAACTTTTGTAAAGGAACTAACATCGTACGAGACATTCAGAAAAGAAGTTAAAACATTATATGACAGCAATGACATCATCGTTAAAACTTTGAACGTTTCTGAAGTCAGTAAAGAATTCAACGATAACTTACGAAACTTGTTAGTATCTCGTATCAACTCAGTTAAAGCTATCAAGAAGAAAGCGGAATCACTTTATAATAACTACACATACAACGAAAACATTCAACCATTTGATTATCGAAATGATAAAAAACTTCCAAATACTTCTGTGCGATATGAGCCGACATTCTCAATTGGTAATAAAGTGAATTTGAACCAGAGTCATGTCCAGTTTCCTACTAATATTTACGAATATGACAAGAAGATATTGAATGATGCAAAGTGGAGCGAAGGTTTAGATAGTGTTTTTTTAAAAAATCTCGAGAAGGAACCGTCATTGTTGTGGCAATATGTTGGCACGAATAATGGAATTTTTCGCTCTTTTCCTGGTTCCAGGTTAGTTTCGGTTATTTCAATCGTCGCAGTCGTTTTATATTATAGTCTTTCAAAATTTTAAAAATTTGAATAGCGTTCTAGCTAGAGGTCAGAAAACCCAAAAAATTTCTAGGGCAGCCGCAACCATCGTGAATCCCCCATGTCAATTTATTAGTCTTATTTTAATAACTGATTCGTTTAGCTCTGTAACCTTTGTTTTCCCCTTTTTGTTCGACGAAAATTTAAAAGTAAAAAAAAAAAAGAAGCGTTTTGTTGATTTACTTTCTTTCCATGGACGATGGGTTTAATTCGTATTACATTTAAATATCTAGGGGTGGGTATGTGGTTAGATGGCTGGGTGGGTGCACATATCCAACCAACAAACGCACTAACCACTTTGTCACCATTGACAAAATTGTCCATTACCTTTGATAAAACAAAAAAGTTGCTCCCACTTTAATCATTTTCTTAACTTTTGTTAGACAAGAGGATGTCGTTTTGGATAAATATGATTGCAGACGGCGACTATGGTACAGCCAAGCAATAAATTCTCCAAAGGATGTTTTGATTGCGCTTGATCAAAGTGGTTCCATGACTGGAATTAATTTTAATATCGCAAAACTAACGGTGAAATCTCTAATAGACACTTTGCAGCAAGACGATTTCTTTAATGTAATTACATTTGGAGCTGAAACCAACTTTATAATTCCCTGTTTATCAAATTTAACACAAGCCACAACAAGAAATAAAGATCTAATAAAGACTGCAGTGGATAACTTACCTTTTCCTAACGGTGAGTCTGATATAAAACTAACGTTAAACAACGCGCTGAATATCTTAAAAAAGGATTCAAACAATAATTTAATATCGTCTTCCTGCACGAAAATTCTACTTTTGGTTTCTGATGGAGTTGAAGAAGATGATACCATCCATGAATTGCTACATGAGCTTAACCAGGAAGAAGAAGTATCACTGTTTGCATTTCAAATTGGACCTAATAAAAATAAAGGTGAAATGAGAAGATTAGCCTGCAGACATGGAGGAGAATATTACGAGTTTCCAACTGTAGGTACGTCATTCACTTTAGGTATACTTCTACGTTCGCCATCCATTGTTACCTTTCTTCTTGAGGATTGATTGTAATGATATATTATATAAGTTTATCAGTTATATATATATTTTGGTTAGGCAATGTGTGGAATCGTGTCTTGAAATATCAACAAGTACTAAGTTATCCTATTGCTAAAGCTAAACAAGACATGGTTGTGTTCACGCCTTTGTACTTGGATAGCTCTGGTCTTGGGATGATGACAACAATTGCTGTTGGAATATTTAGTAATGCAACTAATGTGACAAGCAACACTTTGGTTGGGGTAGCTGGGGTTGATATCGGAACAACACTGGTGGAAAGACAACCTCCGTATCAAAAGTTAGGTATCTTTGGTCATGCATTTTCAATAAACAATAACGGGTTGTTCTTAATGCATCCAAGATTTCGTGATCAGAATGGTCACCTTCCAGATCCGGCGACTGTCTACCTAAGTGAACTTGAACATACAACAGATCCATCAAAAAGCATAAAATTAATGAAAGAAATGATAGATGATAAAACAGGATGTATGGATGCTGAACTTGATTGGTTGTATATGGATGATATCAAACGCAGTGTTAGATTTAACGCTACCTACTGCTATCGTCCTGCAAATGGCACGCCTTTTAGTACAGGAGTCAGCGTTCCATTTATAAACCAAAAATTTCTGACTGTAAAAATGGTAAATTTAAAATCCAATCTACAAAATAACAGATACCTATCAAACGATTTAGATAATCACGAGTCAATACAAATTGCAAATTGGTTATTTTGTGATATTCCCGCGAAGGCTCAAGAAACAAACCCAGCCTCTTTAAAGCTTTACCCAACAGCCGAAGAGCTAAAATCATTTATTTTGGATTCTTCAGAGAGCATTGATGATAAATGCGACGAGGATGTACTTTGGAAGTTATTATTGTTTTCTAAGGTGACCACTAATTTTACGCATACCTATTGGGATAACACAAAATTAGAAGAACAAGCAGTAAAAGCTGTTTACATTATAACATCTTCAGGATTTACGCAATCTCATTTCTTTAATTACCAGCTCAACCTAAATCGTGATATACTAAAAGAGATACGGTACGCCCATCCAGCTTCGTTTTATATGCGTGGCCTTGATAACATTCTGGTATTTACTGTCCATATTAGAAATAAACGATTGAAGACGCAAAATACGAATACGGAAATTTCTGTTGGAGTACCAATAACAGTGTCTTCTGATCGTGTGCTTGTTGGAATTATCGGAATGGTTTTACCATCACAGTACTTACAAAATCTATTGCTGAATGTTTCCAAAGAGTTTACTTGCGATCATCCAGCTTGTGTAGCTTATTCCTGTAATGATTTGGATAATTTAAAATGTTATTTACTTGACGAGCATGGCTATGTGGTAGCTAGTAATAAAGGAGAAATAGAGGTTGGATATTTTTTCGGATATGTGAATGGAATGTTAATGCGAGAACTGGAAGTTTTAGGAATATATAAAAGTGAGGTGTACAGAGATAATCAAGCACAATGCCAAGACGAAAAATACGTCGAATCAAGTGCAATTTCTTTCCGTTCTTTCCTTCATAAATTAATCACATCGTTTGCTTTTTTAATAACCGATTTTTTATCAATTCTAACCATATTATTATCAAATAACGTTGAATACACACTTTCCAGCGAATCTAACATAAATGTCAGTTGCACTAAGCAATTTGATATTCATTCTGTTTCCAATCATTCAATTAACCATAATGGATATATAAATTGCACGAAACATTGCAAACAGAAGTACATTATTGAAACAGTAGAAGGAACAAATTTAGTTCTTGTAATCACCGACGACCAATGCAACAGTACCTGCTTAAAATATACCCATGGTTTCGAACCGACTAAAATCGAGGAAACTGAGACTTGCAACAAAAACTTGCATTACAGAAAGGCGTTGCCATTGTGTTACAAATTAACTGCAGGTGATTTTCAGTGTGCTTCAAGAATAGGAACGTTAAAACCACAGAAAGAATTAATATTTGGAAATATATTTTTATTTTTATGTTTTTATATATGCGTATTTAGCGAAAATTTGAAATAATGTAATCTAATGAATTTAACATGTTTGAATATTTTTCTTATTAATTTCTTTAATTCAGTATTTCTAAAAGCATCTGCCGTGAAAACCCCATGGAACTGAAAAACTGTCTACTACTACTCTAACCTGGTCTTTATATACCCTTTATAAACACTCACTAAAGAATTTATTCACAACTTCTTTGAAAAGAAAAAAGATTTTTGTGCTAATTATAAATAAAACATAAAAAACAAACACAGAATGATATAAATATGTAAGTAGTGAAAAGTATATAAATATATAATGTATGACAAAGTTATTTATTAACAATGAATATTATACCAACTAAGTATCGATGTCATCTTTTACTATGTCAGTTTTGTAGAGGGTTGTTTCATTCATGTCATCATTGAGGAGCAGTTACACCGTTAGTCAATACTGTTAATACTGTAAGTAAATCTATTTTCCCCGCTATTTAAAACAGTGAGTAGTTATTTATAACTATTAAAACACTGTAATTTTAAATGCAAAAGCTCCTAAAATGAAGCAATTTAGGGCGATGTTTAACCAGTTGGGGTCTGAGTGACCCGGTCAAAAGTTGAGGGGGGGGAAATACCCTACCCCTATATTTTCTGATTTACTTGCTTACTTTGAAAAATATGTGGCATAAATGTTAACTGACATAAAATAATTAAAATGACGAAAAAAATTTTTAGTTTTGGTCACGTGATAAATTGCTGATGTCAGCAAAATTTAAAAAAATGCTTATTTTCATTTTTTGAGTATAAAATATGCAAATATGCTCTAAAAAATCAAATTGCACAATTTTGTTTCTTTCGACACTAGATATTCGGTTTTTAGTCTTTGTTTTCATTACATGTCTACCCATTATTTTATTGAGGTGCTAAAATGACTATATTTATTATTATCTCATTATCTTATGTTGGCTATGGAAATTTCAAAACAGTTTCTATATATTATATTATATTACCGCAAGTCAAAATTCGTATGGGAAGTGCATTTATTTAGCGAAAACATTTGGGTACTTTGCCCTATTTGACAGTGCTGACGCCTGCGCCATGCCACGTGCCGTCAACGAGGAATCTGGGAGACATTCTCTACATCAACTCTAACACTCCGTGTCAGGTCATCCGAAGGTACCTGGGTTCGAGCCCAGCTGCCCAAAATTGCTATTTTTTTGCAAGTACATTTGTGTTTTAATGTTATTTAGAGCAACACTTATGTAATAGGGTGCCTATTGTGCTAAAAATGTTAATTAAACCAAAAATAGGGTTCCAACCCGATAAAAAATGATTTATCACAAAATACGAGCGCAAATTACGCCCACAAAGCGCAAAAAACATGTGATGACGTAATAAAGGCGTAAACAGTAAATAAAGAAATATAAATCTAATATATTGACCACATATCGTAAAATGCACCTTATATTCTAAAAATAAATTCATATTTAATCTGGCCACGTTGAAGGCGCAATATCAATTTCATATAGATAGAAACTCAGGTAATGAAATTTTCAAGTAAAATACGCCAGGAAAACAAAAGTTACAAGTAAAAAACGGAAGGGTAGGGCATTTTTGCCCCCCCCCCCCCATCCTCAACTTGAATAGGGTTAAGGGAAAAATATGAATCCGCTAAAGAATTTTTAGGTTATAAATCCAGCAGGCCTATTTTGTTGGGATTGCTAGGGATTAAAATGAGTTAAAATACCTTAATTTAGCGTCATGAGAAGACTCTAGAATATTTCAGTAGCAAAAAATAAAATAGTCTTATCGGCAAAAGTAATAGTCTAAAAAATATCAGTCATATATACTTAGGACATAAATCTTCGCGTAAACCCCAATAAACAACATCTTTATAATATAAGTCGATAACAAAAATTTTTGCAAATTAATTTAAAGTCCATCAGATGAGAGTCACTTTTTAACATAACATGGACATTGTGATAAATAAACTTGCAATATGTATAGTATGTTTATTTACTAAAATTCAATAAAGAGTTTATGTAGAAAAACGGTGTTAGTGGTAACGGTCTTATTCTACTTTCATTAATGTTGAATTGAAGTAACTTGTTGGGCTCATTTCATATAATATTAAAATATTATTAATCCTATTATACGCGAGATTTTAATATGCACAACGTTTGTAAGGCACGTGACTAAGTACTGAAATTTTGTGAGTTTTCCTAACTTTTGTTAGGGACCTTTTAATAATCTGAAAATTAGTTGGAGTATTGTGTTTGTAGGACGGGATAAATTGTTTTGGATTTTGAAAAGAGGTGAAATTATCTTAAGAGTATTATATAATGTTGTATTTGTTACATAAATATTTCATACATGTATGTTGGTGACTAACTAGGTGGTTCCCAAAAGGTTGCTATAGATATCTATATGTTTTATGGATAAAATACGAACCAGATAGGAAGGAAATTTTATTTCTACAGAATTACGATTTTTGTATCCGTATCATTAAAATGGCAAACTTCCTTGCAGACATGACGTAATGTTTAATCCCAATAACATCATTCAAATTCTTTTTTTATTATCAAATCATTTTTTAGCACACAGTTCACAAGTCTACCAAGAATCCAAGATGTTGCATCAGTAACACATGATAATTCAAAAGATATGTTGGAAAATGAGTAACACGACCTATATGTGTGACGTAATTTCCGGTCTCATAGTAATATTTTACTGTTTGTGTTTGTACAAAACATTCTACGATTGTGCCAAGTTTTATCACTTAAACATAAGTAGTTCGTGCATTTTTTTACAGGGAGATATCTCCAGTCCATTCATGCCTGTTTTACGCTAAAGTCTAGCTAAGTGGTGTGACTGAAACTTTTTTAGACATTTCCAGGTTTCCACTCAAACGAATGTTTAAGTGGAAACCCGCGTCGATTGATCGACGTCGATCGAGTCGATGTTACTAAAAATAGAACATTGCCTGATCTTTGTCGATCAACGTTAACCTAGCCGTCGCATTCCATCGAATTCGAAAGTAGGGTTTGCTATTTACTTTTTCGTCATATTCTTTTGTTCTCATATAATAATTAGGAACCAGTGCTCTTTATCGCTGAGAATGACTAGTTTACTTGACTTCAGGGGGATTTAAAAACATGCTAAAATGGACCCTTATTACGCTGTCCCTAATTTAACGCTGGCCCTAATTTAACGCTGGCCCCTTTAACGCCAACTCTTCCTTCGCCTGGGAAAAAGATTGCCTTACCGCCATATAAAAGCCGCATTTAACGCAACAAAAATGAAAATTATAAAATACGCAATAATTTAACCATCTAGATTTATTTATTTATTTATTTATTTATTTATTTATTTATTTATTTATTTATTTATTTATTTATTTATTTATTTATTTATTTATTTATTTATTTATTTATTTATTTATTTATTTATTTATTTATTTATTTATTTATTTATTTATTTATTTATTTATTTATTTATTTATTTATTTATTTATTTATTTATTTATTTATTTATTTATTTATTTATTTATTTATTTATTTATTTATTTATTTATTTATTTTTTTCGACGTTATCTTATTCACAATATTCATCATTTTCATCATATTTCAATTCGGCTACAATTATTTCGCCCTAATTTTCATCATCACCATTATCGCTAGAGTTCAACTTAAACTTATCCTCCAGCCGAGATAATTACTTTCCAACAAGTCCATCCTCTTTGAGATACGCTTGACTGGATGGTTAAAATGTAACCGTAGCATGATTTCTAACCCACTTTCAGGAATGAGCAAGACATTGGGTTCCGTTTGTTTGCAACTGTTACGGAAACTGTGCCTTCCTCGTGCAAAAAATGTAAACAAATCGAGGAATCTGGCATGGAATATGACCAACTGTCATTTAACCAATTCTGTCGACACATGTTATCGTTACTGCACAATAATACGGACCCACTTAAAGAGAAATTGCGTTTGATTCTTTTATTACAACAACTGCTTGATTTACATACAATTTGTTTCAAGAACTGTTTTTGTAAACGTGGCATCCTCGACTTTCAACGAAGGCAGAAAAAGAATGCATTTATAAAATAATAACTTTAATCGCAACGCCATCATATTTTAAAAACAATTTCCGTTGATTTATTCGTTTGAAAACATTACCAAAAAAATGTGACATTCAAACGTTGTTATTCCAACGTTGTTATTACTTTATATTTTAATTTTCATTTTATTTCTTCATAAAGACCAGACGATAAAGTTGTCTCATACAGATGGATATAACATAGTATACTCAGACATTAAATCCAGAGGGCCCAAGCACTTCTTCTCAAATTTGTCCTGAAAGAGAACTAAACACTTTAGAAGAGGAAGTGGAATTGAAGAAAATACGACAAGAAAGAAATTGCTTTCCGTGCATGGAAATATGGAATTCAGGATGCTCTGGATACAAATTCAAGATTGAAATTCGAAAAGTTTTGTCAGGAAAACTTGACATTAACTGTCACGTCTTATCAGCCGGACAAGCTTTTCACCATGTTGCAAAGCCATTGTTAGTATCAGAAGAGCTGATGACGGAAATCAAACAAGTTCTGTCACATCTACGAATAGCTGGCTGTGCAATTTCTAGAAATTTTGTAATATCAGTTGGAAATGGTGTGCTTTCTTTAAGATGCCCAAGAAAAAAGACAAAAAATATTGAAAAAAAGGCATCTTAAAATCAATGAAATAGGTTAAACGAAGAGATTGATGAATCCTGCTCTGTATGCGTTCACATGGAAGAAAAAGATAGCAGAAAAAAAAGAATTTAGATGATAAAAGTCAAATTACTGGAACATTTGCTGTTAACCTCTCTGGAGAGTTATTCTAACTTCTGGATATCTAAATCAACAAAAACGCCAGAAAAATTTCATTTCAAACAAACACCAAGATTGGTATGCATTAGAAGTTTCTGGTCGACTTGAAAAGGGTATCAAGCCCTATAATGTCAAAGTTAATGTCCAACTAACCACGCTAAAATTAATCTATGCACGATGGATAATTTTCTGGTTCGATGGTTAGGTATGAATTCCGAAAGGTTTTTTGTTTTGAAGCAGCCAAAAAAGCTAAATTACTTACAAACTTCAAAAACCCGTTCCGGGAAATCGAAATCATATGAAACACTATTTCTTTTCATTCGTATCGTTAACATGTTTATGATAAAACGTTAGGTTAATTATAATAATTCTTAACATGCCTATTTTAAATTCAAGGCAAATCTCTTAAGTTCCAATCAAGTATAAACTACATTAGGTATTTTATCATATTTTTTTTTATTGTTATGTTTGTTTACATTTTTCTTATTATCATATTTTCTAAATTTTGACATTTTTTTGTTTAGAAGAAAATTCCGTATTGAATTCTTTCATATTCCCTTGTCTTGAAGTGCATAAAAAGGTTCCAGATTAGACGTTCCAGATAAACCGACGTCAAAGTATTGCCCGAGCTTGTGAGGGCAATACGTGACAGAGGTCAATATTCGAAGGTATTGCCCGAAATAAACAGTTATTATATGGATTATTATTCGGGTACTGCATTTTGCGAGCAAAAATTCACATTATTCCACAGGTTCATAGTTCGTGTTCTTTGTAATATTTTAAAATATTGTAAAAAGTCAATATTTTTTATTTGGTATAACTTTTTTTATATTTCTTCTCGGTTTATTTGTTATTTCAATTTATTTATACTTTTCTTTTTTTTTTCTTAGCTCCCCTTATTCAAACATTATTTTGTTGAATTTTTCCTACATTAGTATCATTGCGGGATGTGAGTTTTTGTTTGTTTGTTTGTTGTTCTGCTACTTTCTTCCGCAATCTTGGAAACAAAAAAAGAACTCCAAGGATAGCTCTGTTATACAGACTAGATGTCCTTTAAAAATATGCTTATCATATCCTGTGTCTTTTGTCCTCACACTTTTATTCTAATTTTTTTTTTGATTGCCTTACACGCTCGAACGTTTGCCTTAAATAACTTTTTACTGTTACACTGTTACCTTACACAAAAACAAAATTTCATAGGCTTGTGGCATGTCTTATTTGGTATGAAACACAAGTAGATGGCCCAATAAGATGTGTTGCGCTTAACATGCTGGGTACAAATATTTTGACAGCTTATAAAGAAACTGACCTGCTTACCAAGATTCATACTGCCCCAAATATTGATCCATTACCATGTCGTAAGTTGGTGGCAGTCTGTCTAGACTGTTACAGCATTGGCTATGAGTAGGCCTTATATCCTATACAGGAACCTTAGGCTACCATTTTATTTTCTGTTAAAGTATTACTTCTAATTTGTGTTACACTTGACAACGCACAGTTTATTTATTTATTGTTATATAGTTGATATCACAATTATATATGTTACTGTTCTGTAACCATTTAATTACTTTTGGAATTTATTCTTAGGTAATCTGTTTCTGTATGTTAAGTGTGTATTTCTATTGTTCTATTATTTGTATTGATAGTATTCCCTTAGGAGTTATATGTATTATGTATTGTGAAGTCCTATTATGGTTACATTTTGTGGGTCTTGCTGTGTTTGTTTTCTATGCTGTTCAGTTTGTGGATGTTCTTGGTGGAGTAGGTTGTATTTGTGGAAGTGTTTTTTGGACAGTGTTTTAGTAAGACTTGATTATATTTTTTGTGTTCTCACTGTACTTTCAACATTCATCGTGACATTTTTGTTTCTGGCACTTTGGTCTCTCCTGTTTATGTTAGCTTACTTTTTTTGTTGCTAGGTTTAATATTTTAGTTATAGTTGTCTTGTATCTTGTGTTTAGCGTCTTGGATTCTTTTATGATATTCTTGTGTATGAACAATACAAATCCTTGTCAGCAAAACCCTTGCAGTTGTTTTGTTTGGTCTGCAGTAATATAGACCATAACCGGAAAGGTGAAAGTGTATTTTAGAGATAAAATTTTTAATTCTAAAATTGTTACAAAATTGAAGCTTTCCTGTTTTCTACATCGCGTTCAATGTAATCTAAGTTTTGCTTCACCATTATGTTGTCGTTGTTACTACAGCGAATTGTAAATATAAGTATCAATTAGTAAAAACGAAATGGAGATGTTATATTATGCACTGTGCCTCACCAAACAAATACTTTAAAACTACATTTTTCCATAGTTAAATTTTATTTTCATTTCTGCAGCTTTCTGATTCTTCAAACATTTCCTCTCACAACGTTACCCAGTCTGCTAGGTTCCAAAAGAAAAATTAGTTTCTTTTAAGTTTTGAGTTAGTGTTTTCCTTACAAAGAACGTGTTTTCGTTAATTATATATTTTACCCGTAACGATCTACTTGATGTATTTCCAGTGAGGCTAACTTGACGCGTATGGCTGATTTAAGTTCTGTCATATCAACCGTCTAATACTGCCTTCTTCGTCACAACTTTTGATTTCAGCATTGATCTTACTTTTCGGAATACTTCTAGTAATATCCCTATCAATATGAGACCAAATGCAAGACCAATTAAAAAACGGAAGAATGTTTCGTTTAATAAATCCTTGATGTGATTATAATACAAGGTCTCAATCTTCAGTTTAGTTTGAAATTCTCTGACAGAGGTATACGCAAACTCTCTTTCCAGAGTTTCAAAGCATTTCCAGCAAAATAACGTAAAATCTGTAAAATCAGATACGAGGATAGATAAGTTAATAATTAGTGGGGCTGATGCATCATCTGCACTAATATTGTCTTGATATGCAAATCCAACATCTTCGTATGTAAGACCAGCGAAAATGTTTTTCAATGGGCCTATTTCCGTACGAAATTTTACATAAAAAATGTTACCAACCAAATTAATAATATTCATCACATATGGGGAGGGGTGGGGACTTATCCTCGGGTTGGAATATGCTTAGTTGTTTATGGTAAGTCATCTTTATTTTGTTATACAGTTAATTAGCGTAGTTGACAAATACGAAAAAAAAAAGTTCGTGATTATTTTTTACATAATGTGTTTGAGAAAAAGATAAGAGAAACGACTATATCCAATTAAATAGCTCGTTGAATTGTTGTCGCACACCAATCATGATACCATATTTTAAGTTTTGCATAATTTATTTACCATTTTAAATATTTCTAGCAGTTACAGAAACGTGCTTTGAGACAATAAAAAAATTGTTGTGTTGCAAGTTTCAAGTTCGAAGGATAATCCTAACATGAGATTACGCCCGCCCCCCGAACCCGAATAGGGTTAACATACCGTTTTTACAGAAATACCTAGATTCTTCTAGCTATATAGCTAGGGATAGATGGCAACTTTTTGGGAGTCTGGCAGTACTAGTAGCCACCCTGGTTAAACTTATGATTAAAAATATAAGCTCATGATTGAAAACCGAAATCTACTGATTAAATAGTTAGCTAACTAGTGTGCTAAATTTGTATGTGTAGTGAGACTTTTACTTAGCTAGCTATAACAGAGACTGGCTACGTCACTAATTTCACATTTACATGTAGTTTAAACATAAAAAAGATTTTTAAAAATTCAAATAAGTGCTTTTAAGTCATCATCAAATTAAATTTCTTTTCAGTATCTCCCAATGTGCTGTCAGATCTGCTTTCTCAAGTTGTGCTCAATCACGAATTAACTAGGTCCCCACAAACATATTGTTGAATATATTTACGTGACCAGACAGGTCCAGAGCTACTGGGATCGAAAATGAAAAGCGAAAGCGCACAATTTGACCACCTGCTTGCATTGCTGAATCCGAAAAGAAAACTTTATTTCCTAAAATTACCGAAAATGGCCAACATTGCAAAATAACGAATTATAATTGGTATACTAAGTGCGAACGGCCAAAACAAAGTCAGTCAACATGTCAGTAAAAATATCCTATTTTTTCACTGTTGCTCCTGAGCGGAATCGCCGATTGAGATCACAGAGCTAATTATCATCAAAAATGGCGTATATTAAAATAATTGCATTCATTTTAATCACTTAATTTAATTTACTTAGGTTAATAAATTAAGGTTATTAAATTATTTAAAGGGGAACTCCAGTAAAAATCACTTTTTTCTTTTTTGTTTTATACATACTCATAAAAGCATAAGAAATCAAAAAAAACTTACTTCACTTGTTTTTCTTATTTAAAATTGTTGTGCCAGCCTTCGCATATTCAATTTTTTTCTCATAAAAAACGGACAGGCACGATTTCATTTAGGACTGGACCCGATTAAAAATAAGGACATCACATCGTGCAGAAAGTTTAAGCGAGCGCAGAAAACGTTCATGTTAAGACTTATAGCTTACATTAAATCGCTTTTTGTATGTAATTTACGTTTAAATCTTTAAAGAATGGATAGTTGCTCTGTGTTTCGATGTACCAATCGATCAGAGAAGTGTAAAGAAGTAAGTTTTCACAGAATCCCGTCTATGGAAAAGAAAGAACTCAAAAATGGCTAAACAAAATACGTCGCGCAGGTGATCTACCAAGCGATCAAAGTTTTTATATTTGGTTGGCGTACTTTACAGATGTTCTTTTAAAGAGATCTCCAGGAAATAAAATTCCATATTAAAATAATGACACTTTGTAAAAATGTATCTGTCTGTCTGTTCCGTCTGTTCCGTCTGTTCCGTCTGTTCCGTCTGTTCCGTCTGTTCCGTCCGTCTGTTCCGTCCGTCTGTTCCGTCCGTCTGTCCGTCCGTCGACAAGTTATACCAACTTCCAATATAAACACAGACAAAAAAGTGTTCTAGTTACACATGTATCTTTCGTAGCGCTGAAGTTTCTATTCTTTGTTTTTCAAAAAGAAGCTTATTTGATGGAAGGACATTGGTCCTCTATCATGAAGAAAATTTCAAAGTGACATAAAATTTGTTTGCATTTGTGCGCAAAAAAGCGCGTGCGGAGAAAAAATATTGCTGAACTGTGAAATAAAAATAAATTGGCTTGTAACGTAAGAAAGATTTTTAACTGAAGCAAATGATAAAGTTTTTTGACAAAAAGAATGATAAAAAAAGCGAATAAATATATTTTCATTTCTTTAGAAAGAAATTATTTTACTAACATTGCTTTAAGTCAGTAAAAGATATCTCGTCACTTTGCATCATTATTATTTTCTCCCTTGTGAGACAAAAGAGGTTCAAAGTCGTGTGGCTGTAGCTTTGTAAAGTCTTTTTCATTCTATGTATTCTAAGTTATAATCTTCGTCATTATTACAATACATCTTATCAACGTACAATGTAAACAGTAAGTAAACAAACTTTAAGAAGGTGTGATGCTGAGCTCACAAAGCTTCTGCACAATGTGACGTATGCTTATTTATTCGGACCTAGTCCTCTCGACTTTACGCGACCTTGCAAATTCATTTAAAATTGAAAATGTTTACAGACTCGATTAAGGTATAAATAAAGATTTTTAACGATTGCAATAGGTTTATTCTGGCATATTTATGTATTGTCTTACCATAATAACATTTTTTTCAAATATTTTTTTTCCCTGGAGTGCCCCTTTAAGGAAATAAGTTTCTAGAATTTATTTTAATCAATAATAAGATTTCCGATTAAGCAACCACCTTGTTTTTAAAAACTCGCGGAAATATCAAAGGAATATCGGTAACCCTTTTGGACGCACAGACAGATGACGGCTATTATTATAAAGACTAGTTGTTACCCCGCAGAAGACTCCACAGATTCGTCCTTTAAATTTGCCTGTCGCAACAAAGTGGATAAAAATATTGCATTTGATATTTGTGTTTCTGCAGCACGTCTTTCTAACTCAACTTTATTGTTAAAAATTAAGTGGAAAAAGTCACGGGCAATTGAATATTGTTGTTATTGAATACTATAGATATTACCATGTTTTAAAAAGGCGAGTTTATTCTAGGCTATACGTTTCGTAAGCCACAGCTGTCTTCGACGTGCAATAATTGTAATCATCTTTGACTATTTATTAGTTGCGAAGGTTATTAAAGGATCGAAATAGAATAAACTCGCTTGTTCATATCTATATTACGACATATTTTTTTTCATTTTAAACATTTTTTCGCTTTATTAATAAAACGATAAGAAGAAAAGTAAATTTTAAAGAGTTTTTTAAACAACTAGTATGGAAATTATAGAGCAAACGAGATCATGTCACGGGATTTTCAAGAACAATAATGCCGCCCGAAAAATAATTTAAATGCAACATTATCATATATTTAACATGTAAAATTTGACCTCGAGACATTTTAAGGACTCGGGTAGAAAGAGAAAAAAAACATTTAACAAAAATTTTATGAAATGTTATGAAAACAAAATTCTTGTATGTGTAAACAAAAAAAATTTGTTTGTTAATTCTTTTCAAAATTTCACAAGGTTTCGATTCGTAGATAAGGTTAAAACTGAAATAGTAACATTCTTGCGTTTGGCCAACGTGTAAAGAAAAGCGATGCTTCCATCTTGTTTAAGATCAACGGTAAATATGTTTTGTCGGGGGGGGGGAGTCGTGGATGTTTTCATGGAACTCTTCTAGATGGGATCTTTTGATAATGGCAAACACGTCGTCAACCCCGTCTGTTTGAGTATAGAACTTGTTATTTAACTCCGATTCGTTCCACGGTATTTCGAACATAGTATAACCGGAAGGTGTTAAATTAAAGGAACCGCTTTTTCTATTAAAATCAATTGCAATTGCTCAACATAGAGATTCCATGATATAATTAAATCGGTAAGAAGTGACACTGAGTCAGGTGTATCACGTGGTTTTATTTAAAGTTGTTAGCTGTTTAAAGCTTAAAGAGCTCTGGGGAGAAAATAATATTCAGGCTAATTCTTGGCTTTTTTGAATAATCTTTTCTTATGTTGAGAAATTTGACGTGGATTTAATTTGTCGATCGCCTGGAATGGGAATTTTGGAGTGAATTAAACTTGGTGGGACAAAATTTTTGCAAATTTTGCGTGAAGGAATTTAAGTTGGTGATGGAGTCATATTTAATAAAGAAAAGATTGGCGAAAAGCCTTATTAGTTAATTTTTCTTGCACTTTGATTAGCTAATCCACCCGATATATTCTATATTTTAATTTTCTACTGAGAAATGAGTTCAATCTTTACTCATTTTTCAATTCAATTCTGCAGTGCAAAAAAATTAAACGAAAATAAATATACACAGTTCAATTATATTGTTTTGTTTGCATATAATCATTAGTAATAAGGTGCTCTCCAGCGCTAAGAATGATTAGTACACTTGTGACTTTAGGGGGATCTAAAAACATGTTAACATGTTAGGAGACTTTTGCAATTTGAAAAAAAAGAATGCGTAAAATTGGCTCTTGTTTAGCTAGTTTAACGCCAGCCCCTTTAACGCCAACTCCTCTTTCACCAGGGGGGAATTTTGCCGTACCGCCATATAAAAGCCGCATTTAAAGCAACAAAAATGAAATTGATAAAAGTACCCACCAAGTTAACTCTAGATCAATTATATTTATTTATTTATTTATTTATTTATTTCGTTCGACAGTATCTATTTCCTAGTATTCATCATCTTCATCATCTTTCATTTCGGCTACAATTAATGTTAATCTTCCATTCTAGGCGATTACTAATAAGAATCAATTGGTGGTGGGGTTTACTTGTGTTGAACCAATCTTGCTGGTGAAATCGTTGTGTTTATAATAGTGGTATATATTGTGTTGTGTGTAAATCAATTGGGTTTATTTGGTGTTGCGGTATTAGGAGAACTGTGAAGGTTACCTACAGGTTAGTCATACACATAGTGCGAGTTTAACAAATGGTAGCTGAGGAATAAAATTGCAAAGTATCATAGAGAAATGTCAAAAAGTTGGGTACCCCCACCATCATTGAATAGAGTCCAGTTACAAAGACTGGAAAAAAGAAGTTCAAATATGGCAAGCACTCACGGAACTAAAGGCGGAAAAACAAGGGCCAGCTATATTCATGGGTTTGAAAGGAAAAGCTAAAGAAGCAGTATTAGAATTGGAAATTGAACAAATCAGCGCCACAACTGGGGTAAAAGCTATTACTGACAGATAGGACAAAATTTACTTAAAGGATGAAAATCAAACTGCGTACCTGGCTTATGAAACCTTTGAAAAATTTAAACGACCCTCTGAGATGAGCATGAATGATTACCTTATATAGTTTGAACGATTATATCACAAAATCCAAGTTCACCGTATGGAACTTCCTGATGGAGTTTTGGCATACCGAGTTTTACAAAGCGCTAATCTTACATCAGAGCAGCAACAGTTGGCTAGAGCAACTATAAATGAATTACGCTATGATTCAATGGTATTACAGTTAAAGAAAATATTTGGTGATACTGTGGCCTCATCTGTGTCAAATGATGCTGTAAAGATAGAGCCTGTTTTACAGGCAAGTGCAGATTCTACGGAGCAGAATTATTTCACTAAAAGAGGTGGACATCAGCATTCAAGTTTTAAAAGAGGAAGGGCTGCAGCACCAAATCAAAGATATGGATGGAGGAAAACCAGATCCAGTAACAGAGTAATGAATCCGTCTGATGAATTTGGAAATATTTCAAAGTGCAATATTTGTGAGTCCATTTATCACTGGGCTGTGAATTGTCCCCATTCTTATGAGAATCAGGAGTCTGAAGATGTGACAAAGGAAGAGAGTCGTTCAAAAGTTACATTTTTTTCTAAAATGAAAGAAAGTGAAATGCAATCCCTTGTTGGTGAAACTTTGTCATGTGCAGTTTTAGACTGTGGTTGTACCAAAACAGTCTGTGGTAAGAATTGGTACCAATGTTTCATTGATAATATTGATAGTGATAAACTGCCAGAAGTGTATCCAGGGGAAACAAGATTTAAATTTGGAGATAGCGAAGCAGTTTGTTCCATAAAACGAGTAATCTTACCTGTAATCATTGGTTCAAAAGAGGTTAATCTAGAAACAGAAGTTGTACCCAATGAAATACCTTTGCTTTTGAGTCAAACATCTATGAGAAAAGCAGATGCAGTTTTAGATTTTAGCAACGATAGTGTTAAAATGTTCGGAGAATGCCATCCTTTAAAATTTACCACCACAGGTCACTGTTGCATACCTTTAAACAACAACAGAATAGAATTAGATAAAAGGAATCATGACCATTTGCTTCCTCAAGTTGCCTTTGTATACGCAAGTGAAAAATCCAAAAGAAACAAGATCGTCAAACTTCATCGTCAGTTCTGTCATCCAAGTGCTGAAAAATTAAAATCTCTTATTAAAGCATCACATTCCTTTTTAGAGGACCGGAGTGAAATTATGAAATTAATTGATAATGTCTCACACTCTTGTAAAGTATGCCTTAAGTATAGAAAACCAAGACCACGTCCTATTTTTGGCTTACCAATGTCGTCGGAATTCAATCAGTGTGTGGCTTTAGATTTAGTGCAACTTTTACAATCCTTGTGGTTTATTCATATCATAGATACTTTCACAAGATTTTCATCTTCAAAGTTAACAAAGACAAATGATAAAGATGTGATAACAGACGTTATCTTTGAAATTTGGTTAGCAAGATTTGGTCAACCACGAAGGTTTCTGGCTGACAATGGAGCAGAATTTATCAATAAAGTGTATGAAGAAATGTGTGAGCAATTTAACATAGAGTTTTCTACAACAGCAGCCGAAAGTCCTTGGTCGAATGGGCTATGTGAGCGACACAATGGTATCATTAAGGAAATGCTCAGTAAGATTATAGACGATACGAAATGTACACCTAATCGAGCACTTTTCTAGGCTATTAGTGCCAAGAATTCTTTATCAAACAACAATGACTTTTCACCAAGCCAGCTTGTTTTTGGTAAAAAATATGACTATCCCTGCATCCTCACTGATCAGTTACCAGCCATGAATGATACAGTTTCAAGTAAGATTGTGGCCCATAACCTTGCTGTGATGCATGCATCACGAAGAGCATTCATAGCAGCAGAATCTTCTGAAAGAATACGTAGAGTATTGCGGCATAATGTCCAGTGTAACAATGATGTGCAGTATGTAACTGGAGATAGTCTTTTATAAAAGAAAAGACAGCGAAAAATGGCATGGACCAGGCACTGTAATTGGACAAGAAAATAAACAAGTAGTATTGTCGATTGCAAAAGGTAAATCAAGTAGTACAGAAACCATCACAAGACTCTGAAAAGAGCCCAGAAGTAATAACTATGCAGTTGGACAACTGTGTTTCACCGAAATTTTTGACATAGTTGATCTTGAAAGTAATACTACGGAAGTACCAGTAACAGAAGTAACAGTAACTGAGGATGCGGCCATTGATAATTCACAAACCAATGGGACACCAATAGAAGAAAGATCTAATGAAACATCAAAAAGTGAAACCACAGTGAATGAAAAAAAGGCAATGCCTCTATATTTCAAGGAATACCAAAGTTTAAAACCAGAAACATCTATAAGCTAACTCCAGACAGTGAGTGGATTAAAGGATTAGTTTACAGCAGAGCAGGTAAAGTGAGTAGAAAAGGAAAAGAAGGCAGGCAATATGGCAGCTGTTTAAATGTGCAAAATGAAGACACAGGTGAAATTAATTGGTTAGATTTCAAAAGATGTGTGAGTGAATGGCAACCGGTCGTTGAAGCCAATGACACTGAAGAAGTATTATTAGCGATAAAAGCAACTATTGAAGACGAGGTCTTGAATGTGAAATTTAAAGAATTAACCAACTGGCAAGACAACAATGTTTTCTCCACTGTTGAAGACAGAAGTCAATCTACAATATTCACAAGATGGGTAATCACAACAAAAAATATAGAGTGCAACAAAATTGCCAAAGCTCGTTTGGTCATAAGAGGTTTTGAAGAAGAGAAGGTTCAAAATCTGACTGAAGACTCCCCAACGTTTTCAAAAGGAAATCTGCGAATTGTACTTACAATGTTAGCAACTAACGAATGGGAATGCCAAACCTTAGATGTCAAAACAGAATTTCTTCAAGGTAACCGATTGATACAGAAGTAATTATAAAGCCCCCAAAGAAAGCAAACGTAATAGGGCTTCTTTGGAAATTAAATAAAGTAGTATATGGCCTTGCTGATGCTTTAAGAGCTTGGTATTTACGAGTAAAGAAACAGTTAATTGGTTTGGGAATGAAAATGTCTTTATTTGATGAGGCTTTATTTTATTGGGTTCAAGATGACTGTTGTCAAGGATTAATCGTAACACATGTTGATGATTTTCTTTGGGGAGAACCAGAAGATTTTCAAGTAAAAGTCATTGCATCCATTAGAGAAATATTTTGAGTTGGGTCAGAGAATTGTAGTTATTTTAAATATGTTGGAGTCAACATACAACAATTTAATAGTTCTATTGAGTATGACCAAAGCAAGTATGTGCCAAGCATGGAACAGGTTGAGATTCAAAGCACCAAAAACAAACATCAAGAACTCTCACATGAAGAGCAATCTAAGTTTCGATGTATTTGTGGTCAATTAAATTGGGTATCTTCTCAATCAAGGCAAGATATTTCTTTTGATGTTTGTCAGTTAAGCACAAAGTTAAACCGTGCAAATGTTGATGATGTTATGAGAGCTAATAAATTGGTAAAGGAGTTGAAATTGGATCATGATATTTGCCTAACATTTTGAAAGTTGAAACCTCTATTACAATTAATCTTGTACGCTGACGCCTCATTTGGAAATCTACATGACGGAAGCTCTCAAAGTGGAATTTTTGTTTTTCTTAAAAGTGTTGAGAACACCGTGACACCTATCACATGGTAGTCAAAAAAGATTAAGAGGGTTGTGCGTAGCACACTTCAGCAGAAACCTTAGCACTTGTTAATGGTATTGATGCATATATCAGGGTGAAAAATGTAATAATGCAAATTTTGAAGACATATCTAGAAGGTATCTTGTGCTACACAGATAGAAAATCTTTGTATGAAGCTGCATATTCAACAAAAGCTTTAGAAGATAAGCGATTAAGAGTTGACATGGCTTCTCTCAGACAGAGCATCAATCATAAGCAAGTTATATTGAAGTGGACTCCCACCAAATATTAGTTAGCAGATGTGCTAACAAAACAAGGAGCAAATAGCACACTTCTACTGAATGTGCTACAAAATGGTCATGATGAGTATTAGTGACCAATCCAATGTTGTGTTTTCAAAATTATAAAGTTTCTTTTGAATTTTGTTTTTTAGAATTCATTGCTGAAACACCACTTAGCACTTGGCATCACACAACTAAGGACCCAAGAAAGAATAGTCTTCGGTAACTGTTTGATCAAGACTTGTATAGTAGAGGGCATTGGCGAAAAGCCAATTTCTCCCCAGGACCACTATAATAAGCGAGTAGGAGTCGCTATAAATTCCTCCCATAGCTGCATAAACTGAACAACGTGCAGAAGAGAAAATAGAGGGATATTATTTCGGTTTGTTTGTTCAGTATTCATATTTCTGTGGAAAGTTTATCATTTCTTGAACATGATAGTTTGGTAGGCGACGTTTCGGGAGATCCTTCTCCCATCATCGGGCAAAGTAAAATGATGTTGCGCATGTATTTATATAATTGCAGAGGATCGAAATTCATAAAAATTAACCAATCAGAAACGAGCTGATAATTACAGTTAATTACGGTAATTAACATTTGCGGACCTGGATGTAGGTAACTACTTCTTCTGTAGGGCTGGTAACCAAATCTCAGGAAGTTAATACGAGATGCTGTTTATGTGTTTGTTACGTTCTACACTATTGATGGTTTCTTTAATCTTCCTGGCCGTTGTTCTGGATTCTCTGTCAATGATTTTCTTCTCATCCCAATTAAACTGATGACTTCTGCTCCAGCTGTGGTCCGCAATTTCGTTTTTCTTCACATCTCCGTTTCTCACTGCGCGCATATGTTCTTGTACTCGTTGCTTAAACTTTCTTTTTGTTTCGCCTATATACACTGCATCACAATCTTTACACGGGATTTCGTAAACAACATTGCTTTGTTCTTCCAGGTTTATTTTGTCTTTTGGTTTACACAAAGTGCTTCTTAGGGTGTCTTTAGAGGTAAGAATTCGACCAATATTCTCCTGCACTGGATCACCGTTATACAACCTATCAAAATTTGTTGCTTCCATCGTCAGCAAATTCACAGCAAGTGACCACAGCAAAAACTCAAAAGAATTTTCGGAATACATCAGAGAAATAAAGATAGCAGACGACAAATGCATGGTATCATTTGATGTCACATCACTCTACACAAATGTTCCCATAAAAGACACCTTAAACATCATTAAAGACCTTATCGAAAACGATGCTGCATTCGGTGAAAAGACAAAGATTCCAGTACCGGATTTTCTGCGTTTGGTCGAACTTGTTCTAACCAAAACATGGTATCTGTTTAATAAGAACTTCTACAGTCAAACAGACGGAGTTGCCAAGGGAGGCCCTGCATCATCAGTAGTCGCAGAAATATACATGCAAGGACACGAGACAGCATTAGTCACATCAGACAGACGTCCAAAGGTTTGGAAAAGATTTGTTGACGACGTATTCGCCATAATCAAAAGATCTCATCTAGAAGAGTTCCATGAACACATCAACGGCCTACATCGACAAATCAAATTCACTGTTGAGCTTGAACACGATGGAAGTATCGCTTTCCTGGACACTTTGGTCAAACGCAAGAATGGTTCCATTTCAGTTTCAGTGTATCGTAAACCAACACACACTGACCAGTACCTTAACTTCCAATCAAACCATCAGAAATCTTGCAAAGAAAGTGCCATATCTTCATTACTGAATCGTGCCAACAGTGTAGTCAGTGACAAACAGGAGAGAAAAATAGAAAATCGACGTGTAAGAAATGCATTAATCGCAAATGGATACAGTCATAAAGTCATCACGCAAGTAGAAAATAAAAGGAAGAGAAGATGCAACGGAAACAGCAAGGAAACATCAGAGGAATTTATCGCATCAGCATTCCTACCCTTCGTACCAGGTACCAGCGAGATCCTTCGTCGAGTTTTAAGGCAACACAAGATCAAATGCATTCTTACTTCTGAAGACACCCTAAGAAGTACGAAATCCCGTGTAAAGATTGTGATGCAGTGTATATAGGCGAAACAAAAAGAAAGTTTAAGCAACGAGTACAAGAACATATGCGCGCAGTGAGAAACGGAGATGTGAAGAAAAACGAAATTGCGGACCACAGCTGGAGCAGAAGTCATCAGTTTAATTGGGATGAGAAGAAAATCATTGACGGAGAATCCAGAACAACGGCCAGGAATATTAAAGAAACCATCAATAGTGTAGAACGTAACAAACACATAAACAGCATCTCGTGTCAACTTCCTGAGATTTGGTTACCAGCCCTACAGAAGAAGTAGTTACCTACATCCAGGTCCGAAAATGTTAATTACCGTAATTAACTGTAATTATCAGCTCGTTTCTGATTGGTTAATTTTTATGAATTTCGATCCTTTGCAATTATATAAATACATGCGCAACATCATTTTACTTTGCCCGATGATGGGAGAAGGATCTCCCGAAACGTCGCCTACTAAACTATCATGTTCAAGAAATGATAAACTTTCCACAGTAAAATAGAGGGAGATTGTTAATCTTCCATTCTAGGCGATTACTAATAAGAATCAATTGGTGGTGGGGTTTACTTGTGTTGAACCAATCTTGCTGGACGTCACTTGAGAGGACAGTACGAATAACACTTTTTAAAATGTACGCGAACAAAAGGCATTTGATGTAACTTGCAAGGAACTATTGTCGAAAAGGTAGAAAAGCAGCTACCTTTTTTGAGAATTTAAAGTGAAATTGTCAAAAACGACTAATCTTGTTATAAAGAATGTTATAAATTGTATCGTCCGCAAAACAAATTTAAACAGAAATGAATACTTATTGTTCTTTTGATTGGGGCTATAATTTAACTTATAAATTGTGGGGTTAAATATTAATAAAAGGAAATAAATTGAGATTTAAAGAAAAATTTGTAATTTGATTATCAAAATGTTCAACAAAAAATGTAAAAAACAACAATTTGAGTGTGGAGTGAAATAAAATTAGCAATGAAGATTTTTACCAGTTTATATATAATCGTATCGTTTATAATACTAACAAACAAAAACGTCGTCTTCTCAATGTTTAATGTTGAAAAATCTGTTGAAACACTCAGTAATAAATTAAGAGATTTTGTAAGAGAATCGACGTCCTACGAAAAGTTTCAGGAAAAAGTAACAACTTTACACAACGATGGTATCTTACAAGTTAAAACTTTAAATGTTGCGGAAGTGAACCGAGAGTTTAATAATAACTTACGAAACTTGTTAGTATCTCGTATCAACTCAGTTAAAGCTATCAAGAAGAAAGCGGAATCACTTTATAATAACTACACATACAACGAAAACATTCAACCATTTGATTATCGAAATGATAAGAAACTTCCAAATACTTCTGTCAGAGATGAACCGACGTACTCAATTATTAGAAAAGTGAATTTGAACCAGAGTCATGTCCAGTTTCCTACTAATATTTACGAATATGACAAAAAAATATTGAATGATGCAAAGTGGAGCGAAGGTTTAGATAGCGTTTTTTTAAAAAACTTCAAACGAGAACCGTCATTGTTGTGGCAATATGTTGGCACGAATAATGGAATTTTTCGTTTATTTCCTGGTACTAGGTTAGTTTCAGTTATTTCCATTGTCTCAGTGTTTTATATTATTGCTTTGTTTGAAATTTTCCTATCTAATTATGTTGTCCGTTTTCTCTATAACTAGGGCCGACAAAGAAAGGGTAAAATTTTAGAATTTGAATAGCTTCTAGCTAGAGGTCAGAAATTCCAAAACATTTCTAAGGCAGCCCCAACCATGGTGGGTCCTCCATGTCCTATATTGGTCTCCCTTTTTAAAAATGATTCGTTAGCTCTGTAACCTCTGTTTTACCCTTTTTGTTAGACGAAAATTTAAAAGTGAACAAAAATCAATTTAAGCGTTGTCTTATTTTCTTTTTTCCCATGGACGATGGGTTTAATTTGTATAACATTTAAAATATCTAGGGGTGGGTATGTGGTTATATGTTTGGGTGGGTGCACACATCCAACAAACAAACGCACTAACCACTTTGTCACCGTTGACAAAATTGTCCATTACTATTGATAAAACAAAAAAGTTGCTCCCACTTCAATCATTTTCTCAACTTTTGTTAGACAAGAGGATGTCGTTTTGGATAAATACGATTGCAGACGGCGACTATGGTACAGCCAAGCAATAAATTCTCCAAAGGATGTTTTGATTGCGCTTGATCAAAGTGGTTCCATGACTGGAAGTAATTTTAACATTGGAAAACTAACGGTAAAATCTCTAATAGACACTTTACAGCAAGAAGATTTCTTCAATGTAATTACATTTGGAGATGAAACCAACTTTATTATTCCCTGCCTAACAACTTTAAGACAAGCCACAACAAGAAAAAAAGATGCAATAAAAACTGCAGTAGATAATTTGCCGTCACCAAAAGGAATATCGAACGTAAAGATAATGTTACAACGTGCGTTGAACATTCTTCAACAAGATAAAAGTAACTACCAAACATCATCAGGATGCACGCGGGTGTTGTTGTTGGTTTCTGATGGAATTGAAGGGGAAAGCGAAGTTCATAAGCTGTTAGACGCGCTCAACCAGCAAGCCGAAATAGCAGTGTTTTCGTTCCAAATTGGAAAAAATCAACCAACCAATCAAATGAGAGAAATGGCGTGCGATCATGGCGGAGAATATTATGAATTTCCAACTATAGGTAAAAAATTCTAATTTGTCACACAGTAACAGAATGTTAAAATTGATAAAAAACGTCTTGTGCCATGTCTGAGTTGATTGAAAAATACTTAAGGCAGGAAAATCAATAATCCCTGTACTTTTCTCCTGTGAAAATATATTATGTCTATAGGCAATGTGTGGAATCGAGTTTTGAAATATCAAAATGTCTTGAGTTATCCTGTGGCTAAATCCAAACAGGAAATTGTTGTGTTTACTCCCTTGTATTTGGATGGTTCTGGCCTTGGTATGATGACAACAATTGCTGTTGGCGCATTCAGCGACAAAGGAAACACATCAGATAATTCTTTAATAGGCGTGGCTGGAATAGACATTACAACGACTATTTTGCAGCAACAGGCTCCTGCTTACAAATTGGGAATATTTGGTCACGCTTTTGCAATTAACAACAATGGTTTATTTTTGATACATCCAAGGTTTCGTGATCAAACAGGTCACCTTGCAGATCCAGCGACTGTTTACTTGAATGAGATTGAACATACAACAGATCCATCAAAAAGCATGAAAATTATGAAAGAAATGATAGATGATAAAACAGGATGTATGGATGCTGAACTTAATTGGCTGTATATGAATGATATCAAACGCAGTGTTAGACTGAACGCTACCTACTGCTATCGTCCTGCAAATGGCACGCCTTTTAGTACAGGAGTCAGCATCCCTTTACATAATCAGAAGTATTTAGAACCTTTAATGAGCAATAAGGAAGCGTATCTTCAAAATAGGTATTTAATTAACGGAACAAAACCCGGTGAATCGCTTGAAATAGCTAACTGGTTATTTTGCAATATTCCAGCAAATGCCCAGAAATTCAATCCTGCATCTGTGAAACAGTACCCTACTGCAGAAGAACTAAGATATTTTCTGACAAACTCGCCATCCAAAATCTCAGAAAAATGCGTCTCTGATTTAGTATGGAATCTTATTTTTACAATGAAAATGATGACAGATCTAACAAGCGCATATTGGACACCAGATACGTTGGAGGACGATAGAATAGTTGCATTATATATCGTTACTGTTTCGGGACTTTTGATGACTTACTCAAACGAGAGAAATATTTTAATATCACAGCTAAGTCGCACAATACTTGATGATCTAACATTTGCACATCCGGGATCATTTTACATGCGCGGTTTAGATGACGTCATCGTGTTTACCGTGCCTATTAAAACTGGCGGACTTCCAAGGAAAACAAATAAAAAGGTAGAACATACGAATACGGAAATTTCTGTTGGAGTACCAATAACAGTGTCTTCTGATCGTGTGCTTGTTGGAATTATCGGAATGGTTTTACCATCACAGTACTTACAAAATCTATTGCTGAATGTTTCCAAAGAGTTTACTTGCGATTATCCATCTTGTGTAGCTTATTCCTGTAATGATTTGGATAATTTAGAATGTTATTTACTTGACGAGCATGGCTATGTGGTAGCTAGTAATAAAGGAGAAATAGAGGTTGGATATTTTTTTGGATATGTGAATGGAGCGTTAATGAGAGCGTTTGAAGAATTGTCAATCTATGAACGAAAAGAGTTCGCTGATAAACAAGCTCAATGCAAACAAGAAATTAAGGAAGACTCCTCAACTTCCGAAGGAGCAAAACTATCTTTGATTTTTGATAACATTCTGACCATACTTAAATTTATTGCTGCTTACTTGTCGTCTGTCTGCACAATATTTCTAACGTCACAGATTGATTTGTCGGTAGAACAGACGACAACAATCGACACCAACGTTAGTTGCACCAAAAACTTATCAATTCATACGATTTCGAGCCACTACATTAATTATGCAGGGAACTTTAGCTGCACTAAACATTGCCAAGAGGATTTTGTTATTAAAGCTATTCCAAAAACAAATTTGGTCCTCGTTATTTCACGCAATAAATGTAATGGAGCCTGTTCAAAGTTTGTTCATAGTAACGAACCTTATAAAATCGAAGATCTTGGGATATGCGACGAATCTCTCCCTTACAGAAAGGCGTTACCAACATGTTACCAGCTCAATATTGGTAGCTATAAATGCAAATCTGATGGAAGGATGCTCTTTACTGGAATAAGTGTATATATGGTAGCTGTCTTTGGTGGATTTATTCTAGCTTCCACTTAAAGTAGCAGATGTTAAAAACATTTCTCCTGCAAAGAAAGATAAAAGTTATTTTAATTTTATAGAAAAAATCGAACAAAGAAAAATAAAGAAAAATAGATACAAGCTCTATGCAAAATCAAGGACAGACATTTTTAAATTCTTTTTTATCGGGCGGTTTTGATAATACTTTCAACAAAGGAAACCTTTCCATAGAAGCTGTCAATTCAAAACTGAAGTCAAGTAATTATTACTAATATCATTACGGTCGTTTTTGCTACTATAAATTATTACTGTCGTTTGCTGACACGGTTCAATTTCGCTGTCACATAGTATAAGGATATCCGTTAAAAAAAATTGGGATCAGTAAAATCAATGCCCACAGGGTATACTATATGAAACGCATGTATGCTGGCATTGAATTAAAAGTGACATCAAAACAGCCCTAATATAATGATTGAATTGTAATTTTAGTTCAATTAGTTAAGTAGTTAAGCTGATTTTTCTACATCACACTCACCCACCACATCCACTGCACCCACCACATCCACGACACCCACCACATCCACCAATGCCCCCAACCATCCCCATTCCCATTCACTATTATATTATATCAAAACTAATTGCCTAAAAATGTATATATACTTTTTGAGAAAAGATTGATAGCACGTGTGAACTTGTGTGCTTTCTCGACTAGCTATTTTAAACATCATTGGATGATTGGGAGTGCTTGCTACTACGACACAAAAGGTTAAACTTCGTATTATACTGCACAGCTAAATAAATTCTAGCTAGCTAAAGAAAAGGGAAAGAAATCACAATGCATTTTTGTAGTGGCCGCTGTTAACCTAAAACTTACAACACTGTGTATTAATACTAAGTCACGTCACCAGCGAGTTTCCCATAGCTTCAGCAGCAGGTCCAACCTCATATACTTGTCTTCATTGGTTATCATCACACCTATTCTGTTTTACTAAAATAATTTTTCATTGGAACTCTTTTAATATGCGCTCACTAACCGATCATAAGACACGTAAATTTCCACATAATTATACTTAACAGTGGAATTACTTATACCAACACACTGGGGTATTTTTCTGCCGTATTTAAAGATTTCACTTGCTAGCCCAAGGAATAATCCACGGGAAGTAGCCTGTTTAAAAAATTTAGAGGAATTTACTTGTTGCTACTCAATATACTTTAGAGAATGAACAAGTGTTCATTTAAGATTGAGAGATTTTCTATCAGATCTGCTGATAGAAAGTCAATGGGCAATTGAAAGAATTAATCTCTCTTCTAAGCAACATTTTAGCAACCTAGAAATTTAAAATTTTCTAACGATTCGAAAGCCTTTTAGTTAATCATGGCTTATGGCTTGAAAATTCGATGCCATTCAAATAGCAATGGAGGGTCTTCACAGCCGGAATACTTTTTTTTCAGTGAAATAAATACTTCCTCAAGTAAATCTTGTCAGAAAACAGGGGAATACTTATTTTCTAAAGGTAGTACTTATTTCCTAGAATAAAAGTACTGAGAAAGTATATATTTCCTGGAAAGAGGTACTCCGGGAGTGGCGGTTACAGGTTAGATTTTGTTTTTAAAAAACGACCGTTTTATCACCAGCCCTTATTACGTCAAAAAAGAAAACAACGCTATTAAGGACCGACGTAATAAGGGCGAACAAAGTATATATTCTTGCAAAACCTTTATTCGCTATAAACAAAGTACTTCATGAACCATGTCTGAAGTTAAATAATAATCTACCGAGTGTTCCATATACAATGATTTGCTCTCGATTTATATGATAAACAAGTTATCGCAAATTATCGTCATATATTCGTTTTTCAATGGCTCATGAAATATCTACATAAAAAAACGCCGTGCAGTAACTTTTATCTAAAGGGGAAACTCCTCGTGTAATGTTTTGATCGAAAATTCTCGGCTAGAAAATAATTCGCGAATGATTGGTAAATTCCATACAAACATGCGCTCATTTTAAGTCACAATTTAAAACAGAAGAGAAAGGTAAACATTCAATACACTACAACGTGTACTCCTTTTTCTAATCTATCTTCATTGTAAAATAAAAAATCCGACAAAGAAATTTAAAATACTATAAACGCACGTGTGTAGTGTATCATTGTATAATCCCCATCGCACTTTCGAATTTCATTTTGTCGCACTTTGTAATCCCATCGCACTTTGTAAGCCATTTTTTCGCCCTTTGTAGTCCCAAACCCACCACAGATTGTAATCCTATTATGTCGTACTCTGTAATCCCTCGACCTGTCACACTTTGTAATACCTTTAAAATGATAAGCAGATTTTTTTTGATCAGACGAATGTAAATACTTTTTCTTTTAACCTAAATATCGTATTTTTCTGCAGGTAACACTTTCTGATATTCCTTTTTAGGCACTTTGCGTTTCTTTCCATCCATTTGAGTGTTTTTTTCTAAACTATCTAAAAGTTTCGTGTGGATAACGCAAAACTTAATATTTTTTTCTTTTTAAAATAGATCAGCTTAGAATAAATATAACTTTGCTACTTCTTAGAAAACGGAAAAAAAAAGAAAAATATCTTCTCTTTTTGATTTCGAAAAGGAGTTGAAATACTTCAACTTACTCTCGAACAGGAAGAAAAAAAATATCTTTCGTGGGGAAAATTAGAAATTATGCTTAGAACGTTGTCTGCTCGATTCTGCTCGACATTTTTCGAGCAAATTATGACGCAGAATCAGCCCTTAACATTCATTATTGATTATTTTCTCCAAACCATTGCGCTAAATATACACTTGATGAAAGTTGCTTGATTTGTACAGGAATTGATGAATTTTGTCCCAAATCTGACTTAAATTTAATTTAGAAAATTTGACTTGGATTAATGTTTATCAAATATTTTTATAGTTTGCATGAATTAAAGTTAGACAATGTTGCCAGATTGTTTTCAGTTAAGATTGAGTAACGTGTTTTATTTATTTCAGTTGTTACTCGCATCTAATTATCGTATCTAACTGTTGACTAATTTTTCAGATTGCTTTTCGTTTTTTCGCAAGATTTGCAAACACATCAATACACCTTCGGTTTAATTTCACACTGTCAAATAGTAAGGAAGGGAAATTCCAGGAGGGTTTTCACAAGAACATTGTGTAATAAATGTTTTCGGCCACTGTACTGTTACTATCATGTCCGTTACTGCTACTTTCAATTATTCTTCGTATATTTCTGTTTTCAGTAAGTATGCATAATAACCGGTTATAATTGTAATCAGTCATTGCACCGACCTCGCAAACTCGGTCGGTAGTGAGACCTCGGGCGATATTTTGCAGTACAGCCCGGGGTAATTGGTTATTATTGTATTAGCACTAACCACGAGGCTTTTCGCCAATGTCACCATGAAAATATTTGTTCAGAAGTATTAGTTACCATCCTTTTTGATAAACTTGCTAGGCATGTTTTGCTTGATGGAATAGACAGGTCCTTATCACAAATCGGTGAGGGTGAGTGGTACAGTACTGGGTGGATACGTGTTCCCTTCAATTGAAATTGGGAAAACAACACCTTGCTTCCCTTAATTCTTACTGCTTTTTCTTGATTATTTTGGGCTTTTTCATAGTCCTGGTGTCTTCGTCTTCCTTACTAGGTCGAATACATTCTATTATCAATGAAAGTAGGCAAGTTATATTCATTTTTTGAAACTTTTAAGTTATGATTATTATTATTATTTCGAATATTTATACAGGATATAACCACTTCAGTGTTGGAAACACTGTTATCAATGTAGGTTCTGTGTTCGGAATGCATACATTAAGTATCCACTGTCATTACATACCCAATTTCCCTTACATGACATGGGTTGAGCCGTAGCTGTGGTAAAAACACTTTCTGAACATGCCTGCACCGTGGACCGAACCACGGACCTTGTGGTTACGAAGAGAACTCCATAACCACAAGGCCTCGCGCAACAGTGATGGGATTAAAGCTGTAAAGAATACCACCTTTTATTGACCGGAAATCGTAACAACCCTGAAAGTTTCTGGAGAGTCATTGCCACAGTCAGACATAGTCAACTGCTTGCTAATGTACCATCGTACGGTATCCGGGACAAAGAACTCACATGGTTTACAAGTTATTTATGTTATCAATGACATTGTTGATTTACCCTTGTACTCAGGTATCGTCATGTCTACTACACAGACAAAATCGTCAAGGAAATTGAAAGGTGACTAAACGAGGATCTTAAAAAGATTGCAAAATATCTAGAGGCAAATGAACTTGTTTCAAACCCTGAAAAGGGGAAAAGGGAGTCCCTTTTTTAGCACAGTGAAGCGATTGAGTAAGGTGGACAAGTTTGAAATAATGTATCGATCGTCCGTTGTCAAAAACGTCACCAAGTATAAATGCCTTGGAAATGTTGTAGATGCATGGGTGACACTTAGTAATGATCTCGACAAAAAGTACCAAAAAGCCCTAAGCAGAGTGCATCTCTTACAGAAACTTCGTCCGTACCTCACGAAAGGTACAGCACTCAGCATCTACAATACTATCAATAAAACCATTCCTGACATACTGCGGAATCATCAACCTCAACTGGACTAGAATACGACAGGAAAAGCTACACTTAATCGAACGCAGGTCAGCATTGGTGTTCAACGTGTTCGTTCCAGCAAGGACCAAACTTAAGATCTGCTAATATTGTTGAAAATGTCTTGATAGAAAAATGTGTGAGAACTTTAACGAATACTTTAGGCTGAAAGCTCATGCTAAATCAACACATAATAATAATTGTCTCGTCGCTAGGAACTCTTTCTATTATTTTGGAGCTTATCTATACAATGCTCTTTCCTTAGAAATTAGATCCTTTATTTTTACTTTTCAAAAACAAGTTGTGTGAATTCTACGAAGGCTAGTAGAGTTTCCACTATGTGGTCTCTATTGTTGCTTTTCAGACTAAACTAGAGTTTGCACAACTCGTACGCTCTAAGATTTTTAATTTATATTTTATAGGTTTCATGTATAAATATATATTATTTTATCCTTACACAGCACACATATGTAGCAGTATAAATTTGTACTGAAGTGAATATCCTGTAGAAATAAAATCAATTTTAGTATTACCTTGCCACCAAGTTTGATACAGAGTCAACCAGAAGACATTGTGATGAGTAAGCTCCTTAGATTTCCATGTATTTGAATGAAAATAAATTGTGAAACAACACGAATTTCTGATTATTTAAATAACAAGTCACTTGCAAGCAACAGTCAGCTTAAGCCGGTAAAAAACGACGAAAGACAGGATATACAAAAACAAATGTTTCAGAGTTAGTAAAGACTGCAATCATTAAGTTTCCTGCGACGCCAATGGAATTTGAGCGAAAAAAGAATCGAAAGAACAAGCAGTCTAAGTAAGGTAAAAAATACGTGAATTTGATCTTCTCAAGAAAATAGTCAGCAAGTAACAACTACGCAACGGTTGAACATGACATCAAAACATAAATAAGTAGCATGGAACTTCAGTTGAAATTTTATGTTGCCTGTATTTTCGATAAAATGACTATGGTCTTCGGAAAGGATCTAGTAGTCTATCATTTCTGTCGCAAAGAATGTAACTTCTCTGTTCTCTTTCGGGTCATGATTCTTTATTGGCAATATATGTGAAATTAGAATTTGATTTGAAACTCTCACAAAACGTGAAACAAGAGCATAACAGTACAAATAACGTTTTCTACAACGTACACTCGCAAGGAGCGGATTTTGATGCAATTTGCTAGACTGTCAGAAAAGTAGAAAAAGAGCTACATTTTTGGACGATTTAACCTGAACTTGACTTTAAACTGTCAAAAACGACTATTCTTACAGCTGAAAATGTTTTGTATCGTCAGAAAAACAAATTTTAACAGAAATGAATTCTTATTGTTTTTTTTATTGCGGCTATGATTTAACTTGTAAATTGTAAGGTTAAATATTAATAAAAAGAAATTCATTGAGATTTAAAGAAAAATTTGTAATTTGATTATCTTAAACCGTGCAAAATTTTTAAAGTCGCGAAAAAGAAAAATAATGTAAAAAAACAAACAATTGGACTGTGGAGTGAAATAAAATTGGCAATGAAGATTTTTACAAGTTTATATATATGTATATCATTTATAACACTAACTAACAATAACGTCGTCTTCTCAATGCTTAATGTCGACAAATCTGTTGAAATACTCAGTAATAAACTAAGAGATTTTGTAAAAGAATCGACGTCCTACGAAAAGTTTCAGGAAAAAGTAACAACTTTACACAATGATGGTATCTTACAAGTTAAAACTTTAAATGTGGTGGAAGTGAACCGAGAGTTTAATAATAACTTACGAAACTTGTTGGTATCTCGTATCGACTCAGTTAAAGCTATTAAGAAGAAAGTGGAATCACTGTATAATAATTACACATACAACGAAAACATTGATCCATTTGATTATCGAAATGATAAGTCGCTTCCAAAAAATTCTGTGCGATATGAACCGACGTTCTCCATCAGTACAAAAGTGAATTTAAACCAGAGCCATGTCCGTCTACCTGCCAATGTTTATGTATACGATAAAGAGATATTAAACGAAGCAATGTGGAGTGAAGGGCTGGATCACACATTTAAAACAAACTTTAAAGAAATTCCATCATTATTATGGCAGTATGTTGGCACTGATTCTGGTTTGATGCGAACATTTCCTGGATATGAGTAAGTACATGTTGTTATTGTTTTTGTTGTTTTTGTTGTTGTTGTTTTTGTTGTTGTTCTTTATACTAACCTTTCATCTAGTCAAAACAACGTATCTTTGGATAAATACGATTGCAGACGGCGACTATGGTACAGCCAAGCAATAAATTCTCCAAAGGATGTTTTGATTGCGCTTGATCAAAGTGGTTCCATGACTGGAAGTAATTTTAATATCGGGCAATTAACGGTAAAATCTCTAATAGACACTTTACAGCAAGAAGATTTCTTCAATGTAATTACATTTGGAGATGAAACCAATTTTATAATTCCCTGCTTAACAAATTTAACACAGGCCACAACAAGAAATAAAGATGCAATAAAAACTGCAGTAGATAATTTGCCGTCACCAAAAGGCATATCGAACGTAAAAATAATGTTAGAACGTGCGTTGAACATTCTTCAACAGGACAAAAGTAACTACCAAACATCATCAGGATGCACGCGCGTGTTGCTGTTAGTTTCTGATGGAATTGAAGGGGAAAGCGAAGTTCACAAGCTGTTAGACGCGCTCAACCAGAAAGCCGAAATAGCAGTATTTTCGTTCCAAATTGGAAAAAATCAACCAACCAATCAAATGAGAGAAATGGCTTGCGATCATGGCGGAGAATACTATGAATTTCCAACTATAGGTAAAAAAAATCTAAATTGTCACACGGTAACAGGATGTTAAAATTAACAAAAGAATTCTTGCATCATGCCTGAGGTGACTGAAAAACAACTTAGGGCAGGCAAATAAATAATCCCTGTATGTCTTTCCTGTAAAATTATATTTTTCCTATAGGTAATGTCTGGAATCGAGTCTTAAAATATCAATATGTCTTGAGTTATCCTGTGGCTAAATCCAAACAGGAAATTGTTGTGTTTACTCCCTTGTATTTGGATGGTTCTGGCCTTGGTATGATGACAACAATTGCTGTTGGCGCATTCAGCGACAAAGGCAACACATCAGATAATTCTTTAATAGGCGTGGCTGGAATAGACATTACAACGACTATTTTGCAGCAACAGGCTCCTGCTAACAAATTGGGAATATTTGGTCACGCTTTTGCAATTAACAACAATGGTTTATTTTTGATACATCCAAGGTTTCGTGATCAAACAGGTCACCTTGCAGATCCAGCGACTGTTTACTTGAATGAGATTGAACATACAACAGATCCATCAAAAAGCATGAAAATAATGAAAGAAATGATAGATGATAAAACAGGATGTATGGATGCTGAACTTGATTGGTTGTACATGAATGATATCAAACGCAGTGTTAGATTGAACGCTACCTACTGCTATCGTCCTGCAAATGGCACGCCTTTTAGTACAGGAGTCAGCATCCCTTCACATAATCAGAAGTATTTGGAACCTTTAATGAGCAATAAGGAAGCGTATCTTCAAAATAGGTATTTAATTAACGGAACAAAACCCGGTGAATCGCTTGAAATAGCTAACTGGTTATTTTGCGATATTCCAGCAAATGCGCAGAAATTCAATCCTGCATCTGTGAAACAGTATCCAACCGCAGAAGAATTAAGATATTTTCTACTAAACTCGCATTTCAAAATCTCAGAAAAATGCGTCTCTGATTCAGTATGGAATCTTATTTTTACGATGAAAATGGTGACAGATCTAACAAACGATCATTGGACACCAGATTTGTTGAAAGACGATAGAATAATTTCATTATATATCGTTACTGTTTCGGGACTTTTGATGACTTACTCAAACGAGAGAAATATTTTAAAATCACAGCTAAGTCGCACAATATTTGATGATCTAACATTTGCACATCCGGGATCATTTTACATGCGCGGTTTAGATGACGTCATCGTGTTTACTGTGCCTATTAAAACTGGCGGACTTCCAAGGAAAACAAATAAAAAGATAGAACATACGAATTCGGAAATTTCTGTTGGAGTACCAATAACAGTGTCTTCTGATCGTGTGCTTGTTGGAATTATCGGAATGGTTTTTCGATCACAGTACTTACAAAATATATTGCTGAATGTTTCCAAAGAGTTTACTTGCGATTATCCATCTTGTGTAGCTTATTCCTGTAATGATTTGGATAATTTAGAATGTTATTTACTTGACGAGCATGGCTATGTGGTAGCTAGTAATAAAGGAGAAATAGAGGTTGGATATTTTTTCGGATATGTGAATGGAGCGTTAATGAGAGCGTTTGAAGAATTGTCAATCTATGAACAAAAAGAGTTCGCTGATAAACAAGCTCAATGCAAACAAGAACTTAAGGAAGACTCCTCAACTTCCGAACAAGGAGGTTCCGAAGGAGCAAAACTATCTTTGATTTTTGATAACATTCTGACCATACTTAAATTTATTGCTGCTTACTTGTCGTCTGTCTGCACAATATTTCTAACGTCACAGATTGATTTGTCGGTAGAACAGACGACAACAATCGACACCAACGTTAGTTGCACCAAAAACTTATCAATTCATACGATTTCGAGCCACTACATTAATTATACAGGGAACTTTAGCTGCACTAAACATTGCCAAGAGGATTTTGTTATTAAAGCTATTCCAAGAACAAATTTGGTCCTCGTTATTTCACGCAATAAATGTAATGGAGCCTGTTCAAAGTTTGTTCATAGTAACGAACCTTATAAAATCGAAGATCTTGGGATATGCGACGATTCTCTCCCTTACAGAAAGGCGTTACCAACATGTTACCAGCTCAATATTGGTAGCTATAAATGCAAATCTGATGGAAGGATGCTCTTTACTGGAATAAGTGTATATATGGTAGCTGTCTTTGGTGGATTTATTCTAGCTTCCACTTAAAGTAGCAGATGTTAAAAACATTTTTCCAGCAAAGAAAGATAAAAGTCATTTTAATTTTATAGATATAAGCGAACAAATAAGAAAAAAAGCTGTATGCAGATTCAAGGTCAGACATTTTTGAATTTTTTGTTGTTGCGCGGTTTTGATAATACTTTCACCAAAGGAAACCTTCCCATATAAGCTATGAATTAAAAACTGATGCCAAGTAATTATTACTATTATCATTATGGTCATTTTTACTACTATAACTTCTCACTGACGTTTGTTATTTTTATTGGTGAAGTATGTAAACTGATTTTCCTACACCACATCCACCCACCGCATTCACCACACCCACCCACCACATTCACCACACACACCCACCACATTCACCACACCCACCCACCACATTCACGACACTCACCCACCACATTCACCACACCCACCACATCCACCACACCTACCACATACACTAATGCCCCAACAATCCCCCATTTTAAATCACTATCATATTATATTAAAACTAATTGCCTAAAAATGTATAAATACTTTTTGAGAAAAGATTGATAGCACGTGTGTACTTGTATGCTTTCTCGACTAGCTATTTTAAATATCAGTAGATGATTGGGTGTGGTCGCTACTACAACACGAAAGATTAAACTGCGTATTATACTGCACAACAAAAAAAGAAATCAAAATGCACTTATGTAGTCGCCGATGTTAACCTGAAACCTGCAACACTGTGTATTAATACTAAGCCACGTCAACATAGAGTTTCACATTGCTTCAGCAGCACATCCAACCTCATAAACTTATCATCCTTGGTTATCATTACACCTTACGATTTAGCAGATGCTGAACTATTCTGTTCTACTAAAATAATTTTGCATTGAAACTATTTTAATATGCGCTCACTACCCGACCACGTAAATTTCACATTATTATACTTATAATATTATTCGACTTCACAGTGGAATCAAGGAATAATCCACGGGAACCAGACTGTTTAAAAAATTGAGGAAAATTCACTTGTTGCTACTCAATACACTTTAGAGAATTATCAACAAGTGTTCATTTGGTTGAGAGATTTCTATCAGATGTGCTGATACAACGCGAGAATATCTTAAGACCGACATACACAAAAGAATAATAGCGAAGATTATTATTTTTATTTTTTCGTGCATGAAGAATATTTAAGAAAGGATGTATTAATATTCTTTCGTCGATGTTCTTACATATTTTCTGTTATCTTACGTGTAAGATAGTGGGAAAAAGGAATATTCTTCATGGATATTTCTACGTGTAGATCCCACTTTACATTAATATTTTGTCTGCTTTTGCGCAAAATGGGTACAACAGGATTTGGCTGTGTCTGTGCAATTTTATACTTTTGCTACCTACACAAGAAATGCGATATATATAAGGGACGGCCGAACGGAACAGCCGTTGTCTTTCTGTCGGCCATAACAGCGCCAAGCTAAACCTCGCATGAAATCTTTGAGCTAAAATAACAAATGCGATATATTTTTATCGACTTTGCTGCGGCGTGCGTATTTCCGTGGCTTATCAACGGGCTAACAAGTAGCCTGTATGGTAATAACTGTATTTTGTTTAAAATGGTGGCCAAAAGCTACTTTGTGCCAAAGATGCACGAAATAGCTATAGTAATAGAAATAAATGACCGGACCATGTACGACATGCGAAAAAGTGGATTTTGTTACAGGATAACGATTATTCAAAAAAAAGAACATGAAAATTTGGAAAATAAATATTATTATCTGTAATCTTTGCAATAAATAGGCAGCGCTATAATACCCAGTCCCAAAGAAGTTAGAAATATTGTTAAATAAATGTCTAATTTGGTATTCTTCATCTTCTCACGTGATGAACATCTGGTTTTATGAGTCTCATTACCATGGCTACACGTACCGTCTGGTTTTCTGTACTGAACGTGTTCAAAACAATTGTTTTTGTGAGGCCACTCATTTGGCTGAAGTCTTAAAGGATGAATGGACAAGCATGAGTTATTGCAGTTGTTCTTTGTAAGAATTACTAAAAGGTTGGTGTCTTCAATTGTTTTTACGGTGTATGTTTGATCGCATTGTTTGGAACATGGCATTGTCTTTGTATAATCAGCATATTTCTGTTTTTGTCGGTAAAGCGTATTTAACTTACTGCAAGTATAAATCTTCTCCACGCTATTTGTCATTGTCTGCGATGGTATATTTCGATTTCGTTCTCTTGTTTTTCCAGCATTGATGTACGAAAAAAGAGACACAAGTTGCACTAAAAGAAAATTGACGTACGTCACAATGGAACTGTAGACGCACGTCAGTCGGTAAGAACTTGACGTGCTTTTTAATCGCGCTTTGCGAACGCATTGACTTTGCGTGTCATTGTATTCAAATGGTTCGTATACATTTTCTTTTATCAAGCTTCTCATGATTCCGCCATTTTTGAGACCAAAAAAACTTCCTACGTCCCCATGGGTACTTGCTATAATGTATGCATGCGTATCAAGAAAATAGCAGTACGTATCTACACCATGTAGGCAATCATACTGTGTGTGGTTGAAGGAATTGTGCAATAGAGAGTTTACCAGAATTAATAAATATCGTGATGGTAAAGCCATTCCGATTACGCCCAAGAGTACAGATGGATTCCCGATATATAACGCTTTACTTATAATAATTGTACTTAAATTTTTATGAGGTGAAGACTTCTTCATTTCTGTGTCAGCATAAATCACTAAACCTTTGTTTACACTGGCCGGATTTGTATAGAAATGTTCCGTTATATAGTCTCTCGAGGGTCGTCTACCGTCATATTTGTTATTACTAAATGTATACATTAGACCCGTCGATGACAGAAAATATAAAAAAGATGTGTTGAACTTATTTGTGAAATTTGCTAGCTTCCAATGCTTTCTTGCAATAGGAATTATAGTTTCAGCTGTTAACAACATATCTGATAGGAGGTCGTTGTTGCAGGTTGAGGGAAGTGTCCCATTTAAGTTTTGAATATCACTAATAATCGTTGTTAAATTTGGATACTTTGCATTCAACTGTTTTTTTTGACAGAACAACCAGTTGGCTATTTCAACTTCTTCCCTTTCGTTAGACAAATCTAACATATCTAAATTGATTTTCCTGTCAGAATATTTTGAAGATCGAGTCACATAATATTGACTCGATGCTGGTATACATACACCGGTAATGAATGGTGTGTTTTGAAGCGGTTTGAAACAGTACGTGGCGTTGTAACGTACAACGCGTTGATTGTTATCATACAGCCAATCAAGCTCTGCTTCAAAGCACTTAGTGACTCGATTAACCATATATTCTTCCAGCAGAAACCGCTTCGTCTTATTAATAGTATACTCCAATTCATGTAAATATAACGTAGCGTCATCCGGTAAGTAGCCCTGCTGTTTTAGGAACTTCGGATGAAAAAGTATCAGTCCGTTGTTATTTATAGCAAATGCATGGCCAAATGCACCGAGCTTTCTTAAGGGATATTCTCTTTCGAAAGCTGACGTTTCTACATCAACGGCCGCAACACCCAATAAATTGTCATGATGCGAGGAACTATTTCTATATAAGGGTGCACCAAGAGTCATCACCATTCCTAAGTCAAACGCATCTAAATATGCAGGTGTGAAGATGATACGGTTGTCGCCTCGATGGGCCAACTCGTGTTGATAGAGGAGGGAACCAGTTAAAACATCACCTGGAAGAAAGAAAAATAATATGTTTATATTCTTTCATCGTATTAGCGTAATTTAGCCAATTAAGTTTGCAGCCAACCTTGTATTCAGGGCACTTTTTCTTGAGATTGTCAAAAAGAGAAAAAGAGCTCTGGGGACGACGTTGGGATGTACCCTCTATTCTTTCAAAACTTTTCCAACTGATGGTTCCTGTTAATATTGTTCCTCGTTTTTTTACTATATCCAGACAAGAAATTCCTTGACAAAATTGCGTTAACCCTTAGACGACGGGTGATGGAAATATCCGGGAAAAAATCGGAAAAAACCCAACCTCAATCCCAGGACCTGTTGTCTCTTTTTACATATCAATAAGCGCAACGCCGATGGGAGACAAAAAGCTCTGGGAATGAGGTTGACAAAAACCGTCCCTGACAACTATGCTGTCACGTCAAAAGCGCAACGCCGATGGGAGACAAAATGCTCTGGGAATGAGGTTGACAAAAACTGTCCCTGACAACTATCCTGTCACGTCAAAAGTGCGACCTATCGTTTAGAACAAGGCTTAGTTTTGATACTAAACGGCGCCCAATCGCGAGTTCGAAAATGCAGGTGCCATATCCAGCTTTAATATGTTTTTAAACTATTCTTGTGAATTCCAAGTTAGGTCATTTAGATGTGACAAAAAGAGAAAAATTGCTTAAAGGCTGTAGTATTGGGTAATTAAACCACACCTTAATGTTTTTCTACTATCGGTATTGCAAAAAAATCGTGGGTTAGTTTTACGACAAAAGCGAAAGGGGAGAGAGAATTAATATTTGGAATAATAACTGAATATTTCACATGTATTGCTCATGAACTCCAATAAGACAATACATACCTTATTCTAAGATATTAACGAGGTACAACGCGAATTTTAAACATTTGCGTTGCGCCCCTTATTAAATTGTAACGTAAATATCCAGAACGTTAAAAAAAATCACTAGTTAGTTTAAAACCTGTAATTAAAGTTTCGCAAATTATTCTTTTACCATTCACAATGCAAACCTCACACACATACTTTGCTTTCCTTGTTTGATTGCACGCAGAAATTTAGTATTGTCTCGATAAGGTCCACCTAAATATGATTAAGGGAGGCTGTAGGACAGCTGGTATTATAAAATCTTTACAGAAAACAAAGAAACTGATTATAAATAAACTTATTCTGTAAATAAAGGTAAAAATGTGCTGCAAATTTTCTCTTTTTTTAATTTCCGGATACGCATTATTTAGTGCTTTTTTCAAGTGGCTTGAGCTAGTCGCGTTGATTAAATTACCTTTTGTGAGTTTTATATACATTTGCGATGATTTCCTTTGTATTAATTTTGTGATTTTTATTTCTGTACTTCGTTAATTTCGTTAATTTTTAGGGTAGTTCCACCTGACAAGAAATCTAGAGATTTTTGTGTACTATGGACCAATTACATTTTTGTAGTGATGAAAATGCGAAGCTTTTAAATCCTTCCTTTCTAACTTTAACACGTCAACTGAATGAGCTAAAATCTTTAAAAAACAATAGTTGCTTTCGCTTCTTTTATTTATTTTGGTGGAGATGGTGTAGTGGTAGCGCATTCGGCTTGTAATCATAAGGTTCGAGGTTCGAGTCCCCACCCCCGCGCACTTTAAATGTAGTGTTAATGTAGTGCCATATAATAACCGCTAATTGGCTTATGTGGCAGGCAAGTAAGTTAGAGCAATGCTATACGTATCTCTAGCGGTAACCTAACATAGTTACAGTCCGAAGAAAGAAAGAGGCAAAGTTAAATCTTTCTGTTACTTACTTACTTTTTACTTTTTTTTATGTCATGTAATGTAAGCCAGGTATAAAAGATTGAATGATAAATTTAGCTAACTTTCAATACTTACTTAGGGTAAGAAACTCGTAGAATTTACCATGGTGCCGACAAGCAATTGATTTCATTAGTTTTCTTTCCTGTCCAGTTCCAACTTTGTAAGTGAATATTCGAACTTCTCGTTTATGGTTCAGTTCTTCTAGTAAGTCGAGTAATTCACTGCTATAACCTTTTGAATCTGTAACAATCATAATAGCCTTTTCGCAGACTGATATAGTCTGGGTATCGATATTAGCAAGAGATTCAAAGGCCTTTCGAAATGCTTGGAAGACTTCACCGTTTTCTTTTGGAGGTTCCAGTGTATCAATAATTTCTCTGACCATTTCCTTGTTTCTTGACAAGGCTTGTATCAAACGTTGCGAACATGAAGCATTTTTAAGATTGTCGTTGAAGAAAATGATATTAAAGAAATCGTTATGGTGAAATGTGTCCAAAAGAGATTTGAGTGTGTATTTTGCAATTTGCATCTTCTCGCCTATCATTGAGCCACTGTTATCCAACAATATGATGATGTCTTTAGCTGATGTTATCGAGTCAGAATACCAAGACCTTCGTCGGAAATCGTATTGGTCGTTCGTCTTATTACTGCTAAAAAAAGAAAATGCAAAATTTACTTGCTACAGTGCTTTAGTGTCCGAATAAACGGGTAGGTGTTTGAAAAATAAATTGAACATTGACAATTGGGGGAGGAGACAAAACGGACTGTTTCAATTTCCTTACAGGGTAAATTAAAAAGAAAAGTTGTTTTAAATGAGTTAAAAAATGTTCTCATCAATAAATTAATAAATAGGCGTAGAGGTGGGTTGTTGGAATAAGCACAAAACACAAAATTAATAATTCAGGGTGGGGAGAGTGAGGCTGGGCGATCAAATGATCAACACTTCATCCGCAATAAATGAAAGCATTTCAAAAGTTTTCTGGAATAATATTTACATTTTTAGAAAAAGAAAAAGCCTTGTCGCGGTAAACCCGTTCTACCCGTTCAGAAAAACTGTTAAATCTGTTTTTCCTTTACCCTTTTTTTGTGAAAAATACATTATTTTATGCTTTTCAGGAATTATTTTTGCGAATAGAGTCCTCGGAAATGCATTTTTGTAGGATTAAGATTTACAAAATCCGATATGAAACGGAGATTTTATGATCATATTCTTTCGTGCGAGAAATAAGGAAATTATATTTTTGTTCTTATTTTGCGGGTTTTTATTTTTACAAATCTCATTTCAAAAACATTTTGCAGTTTTAAGGATTTTAGTATAATTCGCAAAAATAAAACACACAAGTGTTAAGCCCAAAAGATTTAATCCAACATTAATAATTAATAATTGAGTAATTTGCTTTTAAGTTAGTGAGATAAGACTTTGCTGGAGTGTAGCTCCTCCATGAGTTTTAAACTTTCTACCACCTAACATCTATATATTTTCATTGAGTATACTCAATTTTGATTGGTTTCTTTTATTACTGTCCGTACACCTATTGTGACAGCTTTTATCGACCTCGTTCCCAGTCCATTGTGCCTTGTTGATGAAGTTAATAGCGGCGAAATTGTTGGTCCGTGATAACGGCTTGGGGGCCACAAGACCCACGAGGTTGAGCTTTTATGCTTTCTAAAACTCGAAAACTGTCAGTGGAAACTTAAATTTGTTGTTTCTGCGCGCCTTAAGCGGTTGAAAGACGGAACATGATTTAGTGACCTCATAACGACTATTGACAGTAACTTTAGGGCAAAATTTACTGACCTCAGATTGTTAATAGGAGAATGTCGTGGGCAATTATACACCGGCAACAATGAAGAAGAAATCTCCTTCAGAGTATTCTTGAAAATCGTGAACTCAGACATTTTGTTTTTTTAAGTTAGAATATAGCCTTAAAAAGAAAGTGCTAACGTGGAAATCGAGGGAGACACAAAAATGGCTCAAGAACAGGATACTTTTGTGAGCCAGTAGTATGTGAATTAAGCGGCAGCTACCTTATCTTGTGTGAATTCTTAAGTCGTCCGAATAACTATCTTTGTGGATTTTTTTTCATGGTCAAATATAGCCGTGGTACAGACAAACGAAATACGACATGTAAAGGAAGGGCGAACCCGGGGCTACTGACTAGTATTTTTTCAGTGACCTCCTATGTAGTTAAGAAAAAACACATCAGTACATGGGCGTGATTGCACCTTTAAAAAAGCGAATTTTTTACTCAACACGTTCAATTTCGCACCAGGGAGCCGGAATAGCCTAAGGTCCAGGAAAAGAAAACGCTATATTTACAAATAGCAGTGTGAAAAGATTTATTGCGATCAATTAGAGTTTCAATGGTACAATGTTTATTACAGAATGTATTACGAGTGTAGAAAAATGCAACTGGAACAGAATAGCCAATATGGACGCTTATATGTTTCCCATACAAAGTACGGAATAATGAAGCATGGAAGCGTGGATAGCTTTATAATCTTCCTTCGGTTTTTCACAATATTTTTTGAATGATAAAATTTCGATTATTTAAAAACGAAGCTCATGTAATTACATCATAAAAAATAAGTTAACAATCCAATACGTATTTTATTGTTATATGCAGGGTAAAGGAGGTTTTACACAATACTTTGAGTTCAATTAATATTGGACCTACGGAAGAAGTCCAATATTATACAAATCATTAAAATAAACTGCCACTGTAGCTAACTAGGCTTGACAAAACGATAAAGATTTGTCCCATGCTGTAGATAAATAAAAAAAAATGAACTCAACCCATATTTTCGAATGAGCATGAAAAAAAAAACATTTAACATGTAAATTAAGTATAAAGCGAAAAGTTTGCTTATTCTTTTTATTGATGTAACTTGTGTTAACGGTGTAATTAAAAACAAATCGTTGACCCGTAAAAAAATCCACGATTTCGCCTTTCCTTTGTATATCGCATTTCGTGTTCCGTAACACGATTTTTTTTCGCACATAAACAGACAGACGGAATACGACTATTATTAAAGAGTCAAAAAAGTCGAAATACAAAATTTTTACAAACTGACTAGCTTTATTCAACTGAATTTTTTTAAACGAAGCTATATTTTGTTATCAATTTTTCCCCACTTTATTTCCTGAAAATATAAACTGTTCTTGCTCTTTTAACCCTAAAAAAGGAGACATTTCGCGTCCCCCGCCCCCCATAATACTTCAAGAACAAACAGTGCTCATAGTATTAAAAATAGGTCTCAAAGGAAAAAAAAATGTCACTGAAATTTTTTCATGATGTCGCCATTAAACGTTATGACGTCATAGATGTAATTATTGAAAACTGCAATATTAAATGTTTGGTCTCGGTGTGGGGTAGTTAGGAAAAGGTATTCAGCTATAAGCAACCAGTGAGAAGAAAGACATGGATTTCCCGAGTATAAGAAGGTATAAAAAAAATGACAGCCAAGCAAAACAACTTACTTTCGCCCTGGATACAATCTCATTATGCCTTTCTCCGCACCAAATAGTTGACCTTTTATACAAGGAGCATTTTCTACGTTCGCTTTGAAAACTTCATCTAGACCTTGTGTTAGTGCAGCTTCGTTTAAGACAACTTTGTGGTATTCGTAAGTATCACTGGGAACCACAACAAAGCTCCTGTTCTTATCGATTGGAATCTGGTGGTGGAACGAAGGTTCTAATTTGACAGGATTTTTATTTTTGGTATTGTAGTAGTTGAATGGTTTAATATGTTCATCATAAGTGTAATTCTTATACAGTTCGTGGGCTTTAGCTTTTATGTTTTTCACAGCGTTCATGTACACCGAGAATATGTTGTGAACATCGCTGTTAAACTCTTCGTTGACATCAGAAACGTTCAACTTTTTTAAAATAAGTTCACCATTTTGATAGAGTTCTTTAAATTTTTCCTCGACTTTGTCGTAATGAGTGTTCTCTTTCATTAAAGTGGTTAGCTGGTCAACAAGATTTTTTGATAACATACCCATGCCTTCTGTTGATGAGAAACTGAAAAAGTTGGTGACGAGAAATAAATATGTCAAGATTGATAAGTGAATGCGGGTGCTGGAGAAAAACATTTTCATCTCTGTGGTCCATGAAATTTGCAAGCATTTGCGAGTAAAATAGTTATTTATATTCGCGCTCACGCATATGTCAAAAAAATAATTTATATCACGAATACACTTTATTTCAAGGTGAATCTCTTTTTATTTTTTTACCCTTTTTTTCAATCGTTATACATACGATTCACTCTTCTTTGATTGTCTTTGTGCTCGTACGTGTTTTATGTTGTTGTTAAAAAAGAACTTTAAAATTAGGAATTATGAAGACACCTAATGAGCCAGCAGATGTGAGTTAGATTCTATTTTTTAACACACAAGCGCAAAGAACAAGGAACACGAGGTTTTTTATTGAAATGAAGAATATGAAATAAAACATGTAGATAATCTTGTTCTATTGTCATTTTAAGGGTTTAATTTTGAAGATTATCTTAAAATTTCAACCTGGTTTAGCGGACTGAATATTTATCTAAAGAAATCCCTATCAAAGTTAAATTGCCAATATATATGGGAAAAATTTAGCCCGATTAGCCGGACTAAAATCGTAGCTTTTATTATTTAAAGGAATATCTGCATTTCTTTACATTGTAAAAGCTGCCATTTTTAAAACTTTCCCGCGTTGAAAATACCGTGCTATCAAACAGATAAATTTCACGGGCTGAAAAATCTGATAATCGATAGGAACTTTGGCCGGGATAGCTGGGTTAAAATTTTCGAACCAGGGTTAAAAACTTTAATATAATCAGTTCCTAAAAAGGTCTTTCATCTTCATCCGGCCTACAACATATTGACTGCAGCTTGCCCTACACAGTTGTTTTAAATATAAGCATGATTTCTTTACATATCTGATAGTCCTATTGAATCACCAGAACAATTCTTTACATAATTTAGTGAATTTTAATGCATTTTTAAGTTTTGAAAAGCACCGGCGCCTAAGGTTTTAGTTTTAAAGAGATCAAAAGAAAGCTGCTCAGACGTTTACAAACAACGAACTGTAAATATGGCACATGATTGATAAACAATTTTAAACAGCGATTTCCTATCAATAATTTCCTATAGAAAAACCAACAACAGACTTTGATGTTTAGATTTCGATAGATCTTGATCAAAGCAGTTCTTTTATACTCATAAAGGACTTCATTGCAACTGTTCCACATTACCCAAATAATCTCTCTGTTATAGACAAGGATCAAAGCCTAATTGGTGAAGGCCGACATGTCAAAAAAAAAAATACACAAATACACATGCAAGATCTTTCTTAGCTCTGACAATTTTCTTTCTCCTTCTCCTTGCCAACCTCTGTCTCATTGCCAACCTCTGCCAACCTCTGTCTGTTTTTTTGGCTTTCTGATATGTGACTAACGCAAAAGAAGTTCTTTCGCTCCTGCACGCATATCAGAAAGAAAAAAAAGAGCTGTGGAAATAAGGTTGTACTAACCAAAACCCACTCTTAAAAAATGTCGTGCTTGCCGTGTTCTATCCAGTTTAGTACAGTAAAACATCCATGGTTGGACTCACGTTAATAAACTCACATAAAAACCTTGATACTTTGTTCCCCAGTGAGACTAAACTTTAAATATGTCAAGCTTAACCCTTTGACCACCGTAAGGTTTTGAAAGTTTTGATTTTTTTGAGTTATTTTTCCCGAATTTATTTGCAAATAATTATTTTTTAGTCCAGTTAAAACCCTTAGTAGTTATACGAGCATCAGTTATTTTCGGAATAAAACTGCTCAATCATGCTCGTCATACAAAGGAAGAAAAAAACAGACGGCTCCTTATACATTAAATGACATATTAAAATCGAGGTAAAAGTTATTCTTGGTGCACTTTCACCAGCTTTTTGCAACCTAAAGTTCGCTTTCAAATTCGTTTTGACCACAAACAGACAAGATATGGGTACTAATATAGAGATCAATCATAAACCGCTGGGAAATCAACGGGAATTTACCCGTTGCAACAAAGTTGATAAAAATATATCAAATTTGTTATTCACAGCTTAAAAATGTCATGCGTGATTTACCATGACCCGGTTTTGCCTGCCAAACAAACAAAATACGGCTAAATTGAAACTAGCCTTTTAAAAATCCACGGGTTCGCCATTCCTCATACTTTTGCCTATCGTACATATTTCTGCATCGGTATATCGTGCATTTTATCCGTCTGTTGAATAAAACGAAATTACCCAGACTCGAAATTTGAACAGAGAAACAAAGCGCAAGTAAACGCCAGGTTGGGCGCTTAATTATAGGTATACGGTGTCGCAAATCTATTCGAGCGCTTACAAGGTTGAACGTCGGTTACAACAAGTAGTTACCACATCGTACCAAAAATAGTCAGCCGGCTTTCTGTTATTTTGATACCGGGATAAGCGTACAGGTATACCATGTTGCACGTCATATGTAAAGTGCTTACGTCGGTGCACTATTAAAAGCCATTAGAGAAAGCAATAAATAAGGATAGCTAGCTGGCTGGCGACGTACAAACCTCAACTCAACACCACCGCACTATTTCGAAACAAAAATGGCCGTGGCATGTTCGTTCATTGGCATGTCGAGGCAGCAAAGAACTGCGATTGGTTCTTCGCAAAATATGAGGCTTTATGATTAATCTACTGACTGTGCCCGAGCTAAAAAAAAAAACCAAAGCAATAAAAATCGAGTTCTGCGCGAATTCCGAAATAACACTGCGATGCTGCGGAATTATTTTGAAAATAAAGCTACGCGCAACCATTTTGAACACACAAAACATGTTTATTATTAAAGAGACTCTCACAGGAAATCAGTAACAGCTGAAAGCTAGACTGCTGTGATTTCATAACAACCATTCATATGTAAAGTCATTCTAAGAGTATAGATTTATCTCGCCGACGGTAATTAATAACTTTTTTAATAGTACTTTCCCTCTTCCCTGACAGGTGTTTCTATGGAATTTGATGAATGAGTACTAAAAGACCGAACAAACAGATTTTAAATATCGAAAGAGTTACTATACGAGTTGAAGGTAAGCTAATATCATCAATCATTGTACGTAGTTGACACCAAAGATTGACAAAGGCTGCAGTAGCCATACTGTAGGAGCGGAATCTTCTGTAATGCCCTCGCATGAGATAAGCATGTGTTGTGGCCAAGGAATGGAAGTTAAGGGAAGTGAATTTCGAGCGGTGGGTTACTTTTTAGTTATCCTGCTAAGGGGAAAAATGAGATCAGATTTTGAAAAGTTATGGTTTTTTTAACTAGCGAGCAATAAACGGTTAAAAATTAGTATAACTAAGCAGCTGTGTAGTGTACGTTTATATTACAGGGTCTTGTCTTATTTGCAAAGTCATTATTACTCGCGTCTCCACATGCTAACGGACTGATGGCCTTGCGGTTGAGCGTTAGCCTCCAGCGCGGAAGGTCTTGGGTTCAAACCCAGGCCGAGTCATGCCAGAGACTATAAAAGTGTGAATCGATCCTTTCTGCTTAACGTTCAGCATGAGAACAAGATTGATATCTTAGGCGGTTGTCTAGTTGAGCAGCTGTTTCCGTAGCTCAAACGAGAGCTTCAAATGCAGTAGGACCCTCTTCGCAGGATCCTCATTAATGACAGTTCTATTAGGAGCTGAAGAGCCTATCCTGGGTAAATAATAATATTAACAATAGTAATAATATAAATATATCCAGGGAAATATTACTCAGAAGAAAGAATTCTTAGGATTAACCAATTATACTGCTTTTTTAAACAACTTTGTCTCTATTGACACGAAGGAAAGAGGCGTACATAATGTTGCATAATTTTAGTTATTTATATAATTCGGCATGCATGCATTATTTCCAAAGGCTTCTGATAAAAAAACAACACATTTGCTGTGTTTTTGTTGTTATTTCTTATATGCCTTTTTATTTACTGTGAATTGGTTGATAGGTGTTTACAAGGGCTGCTAAGACAAAATATGGTTACTAGGAATGTAAAAAAAGAGCAGATTTAAAAGAAAAATTAATCAACCGAAATGGCGTTAATTAAAATCCAATTCCGTTCATAATGTAATTGGTCTTTTTACTTAAACTGTTCCTTTTCTAGCAAAGAAGCATCACATACAAAGAAGATAGCCCTAGAAAAAATCTCTTGGCGTCAACTGTGGGATGGCTTGCGTCAATCGCGTGATGTCTTGCGTCAACCGTGTAACGCCAGCCGTGGGGTGTGTAGCGTCATGTTTTTCTTCGTTAGCCCTGGGAACGAGAATGTTCCGCAACAAATAAAGCTTACAATTTCACGTTTAACCTGGATTTGCACATATATACAAGTTTTGTTTTTATGTAATTCTTTATTTAACGTCATTTGGGGTCAAGTCCATGTGGTCTGGACCAAAAATCACACAATATGATATTGTGTGATATTATCACGTCTGACTGAGTTTTTTATACCGCATCTGAGCCTAAATTCAAATTCATCAAAAAGGCAGGATGCCCTGGGAACGAGTTTGATCGTTTTTTCTTTGTTTCGGAATGTTATTTTCCATATTAAAATCATTGTGCCGTTTAACTGAATTAACATTTAGAGAGGGAATAGTTGTCGGGCAAATAGGAATATATTTTTCAAATTGTGGACAAAACAAACCATTTTATTTGTCTCAAATGAAGTTTCAAACTGCGTCCTATCCTAAGCAAGTATCTTTATTTATTTAATTTAACTAGTTTTTTTCTCAAAAACATTGATGACTTTCTTTTGACTTATCATTACGGTAATTACAAGGGCATTTCCAACCTCGTCCATAGAGCTCTTCTACGCATTTGACAGGATGGCTCGTGGGGTCAGAGTTAGGCAGAGTTAGCTTTTTTACCAACCCCGTTTCCAGGATCCCTTGCCTTTTATACATTGGTACGAATCCGTCACACAAATCATGAGCTTTCCTATCCCATAAATTTTATATCCGTATTAAAACAGTGAAGAATGTCGTTCTCTCAGCAAACCAACTATGAGTGATTGTGCAATCATCATGGTTTTTTCAAAGAAAAGTTTAATTTTTATTGGAAAGGAAAATATGAAAGTGTAAATATCAGGTTTGTGGGTGAGTATGTTAACACCTAGCTGTATAATGCAACGGCCCCTTGCTTAGTTTACCTCTGATTAAAAACGCTTCAACTTTTCTTAGTAAGAACATTCCTCCAGTCCGGAATATTGATTGAGCTGAATTCTGATAACTTACGTTTTTAAATAAATGGACCGACCATCCTCGTCTCAAGGTTTTTGCATTTCTGAAATATGGCGAGATGGCGAAAATCCCTGGAGACGAGGGTGAACAAATGACATACCGATTCCTGGCCGTGAAAGAGATCAAGTGTTCTTAGTAATTAATAACTATACCAAAATACATCGTGGTATGTCGTTTAAGGCATGCCTTTACCTTTTTTATAACACTTTTTTATAAGAATACCAAAATTCTAACCAGGCTGGTCATTATTTTTATTTTTCTAGTATTCTTAACAAAAGAACTTTTACTTTAACCTAAAATATATATTCTATAGCTAAAGGCTATTCATTATAAAGAAAAAACATGTAGTTTGCTTGGTGGACACTGCCATGATTCTGGACAGCCATTTATTTTGTCATTTATTGTGTCTATTGATAAATATAGTTAACTTTTCTACTATCTGAATTGATTTGTGATTTTATTTTATTCGTGCACATGCACAGGAACCTGCTACAATATAAAGCTGTTTGTAAATTGGGCACGTGTTAGCTAAGTATACTTCTCGGAAAAAGTAAAAAATATACAGAGCACGAGTGTAAAATTGTAGACCAGATTTTTAAATTCAAGCAGTGTTTACAGATTTCACTATGTTTGTGATTTTCAATACGGTTGACGGTCAGGTCTCTAATTACGTTTACATGAGTACACCCATATTCAAAGTCAAACCGATTCGAAACTACTACACAGAGTAAGAAATAGGTTCGAGATTTCGAACCGGTTTGAAAAGCTCATGTAAACAGGACTGCGGATTGCGAATTTGATAAATCTTGTTGCTGCATGTTGTCTGTCTTTCTTTTCAAAATGGAAAAAAACAGTGCTTTGTCATCGTCATTATTTTTAAATTATTTAAAAACACATTTAAGAAAAGAAGATTAGGTCTAAGGTCAGCCCTATTGATTAGTTATCATTTTATATTGTTGTTCGAGTGGAGCGAGTTACCTGTTCATATTTTTCATTGTTTTCAGCAAAAATTCGGTTTCCTGAGCGAGGATGTCAGAGGATCAGGAGAGTCAGTGATGTTGAAAATTCTTACAGCCACTCAGAAAATCAATTAGATACCATCAACATCAGAGACATTCTCGTCCCCAAAGCTATTTGAGATTGAAACGTCATTTTTTTTTCTAAAGAGCTCTGGGGTCGAGAATACATCAGAGACATTCATAACAGGAAAAAACACAGAAAAATATTGCCACTGGACAAAAAAAGGAAAACATCCGTTTTCACCAAAATGGTGGACATGGAGTAGTGAGATGGTTGAATCTCTATTACTCAACTTAAATGAGTACAAGAGTTCAAAAACATTTGAAGCTTGACTTTGAGGCTGATTTTCGAGAAAGTTTTTGACCACATGCAGAGAAGTGTTAAGTGCAGAAAAAAAGTGCTAAAATACAGAACAAAAGTGTCAAAATACAGAAGAGATGTGCGAGAATATGAAAACACAGAAGAGAACTGTTCGGATCATAGAAAAGAAGGTCTTTTAAATTGGAAGAGAAGTGAGCCATAGAGGTAATCACAGTACAAAAGTGTCCACCTTGTTAACTTGTTGGATATATCAAGTTCTTTGTCAAAGTTATAAGTCTGTAAAAAAGGGGCTGAAATATGAACCCGGAACTCAAAAATGAGATGTTAATAATAAGAAAAAACAAAAAGAAGCAACATAAGTTATAACTATGTTGCTTCTTTTACAAGTTGCGCCTTAATCCTCTTCCCCGGCCTTTGTTGTCTGCCATGAGGAGAGCCACTCCCGCTTATGGCGGACAAACACCTGAAGTATTGGCTTTTCCAGCTATTTAATTTTACATAAAAAAGACAATTGATTTTATTAACAATGAAGGGTTTAAGAAAGAAGTTCGCGGAACGCGCAAGTAAAAGAGGATCTCTATCCTCTTTTACTTGCGCATTTAGAAATCTCTACGAAGAAGAGCAAAACCTTGGAAACGGCGTAAAATAATGGTGTTTTGTTTTTTTTGTGTGTCAGGTGTTCCGTGGTTTGTTCATGCATTATTAACAACAAAACCGACATTTGACCTAGCTACAGCAAATTTTATCAGCTATATCACTATTTTGATATTGGTTGTTTTGATATTGGTCAGATGTTTAACAGATAACAAGTGCGAAGTGGATAGCTAGTTAGTTGGCTATATGCTAGCTAATGAACCGAGAAGAATATTTACGATTTTATAACTTGCTAGCTAGCTACCTACACACTAATTTAAGAAGAGCGTCTTCTAGAGATAGCTTGGTAGCCAGCCAGCTAGCTCTAGTTTGGCTGTCCTGGCTAGTTAGCTGCTGTATCTTTTGGAAACATTTAATCATGAAGGGTGTTGTGGTGTGTTTTAGTAAATTTTTCTCTTTTTGCTCCCACTTCCTGTATGTGTACATGTTGTGTACATAATATCAATTGCTCTACATCGGGTCTATATTGCCATTATTATAAAACATTCCACACTGCAACTCTTAGGTAAACTTCACAAATCACTTACCGGATAACTTACTATATCCACTGATCCATTCAGAACTGGAGCAGTCAATCCTTATTAAGTTGTGTCAGGGACCCCCTAACAGTCTTGAAATGTAAATAAATAAACTTTAAAAAAACGTTTATTGAAGTGCCAGACACGGCTTTCTCTGATATAGGCTGTTCACTTCATTAATAACCTGAGGAGCAAATGAAATTTTTCTTTTTTTTAGCTACTATGAGGCATAGATCACTTTCCGTGTGACGTAATTTGTTTTGATTTTATTGGAGAACAATGGGCATGCACGCTTTTGTGTGTAGGTAAAAAAAAGACTCACACTGGGCAAAATGGCAATTAATGAAGAGTAAAAATTTTTTAGGAAAGCATAACAGCCAAAAAGAACTGGAATCAAAAAATCTATATCTTCTTTGATTGTCCTCTTTTCAGTGAATTGTCACTTAGTTCAAAAGGGTTATTTAGGTTCAAATTTTTATACCCATTTATTATTTTTGAACACTTCTTTAAGACTAGCTGTTATTCTCCTTATTCCCAGAGACATCAAATTACATTGTGCTAGTCTTTCTTCGTATGGTAGATGACCAATAGCTATGATCATCCTAGTAAATCTACTTTGAACCTTTTCTATGTTGTGAATGTCCTATTGCAGTATTTGTCTCTATTATTGTATGCTGTATTCAGCTAAGGCTGCACTAAGGATTTGTGTAATATGCAAATTGCTTTTAGTTTTGCTTTTAAATGTTTATTTGATGACACCAACGGCTATAGCTTCTGCAAATTGCTTACTTAAACTTATAGTTGCATAAACATAAACACCAAGGTATTTTTCTACCCCTGCAGCTTCACTTAGTTAGTTTAGTATAGTACTCATAATATTGATTATTTCAACCAATGTGTAGACATTTACATTTATCACAATTGAAAAGCATATTTTCAAGATCATTTTTAAGTTGATCTGTATAACTTTCGTTTTTTACTTTTAAAAATAACTTTGTGTTGTCCCCAAATTTAAGAACATAACTGACTACGACATCATCAATGTAAAGAATAAAAAAAGAACCGGTATCAAAACCGATAGATAGATGTACATATTTTACACGGCTAGCGCCACAAATATCGAGTGCTGGAAATAATACACAGCGGTCTCTTATTCCTACTAGATACACCTAGGCAGAAGATAATGTCTAAGTACTTGGCCTAAAACTTAAAAGTGCAACGGAATAGCTTTAATAAAATTTAAATTCTCTTAAAGTCGATTTACTTTATTTGATTTGATTATGTAGTGTTATGTAATGTTAAATTTGTCATATATGACGCAATAACATTGTCTTTGGAAATCACAGACATGTAAGCGTAAGAACAGTGGAAGAACAGTGGTGAACATCTGAATTTTGACGACTTTAGCATTGACTCATTGATACACAAAGTTTTAAAAAACAAATTTTTGACCTTTTATCTCTGTGTAGAACTTGAAAGGTTCGAGGTAAGCACTAGCTCCTGTCCTATTAATTTAGCTAAGAAATGCATATATTCCACTTTATTCTATATTATAGTACTTGTTGACTCTCTGTAAACCAAATAATACCAAGTTCCTATAAAAAAAATAGGGTTTTGTAATCAAAAACGCCATTATAGTGGTACATCAATAATCATAGTAATTACTTCATGTTATGTGGGCAATGAGGCAAAAAAATAGACGACCGTGCAATTTTTGCATGCTGAAAACTAATGTGGTAAAATATTAAACGGTTTTATTGTTCTTTCTACACACAGCAGAGATACATTAATATTTTATTGTAATGCCTTGCATAATTTAAAAATATGCATGAATGGAAATATTCTATCACTAAAAGGACTATTAAATATAATTGGTTTCTATTTATTAATTATTATAACTTTCATTTATCTGTTAAACTGGTTTTTTTTGCTGGTCAAATATTCTCATATTGAAAGTTTGGCCTAATGATGTGTTTTGTTATGAAAGAAAATATTGACTGCAGTATATTTTTACTAACATGACATAATGTGTAAAATATAAAAAAGATTTTTTTTATTTTTATGATTGACTCATGTTGTGAGGTAAAAGGGGAATATGTTACTGTAGACTTGCTAGGGAGCTGGAATTTTTAGGATAATTCTCTCTAAAGCAAAGTTATGGGTTTTTTAACTTCACTTTACTGTTTTCATAAAGAATGAAAAAATTTTGTGTTATGTTAGGCTAAGAACCAATCAAAAAAGCAATATATATTTTAACAAGTATATTAATAAGTATATTAACTGCATAGTAAAACTTAAAAAAAATTCATGACCTAACACACCTTTCTACTCTTTACAAAATTCAAGAAAAAAGCTGCTTCCAATGTAAAAGTTATTAATATTAGTTATTTTATACAAAATGTGTATTTATGTTGTTGTTGTAAAAAGACTCTCCATGTTTCCTCAAGTTAAGAGGTGTTTGTAGATGTTGTTTCTTCTTGATGCACTGGACTAAAGTTATTTACTTTTTTGTATTATTGTTTTAATATGTTCTTCTTTGAAATTGCTAAAACACTTCCATAAACACATACGTTAAAATTACACTAAAGAAATGTTTCCAGCAATATCAGACTTTGAAAATTAATTTAAATTTGCATTTTGTAATTGTCTGTATGGGTATCTCTGTTGCAGGTTATGTTGTTATATGCATTATCATTATCAGATTGTTTTTGTGTTTTTCGCCATTACTAAAAAAAATTAAAAGGCATTTTTGATTAATTCCAGTATTACTGTTTTCCTGGTATCCTTTCTTTGTGTTATTAGTCATTATTACTTATATAACATATTTTTTGTATTTTCACATTGTTTCAAACTTTACGACGTATTATTTTTATGCTACTTGACTACACTTAATATTGTTATTGCTTGGCTTGGTTCCAATTTTTACATGCATCAGTCAATGTGACCATCATATTTTAAGCTGCAGCATAATACAACATCTTGAAATTTTTTAAATTTATGTCATATTTTCCTCATCAGGGTCAACTATCAAGGTCAAAAATAGTTTACCCCCATCTAAAATACATTAAGTAACAGGTCATCATTGTGCAAAAGAAAATTAATTTTATGTTTTATTGCTAATGTTATGTTATTGCTAATATTTGGTGTTATGATTTTAGTATTGGATGATATTGCTTGCTAAAGTAATTCTGTCATGCCTAATGCAATCTTTTTTTGATAAAACCCTTGTTTTTTCCAAACTAATCCTTCTTAACTGTTTAATGACAGACTTGTAAACAAACCAAGGTCACATTAAATGTTAATCATATTATTGTCAATCATGTTAATGTCAGTCACGACAATTTAGAATGCTGTTTTGTCTCCTTTTGCTGTGCAGTAATTCTTTTTTTCTTGTTAGATTTTTTAGATTATGAATATTCGTTGCCAAATAAAAGATTTCACAATTAGTTTGCGTCTAACTAATCCACCAATATTACATGTTGCACAATGTTCTTAAAAGCTATCAAGAGGAAGAAAAAGAATTTACATGATAATCAATTATGAACATTTCTTTGCATAGCTTCCCGCCAAGAGATACATATCTCCTTGTGTATTGCCATGGCGATGATTTTTTTAAAATCTAATGATCAGCTCCTTCAAACAACATAGGAGTGTCTTTATTATATATATTGCATGCAATTATCTGCATTGTGCAAATTCTTTGTAGAATAATTTGTGATAGCTAGGTGCAACTGCATTTTCATTCTAAGTGACACAGAATGTAGTTTGCAGTTTGCCAGACTACCTTCTGTGTCACTTGTCGTTTTGTTTACATAATTAATATTTTTATTTGTTGAATGAAATAAGCTGTTTTCAAAAATGAGGTAGCTGGTGGAAAGACAAAACGAATTATGTTAGATATATGTGATGAACTGTGAGCATTAATATCATTATTGTTTTTACTTTAACATTTGTCTGTATCTTATCTTAACTTGTATTCTCTCCATGTTTGTGTGTGCTGGAAAAAAGTTGTCCACACGAAATAACATGAAATTTAAAGGACAAGTGTCCTCATGGATTTTTCCATGGGCTAACGACTTGGCCATGGCCATATTTTTTTATTATAAATTAACAAGTATGTAATGTTACACTGTTTTTATTTTTAGAAAGCATGGGCAAAATATTCAACAAATGGGTGATGTTATGTGAAAAGCTTCACAGGTTTATAGGAAGGAAGTATGAGAGATGGGGTCACATAGTATATAATCACACCAAGCTAGTTATTGCTCTTAGCTTGACAGCATGCCTAATACTCTGTGCAGGATTCTTAAAGTTCAATAAATTCGGCCAATCTGAACGCATATTTTATCCCCAAAATAGTCAAATATTTCGAGATTTAGACCGATCAGAGCCTTCATTTGATTATTATGTGCAACAAGAAGAATTTTTAATATCTAGTCTTGATGGTCAGTCTGTATTAACAAAGGCTGTTTTTACAAGAGCTTTGCATCTTCATAAACAGTTGATTAAGATTGGAGGCTTTGACAACTTTTGTGTAAAAACAAGGACTGGTTCATGTCTGGTCGTCAGCCCTTTAGAACTTTTTAACTATACAGAAAGCAATTTTGAGAATATTAATGCAGTGTTAATAAAGGCTGTTAACAATATGTCTTATATAATGGATAATGGATATACAGCACGCACAAATCTCCCACTTATTTTTGGAAATTTTATAATTACCCAAACCAATATATCTTCTAACATAATCAGAGTAATTTATCCAGTCAAATTTCCAAAGTCACGTGGGAAGTACGAACAAAACAGTAAATGGGAAGCAAAAATGTTGGAGTTAATGAGAACTGCAAAACCCCAGTTTAAGCATGAAGGATACGATCTTATATTTAATGCAGTGCGAAGCGTTCATGACAGCATAGAAAAGAATACAGAAGATAATTTTTTACTAATCAATGCTTCTATTGCTTCTATGGTTTTGTTTTGTGCTATTGCTATGACGCGGCTGGGAAGTAAAGTCAACGGTCATTTCCTGCTCAGTTTGTTTGGGATTTTGTGCATTGTACTTGGAACTGGTGCTGGTTTTGGGTTTGTTTTATTTATTGGCCAACCTTACGTTGGATTTGTTGGTGTGCTACCATTTTTAGTCCTGGGTATAGGCATCGATGATATGTTTATAATTATTAATAGCATAGATCATATTGATTTTAAAGGAGCTGAACGTTTAGGCCATGCAATGAAAGTAGTTGGATTTTCAGTTACTATGACAACATTAACCGACTTAGTGGCATTTTTAATTGGATCTGTATCGCGATTTCCTGCTATTCAAATATTTTGTATATATGCTTTTTTCTCAATTTCTTTTGCCTTCCTTATGATAATGACACTGTTTATGGCATTATTATCCTATGATATAAAGAGGGTAGAAAATGGTAGACATGACTGTTTACCCTGCATATCAACAAGTAAATCCAAAGAAACCACTGACAGCCAAGAATTATTAAATGCAGAGAAGAATGTAACGTACACTGAAAAGGTGGGTATAAGTTGAATTCTTTTATGGTTTTTTTTCTATTATTTGTTGAAAAATGTGTAGTACGTCAGAGTATATAGTAAGGACCGAATTTGGGAAATAATCAGCCATTTCTCTCAAACAGGGATTTTCTATTGCTAAATTTTTTGCAGTAAGATTACCAGAATTGATAATTTTATTTTACGCACCGACATGTACAAAAAATTAATATAATACGGTGAGAAATTTTAGATACAGTTTAAATACATGTTGCAAGATGGAAATACACCTATTTCCGTATCCAGAGGCAAGAACATTAAACATTCTATAAATGAAATTAGCATTGTATATTCGGATTTGTCAGCAAAAGTTAAGTGCGAGAGGACATAGTTTGACTGAAATATTTTACTACAGTGAGATTTGTGTGGTCATTTGTTTACAAAACAGAAGAGCTTTACAACCAATAGAGACCGTCATACTTAATGTGTGCACTTAAAAATAAACTACTAGACAGTGTAGTTATGTCAATTTATTTTTTTCAGCTCCTCTTTCCAAAAAAGGGTTAAGACAAATATTGTTGTTCTATACCTACGACTATGTCTCCATTACTATCACTACTACAAGAATTCAAGATTATAACCTTCAAAAGTTATACACAACTAATCTTTCCTTATTCCTGTGTATATATCAGAAATAAAATTACCTCGCCCTGTTTTAAACTATGGCCTTGTTTTCATTTACAACACAATGGATATGGAGAATGGGGTATTAGTCCATGATATGGTGTGAATCTTTCTTTTTAGTTCATTTTATAATCTCGTGGTGTGTTGTGCTAGTTTTAAAACAACGTTTATTACCTCCTTCTGGTTCATTTTTTTTTTTACCAGGTCACATACCAACAGCTGCAATGTAAACACCCACTTCAAAATTCCTCCAAATGTTGTTGATTTTAGTAAAAACGAGGCCAACAAACCATATTTATCTGTCTGTTTTTTAATGCTATAAAAACAAACAAAGCAACTAAAAAAAAAATACTGAAATTGAATCTTGTTTGTAATTCGAGAGAACATACGAGTGTTGATAAATCCTTTGGTGATGAAATACGTCTTGTTGTGGTTTCAACATAATGAAACCTGATCTCTTTTCTCATGTTTTAGGCTATGACTTGGTTTGGTCAGATGCTGATGTTGCCTTTAACAAAGGTATTTGTTGTTCTGTTCGGACTGGCAATCATTGGAATTGGAGCGTATGGAACCTCGAAAACCGACATTAATTTTGATTATAAAATAGTGGGCTCTGATAGCACAGAACACGTGCATTGGATCAACACTATCGAAAAATATTTCCCTATATTTAAACAATTTCGTATAGACATCGTTTTAGATGCAAAAGGTATTGATTACTCCAGTAAGGAGATACAAAAACAGTTCTTTCTTTTGAATGATATTATCGAAGGAGACGTCCACTTCTCAAATGACACTGTCAATTGGATGACTTCGTTTTTAAATTGGAATAGCACCCTAACTAACAACTCGAATAATTTTTGTGAAAACCTGAACCTTTTTTTGAGTATTTATAAAGAATTTAAACAAGACATTGTTTTTTCCTCTCCGTGTCAAATCTCAGCCTCAAGGATACATGTGATGACAAAAGAAAGCTTGAGTTGGTCGTTTCGTAAAGACGCTATGATTTCCTTACGCAAAGCTTTAAAAACCAGAACGAACAAAGACTTTTTTGCAGTTGTTTTTGCGTATATTTACGCGTCGCATCTGGACGTCATTATCAAGGACACATTGACGAACGTCGCCATATGTTGTTCCGTGATACTTGTTGTGACTCTGCCGTACGTCATCAAACCAGTGGTGTCGTTCTTGCTACTGTTTTCATTTCTGTGTTTTATAATTGAACTGCTTGGAGTAATGTTTTTCTGGGGATTATCGTTGAACTTGATCACAATGATAGTAATGGTGATGGCTGTTGGTTTTACCGTTGACTATAGCTGCCATGTTACTCATGCTTATTTAATATCCAGTGAAGAGACACCTGAAAGGCGTGTCGTTGATGCCATGAGAAGCATGGGTTTAAGTGTGTTAAAAGGAGGTGGGTATGGTACTTACTGCGATGTTTTCGTTTATGTCCAATTTGTTTATAATTTCGAAGTATCCCGTTCTTGAACTGTTTTGTGTTTTTTTTCCTAAATTAAACCTTAATGCGTCCTTATAAAAGCTACCAGTTAGATCGATTACTGTATAGCATTTTGAACTATTTTATTTTTGTTAAGAAGATTTCTTCAGATAACTCGATTTTTTTTAACTTTGTAAAAGCTATTAGTGGACAATTGACCAGCACTTCCTCCTATTAACGATTTTAAGACGATAGAACTCGGGTTTTTGTCCCTAAATATTCAGCAATGCCTAAAATTGCGTTTGGTCCTTTGCCTGCGCCAATAGAGTATTTAAAAGCTATCGTTAACTCAAAAACATATTTTAGATTTCCTTTGAGGTTCTAGATAAGAGGCGCTTACTATACACGATTATAACCGTTAAAAAACGTAGGAGGTGAACTCACAGCTAACGAGAAATTGTGGAAGTTGTGTTAGTGCTGTTTATTTTATTTTAGGTTTGAGTACATTGACTGGCATTATCGTGTTATCGTTGAGCGACAGCAAGTTGTTTATTCTTTTCTTCAAGATGATGTTTTCAATTGTGTTGCTGGGATTATATCATGGAATGATTGTTTTACCAGTGTTGTTGACAGGTGAGAGACTTTGACCAGACCATTTTCAATAAAAGCGTTCATAGCCTCAGCCCCACCGTATCAACTGATCAGCCTCCGAAAAAACCTTGTTCCTGTGGTGATACATTTTTGGATGTTAATAAATACACCCTTGGGTTGTCACTCTCCTTAGGCAAGGCCCTGACAAAAAATATTTTCACCCTATAAGTTCCCTTTTCCCGGGGTTCAGGTAAGACATTACTTGATAAAATAAACTATTTTACCACCAGGTTGATTCGCGAATTTAAAATCCCACAAAACGAAGCAATTCGAAATATTATAAACTCTTAAAAATAATGCTTCTTGAGCCTTAAAATTACATATATTTTCTAAATCTTATTTTCAAGATTTGTATTTGTTTGTATTTTTATTTATTTTTTAGTATTTTGCAGAACAAAGAGCATTCATACCGTACTGCAACATGAAGCCAACAGAAAATTTAACCATAACAGAGAAAATGGCAAGCTATTAAAAGAAGACTCTAATAAAATAGAAAATGGTAGAACGGAAACGAGCATTATCACTAGTTTATAACGAGCTTCTAACAGTTACGATCGCGTGTTTGTTTGTTATCGACGACAAAGCTGTTTTTACGCCACGCCGGAATTATTTCGGTGTTTTTGCGACGAGTTTTTCGACGAATTTATTTATTCATTACCTGTTACGCAGTGAGCGTATTAATTACACGGCGATTCTCAGTTGTCGCCGACACTCTTTTTTCATTTTATTTTTAAATATTTAGAATATATATTATAAAATTAGATGAAACATGGAGGCACTGGAGGGAAATTTTATTTGCTAAGCAAAATTAAAATTTATTGCTGTTTGCATTCTCTATTGTGAAGAACAGTGACTAATTTTCATTGACTAAAAACGGTTACTTTATTGTGTATATATATATCGACGAATTGCGATTAACGAGAATCTGTACATCTGCCCTGCAAATCTGCTTTGCTTTAGCGCTAACCTTGATGTAACAATTGTATTACACATCTACGTAGTTCGTGTGTCCCTAAAACAACAATAACATCCACTTTACGGACCTAAAGCTTGCTTGTAGCTCACGCGCGCCTATGGCGCATGCGTTGAGAAATCAGGTCTTATAAAAACTTCGAGCAGAGCCGGAGCCAAGCAAAGCTGGTTTACGGGTAGGCTTGATTACTTACAGTAAGACTAAACCAACCCTTATATATTTGTGAATAGGACTATATATAATATTAACATGGATCCAATTGGATTGCACTTCTATTATGGATACTGACATTTCACTGGATTTAAGTGGACGTGAAACTTTTTTAATTTGACTCAAAGTAATTATATGAAAGCAGAACAGCGCGTTAGGCTTTATGGGATAAAAAGCGAGCTGTCTAATAGCACGTTAGGCTGGGTGGGTTGTAGAACGGTTTGCCTACTTTCTAGTATAATTTACTTTATGCTTACGTCAGTATACTTTATTTGACAAGACAACATGTGGCGTTTTTCTTACACACGGGACTGTGTTTATCTATTTTCCATACAAGTGCGGGATGAAACTATTTTCACTCTTAAGCCTACGACATAAAAAAACCCTTTATAGTTTCTTTTAAAGACCTTTTGTGAACGTTTAAGATATATATAAAGCAGGGAGGAGCAAAGCATTTTAAAACGATAGTTTTGTTATTCGTGGAATGCGCATGCGTGAATTTATTTTTTTTCGGATAAGAATGTCATGACATACACTTTTTTAATTTCCTGTAATTTAAATTAACATTTTACACATGGTATCATTACGAATTTCATCTCATCTCATTAGATGTTTTGACAAGTAATTTCGGTCATGCTATCTCTTTGACCTTGTCTCATACACTATCACTTGACCCAGCTTCGAATATTTGACATATTTTATATTGAAATTTTTACTTAATTGTTTGTTTTGTTAATTTAAAACGTTCGAACTTCAATCATTCCAATTGTTTACGCCTTTTGAACTTTCGCTGCTGTCTGCAATAATTTTTTTTAAAACATTTTTTCGCATTTTTCTGTTAGTATCTTTTGCGAGCTTTTTTAAACTTAGTTTCCCAATTGTCCATTGAAGAAAATAGAACAAATAAGTTTGAATGGTATAGGTAGTCAACCAATGCAGCTTCATATGTGGTGTCAGTAAAAGCTGAAGAAAAACTTGTTTTTGTTTTTCAGTCTCAGACGTTATCGAATGATGGGCGTTTCTTTTTCAAATTGAATCCCAGTAGCTGTGTCTCTTATTACTTTTACAATATTTAGTATTTTTTAATTTTTTATTATTATAAAAAATATATATTGTTGATAGGAGAGGTTTTGTTAACATAATATCAAGTAACATGTTCATGTCATTTTTCATATCTTAACATTTTCAGCCTAATTGAACAGAATTAATTTAAGCATGTTTGATGGGTGTGTGACATTTGTTCTATCTAACCAATAGACATTTCGTTTAGATTATAAAAATAATAAAAGGACTGTTGAACAGAAGACGTTCGCTGGTCGAGTGTTTTCATGAGAAAAATGAAATTTGTAAAATCGTAATGAAAGTTCGGGACATCCAGAAATCACACGAGTTTCGGGAAGCGGTTAAGATATGGGGAGACCCGTTCAGTCGCAGGCGAATATTTATCGCTCCGCCAATGCATACAGCCAAAGAAAAAGACATCGACTTATCAATACTGAGAAGTACGAAGGCGGTTGAAGAAAACGATCAAAACACGATTTGTATTGTCGAAAAGGATATCGATTTGTATCGAAAAGAGCGCGATGATTTTAAAACGTGGATTGCAGAGCGGAAAACGTTAAGACACGATATAAACACGATGGGATTCAATTCATCTTGGTACCGTGGCAAACCCAAGAAAACGGAATCGGAAATTCGCGTGTATGAACAAGTAACAAAGCCAGCCAACAACGACTTCAGAACAGAAAATCGTGCATCTCATGAAAAGCGCAGGATTTCGTCCGGTCATATTCACATGCTGCCCCTATTGAAAAATCCTCTACCAATCGCATTGGCTATCATCGCAGATTACATACATAGCCAACGGATACGATTGGTGGATTTATTTTCGAACGTTGATAAGAACAAAGATTGGATGGTGTCACGTGACGAATTAAGGAACGCACTGAAGTATGCAAATCTCCCGCTGACAGATGCGCAATTGGACGAACTCATCTTGGTTCTGGACGGTGATAGCGACGGACTTATAAACTATCAAGAATTATCTAAGGCTATCGAAACTTATTACAAAGATAGACGGTATGTTGTTGTGTTACTGTGTCACTTTCCCTATCGACAAAAGTATTTCCCGATAATATCCGATCAACTTTTATCGGGGAAAAAATTCGTCGGGAAAAACTTTCATTACTTATTATTTTATTACTTTACTCAACGAAGGTATTGCCCGATAATATCCGATCAACTTTTATCGGGGAAAAAATTCGTCGGGAAAAACTTTCATTACTTATTATTTTATTACTTTACTCAACGAAGGTATTGCCCGATAATATCCATACTCACTTGAACCTTTTTTGGTTTGTTTTGTAATTTTTAACCCCTCCCCTCTATACGTTACCATTACGCTTGATCTGCAACCCTTTTTTCTTACGCCCAACTTAGGAATGGCACTCGTCCTATAAACGAGTCTCTTATTTAATTTCGATCTGCAAAGTACATAATAAGTTACCGAACCGAAATATTACGAGTAAGAGACGCCCTCTAGACGCCCTCTTGTTTATTTCAACCGACGTTAGAAATTTACAAGGAGGTGCCCACAAATAGTAATGTTGGAGTCATCAAGACATTACAGAAAATCCTTCGCCTTTCGGTCGTTTCTCACTAATTTAACGAGTGTTATCGAACTATCATTGTCTTTGGTTTGCATGTTTTATAAGCTTGATGTGCTAAGAAAAGAATTTGTAACTCTCCATCGTTGTGGTATATTATTGCATCAGACTGGCTAAAGTTGTCCTTACAAAATCTTACATACGCGGAGACAACCTTTCTCATTGTGCTCATTCTTACGCTTTTTATCTGATCGGTACTCCCAATCCGAGAGAAAAAATGAAGAGACTTTATAATTTTAATTCTTCGAATGTTGGAAGGGTAAGAAAAAAACGGAAATAAGTGAGATTGAGAGGCCACAATTTTTATTGAAAATGACTTTCCTCAATAGTTGCACTGTTTCTCTTTCTCAGTAATACAGTTTGCTGAGTTGCCTAATGTTCGAATTATCTTCCGAAGTGATGACTTTTAACGAAAGAAGATATTGTGTGTGATAACAAGATGTTGTGTATTCACACGTTTTCTTACACGTTAATCGGTGTCTTTTCAGACCCAGTCCCTCTACCTCCCTCATGTAGATCCAATTATATAAATTCTGCTTCTTATGCAGCTAAGAAGAAAGTGTTTAAGTTTAAAGAAACCCTTTGTGTGTAAGCATTTTTAATGACCATTTTGATTTAATTAAAATTTTTAGCTGGCAAAAGTTGAAAGAAATTTACGACAATGAAGTCGATGCGAGTCGAGCTAGCGACAACGTCGATCCGACAAGTGGTGGTAACTGTGTTGCTTTGCTTCAATTTCCCGCGTTAGATTATCGCGAACAAACACCGGAACTAATCTCGCGTCAACGTTCTCGTGAAAAACGGTTGCGTAAACAACAAGAACGCAAGGAACGACAACGCGCGAAAATGAAATTTACCGCAGTGACGAAAGAGAAGCTTGTTACGACACTATCAGGGCCTATTGCCGAGCGTAAACTTCGTTACCTTGAACACATCAACATAGAATGTGAACGCTGCATCGATCTCCTTCATTCAGCTGGCTTGAATGTGAAAGCTTCTGCTCTTAAAAAGGTATTGGTACCACCAAACGAAAGCTCCGTAAATTCGTGCGTAAATCGATTGGGAGCTAATCGTAGCATTTTTCCAAAAAATCACCCGTTAATCGTCGATTACAACAGAAGGCAAAGAAATAAAACTCGAAACTCATCCCGTTCTCAGTCCAATTCGAACAGTGATAACACTCCTTCACAGTGTAGCAAAAATGCGGAGTTACCCCGTGTTGCTACGATTGATTTTAAAGGTCGCAACAAAGAAGCGCGAAGGCTACGACAACGGCGTCAATGCACAAGTCCAACTGTTTTCTGGCCACAACATTTGTTAGATAAACTATCTATTTGTATGGACGATTGTGGAAGTAAAGATGGTGCCTTGGCTGTGTTTAGTAGGGTTAGATAATATTTTCCATCTCTGTGTTAGTGTTTTAATTAGTAGCGATAGAATTTAACATTTTTAAATAAAAAACAGGTGAATGCTAAGACTTCTCTTTCTAGGAAAAAGAGCACCAAAATCCCTAAAAACAAGGTTGACCTTCAGGATAAAAATGGGCAATAAAATGGGAACGAGGTTCATCCAATACATTTGTACTATTAACTTGTAGTATTTACTAGATTAATTTATTTTTTGTGGAGACGTATTTTTTGTATATATAGCATTTTGAAAGGATTTAATATATTTTTAATGTAATGTATTTTCAGTAACAGAATGAGAAACGAACAAAATATTTGTGATATTTCTTTATAAACACTCTGGCTGGACAGAAAACCCACGGTTCGTTTTATTCTGCGGCCACTCGGCATTTAAATACAGCTATTTTTCTGAGTTAACATGAAATTTATGTTGTGTAAACGTGGCACGAAATGTTTCCACAAAATTGCGATTTTCGCTGAGCATGTCAATGCATATCTGAAGATTGTTCAAAAAAGATTCTGTTTAACTGTTGCGAAGAAAATTGGGCATAAAAATGACGGTAACAGATTTTAGTCAGTTGTTGCACACTAGTTTTGGAAATGGCTGTCGACTTTCCGAAATATAAAGTAATTGCGCCCCACCGAAGGGGCGCACATTTAGTGGACCGCGGGTATATAGTGTTTGTGTTGTGTATGGCAAAAAATTTTTCCACTCTTTACTTTGCGGGGGACTTCTGCTCGGTCATCCAACCCGGATCTGATATAACACAACCAGTGTGTTTGGTACCACCAAGACAAAAAAAACACCCATCGAGCAAAACTTTTTTTGTCTTGGTGTCCTTGTTGTCTCTAAAGATTTGAATGCGATAAAAAATGTTAATCGAGATTCTTTTGTTATGTTAATATGAAGCTTTGTAATATGGAGCTTTGTTTGTCTCGTTTAATGTGCTTAAATGTCGCTGCAGCCCACGTGAATTTAGCTTCAAGAAAAGATTCGTTTTTGTGTGAGCTACGTTGTTTCCAAACCTGTTAACAGTAAGTAAGTAGAAGGATTATACTTATGTCTTATATGAAATTAAACTCAGAACGGATCCTGGCGTTGATCCAAAGGCCGCATTTTATGAATGCATCACAATTTAAAGTCAATCAAGAACAGAACATTCCGTGTATGGCCATGACTAAAACTGCTTGCATTTTGTTGGTCTTCCCTTCCCGATGGTCTGGCTTGTCGTAATAGCTTTAATGATGTAGCTAGGGAGCTAAATACTTATTTTTAAATTCTTGCATTTTATAAGTTAATAGTCGTAAAACTACTCTCACTTGTACTACAGCTATCAAGCTAGAACTGCACAAAATAGTGCTTTCATTAGAGTCCCTTTTTTCAGAAGCAACAAAAAACTTTTATCCTGCCCTGTGTAATTTTATCAACAAGGGTGCTGATAAGCCACATACACCGTAAAAAGTATAGGCGTTTTGGGTGAGTAAAATAACTTCTAAAGGAACCTTTGTGAGGCTGCTATCATGTATTCTTGCGGTCAGAATGTTCTCCTTCGTTGCTATCCGATGGAGAACAAAGTGGACTTTTCACGGTCAAACCTTCAAAGTAGCAACCTTACTTAAACAGAATTTACAAGTAAAACGTCGTTAAAATGTCGCAAAATGGCAAAAATTAAGCAGTATCTAAAACATATTAAAGATTTGACTAAAAAAAAAAGAATTCCTTGAAAAATCCAGTATTGTATTTATGAAGATTTCACCACAAAAACATTAATTACAGCATTTGTACCCCATTTCATAATGGCTGCCCGTGATTGGTTGACACGAATCCGACCGCAAGAATATATATAAAAAGATATTTGTTGAATCATGAAAAAATATTGTTGTTCATTGCACGGAACAGTCAAGTTGAACTGATAAATTAACCAATAACATAACATAGTTAGCCCTTGCAGTACAACTAGACGCTACCCACAGTATGTTACAGGTTTCTTTGTTTTCTTCCCTTTTTTATGTTTTTTCTTGAAATTATAAATGATGTTGTTGATTTATCAAATCTGACAAATTTATTAATGAGTGTCTACCCTTTTTTGTATCAACTTGTTCAATTCAATTCGAAAACAATGACCAATCAATTTCCTCGATAATAAACAATCAAATTTGTAAAATTCAATAAATCGATTTCAACAAAATAAGTCCTGTATTGTCCACAGGTTTGAAAATCTTGTATTGCCTGCTTAATATTATACTTGTTTAACAATGATATCAAAGCCAGCTTGACTAAATTTATATATATATATTTATTTATATAGTATACCTTTTGTGTATCACATGGCATTGATTTGTATCTTTTTAATAAATTCTAACTTTAAATCAGATAAGTAGACAATAATTAAACAACCTAGTATTAATTCAGTTCTGGTAAAATTGTATTCTTCTTTCTCAATTTTAAATATACTTTCTTTTTCAGATCATTTGTTATGAAACCATGCACCATCAGCAGTTTCGAAAAATCTTCAACGAGAGAAATTTTTAAGGATTTTATTGGTAACTTAACAGAGTAATAATTCATTGAAATTGAAATTGTTCAGAAGTTATTATATATATTCGAATCGTGAAGTTCATACATAGTAATCCTGCATCCTGGAATTTTCGAGATCAGTTATAAAAAAATCCAGTTAAAGTTTTAACCATTGTTTTAGAATATATACTATATATATGTAAAAAAAAAATTATTTTTTATTTATCAAGTTGTATACGCAATAATAATTGAGAATTAGGATACTTATGATGTGTTTATATACCCCATTGTTCTCCGTTTTAAAGTCTACTTCAAATTTCAGAATCTTTTAGGCTAATGACGGAAATCTTCAAGTCGCAGGGCTTCTTATTTAAAAATTTTCCCCTGGGCAATAAGCTTATTCACAAGCCTCCATGCAATTCCGTACTGCATTTCTATCATATTCGTCATATTTGGCGGAAAATGTTTCAGCAGAATAGCTTTCAGACACAATTTGTTATTACAGCACAAGAATTTTTGGAGATTTGATAAGTCAAAAATGTATGCGTAAGTCTTTTGAACGAATTTTAACCAAAAATCAAAAGCAATGATTACGTGAAATTACACAACAAGAAGGCTAGAGGCGTTTAAAGTGTACATATATTTAATCAAGATCTAACTTTATAGATAGAGCCTTAGCCAAATGTGAAAATAACGAAAATAATAAGTTCTAACACTGCAGTTTTTATAGATTTCAAACGTCCACCATTTTCCATTTTAATTTTAAATCCCGTTCTAAATTTGAATGTTTAAAATCGTTATTAGTAATTCGGGGCGCATTAGTGGTAACTATGGCTAGTTTTATTACGATTTCACCTCCTAATGTAATATCTAAGAAAACCCTGAATATATCAAATGCATTAAGCTCTTCATGCTTTAAAATAGAAAAGAAAACGTCAATAAAAAACTGGGTCGGCAAAAAAAAATAAAGTCGGTAAAAATATTGCTTGACACAGAAAATTAGTCATCAAATTCGACCCCAGGGTTTTTTCTTTGAACACTGTGGACGAGGTTGATTAGTCACCAAACTAAAATTTAATCACTTTTTGTGCTCCATATGAATATCAATTCTCCATGTCAATTTAACACTCAACGCTGTCAAATATCAACACGCTATTTGTTTTGACCTAAAATCACACAAAAAGGAGATATCGCGCCAAATGTCACTTTTATCATTGGCTTTCTGCACATTCTAACAAATTTGACGGTAAAATCACGCTAAATGATAATGTCAAGCTCGGGATATCGCACTTACTCGTGCTTGATACAAAAAATGTGGTAAAAAATGTAATTAGAGCAAGGAATCTAGATTTTGGGCTCGCATACCCTTTTTCTTTTTAAATTGTCACACACCTGAAAAATGTAACGCATAAGCACACCAGAAACTTCGAGCTCGCAATGACGCCAAAAATGTCGTTTTTTAATGATTTTTAAAAATTATAAAAAACCTGAAAAATGTAACGCAAAAGCACACTAAAAACTTCGAGCTCGCAATAACGCCAAAAATGTCGTTTTTAAATGACTTTTAAAAAATATAAAAAACCCTGAAAAATGTAACGCAAAAGTACACTAAAAACTTCGAGCTCGCAATAACGCCAAAAATGTCGTTTTTTAATGATTTTTAAAAATTATAAAAAACCTGAAAAATGTAACGCAAAAGCACACTAAAAACTTCGAGCTCGCAATAACGCCAAAAATGTCGTTTTTAAATGACTTTTAAAAAATATAAAAAAACCTGAAAAATGTAACGCAAAAGTACACTAAAAACTTCGAGCTCGCAATAACGCCAAAAATGTCGTTTTATTTAATGATTTTTCAAACTTGTAAAAGAACTTAAAAATGTAACGCAAAATCACACCAAAAACTTCAAGCTCGCAATGACACCTAAAATGTCGTTTTATTTACTGATTTAAAAACTTTGTGCTCGCAATATCCCATCAAATTGATCGAAATTTGAAACGCATAATCACATCAACGAATGTGAGTGTTCCTATGTCACTGTTAATTACAACGCATTAACGCACTAAGGGATTTTGAGATCGCAATGTTACCCCTTTAGCTACAGTGAAGCAAAGTCCCCAACCACCTTTTATATATCGGTGACCTCTACAATGAGCAAAATTCTCAGGAACGGACGCGAAGGGTAAAATTGTCATTTGAAAAATTCTGTGTAAAGGACACCCCTCCCAGACTATATATTGTAAAGTAATAAAAGAAGTGAAGCCATTCTTCTACAGCGGAAACATTTTTGAGGTTCTGATGTTGTTCGCTATAGGAGTTTACTTTAAGTCGTTTGCACGAGTCACACATTAAATGCTCTCTTCAAAAAAGCTTTTCTCCGCCGAGAAGTTATTTCAATCAAGCATATATACTATATGTATTTTGAATGGCAGTTTAGCCTTTCCAAACAAAAAGTTCATAACTATTGAACTTGGAACATTTCGCGTACTCAAAACTGTCTCAGCTGCACAAAAAATAATACAGCACAATGTAGACGGCGACATTCCTTTCAGTTGTTATAATATAAATTTCATAAAATATTTTGGCAAAAAATATCAAGAATACCATTATTGATTGGACATACGTCAAAACAACTGAGTGACATCACGCATCTTTTACGCATTATGTCGGGAGTACATTCTTTGCAGAAAAAACAGTTCTTGTAAGCAAATGTATATTTCTTTAGCATCAAATTACTTACGAACCTGAATTCACCTCTCTACCAAATATTTCAAATAAGTAGATCATTTTTTAAAGTTAAATTTGTGTTGTTTTGTGTTTGTCATCGGTCGAAAAAGTATATCCCAAGGCAGGTAGGTATATCCTGTCGTTCTCTTATTTAAGTCTATTTTTTACTGAAATACTAAACTCCTGTTTCAGCTTCAAAACTTGTACCGTTTTCACAGAATAACAACATGTTGGGGTAACCTTTGAATTCTCGAACGCGTTTAAAAGAGATTTAAAAAAATTTAGAGTACGTATATGTGAAACATGGAAGCATAATTTTTATTTTAACACACACTTCATAAAAACGTCGGGTGATTTCCAGTAAGGGCAGCTGTCGGAAGAGAATTGTTTTGTATTTCCGCAAAATATAAAATGGCTGCAGACGTAAACAGTTTGATTTCCAATTTTCCCGAATTTTAATTCACGTCAAAGTTTGTTTATAGTCGCAAACAAATAATTATCATAGGGAGGCTTTTGTTTTTCCGACTAAATGACAACTTTAGCTAACACTGCAATCACGGAATAAGAAGCAAAACTCCACAAAAAAGATCGTTGCTACGTGCTAAAAAATACGGCGAAGTTAACGTTCACAAAGTCTAAATTTATCTCCTATTGTTAAATCATACGCCGAAATAATAATTTTCATCAACATAGATTTAGAAGTTCTTTTTAATCAACAAATTTAAAAACCCTTTAAATTATTCTATATATTACATCTTAATTATATACAAATTTCACTTGCTTCAATTTGCCTAAAAATAAAAAGGAACATGCCATTAAAGAACATGGGTAAGAAAAACAACGGCGCAGACGACAACGACAGAAACAGAAACAGCGACAAAAACAACGACAACGAAAATAGCAGCACGACAACAACAACGGCAACAATAACAACCAAACAGGTACAAAGCTTACGACTTTTCGTGGAGAGTGAGAACAAATAATGTCTTTGAGAATTTTTAACTGTTGTTTGAGCATACAGCATGTTTGTTAGAGAAGTTGTAAATATTTGAAATTTGCTTTCTTAACAAGAAAAAAAAATGCAGACTTAATAAAAGTGAGGAAAATTTGTTCTGTTTTAACAAGAAGTGGCAACGTTAAGAGTACAATTAAACGTTTTTTAGTTTTTTGCTGTTTTTAAGGTCTGCTGCAATATTTGACTCGAAAAGAATGGAATTGTTAAATCAAAAAACTTATGAAAAAGAAAGAACAAGACTTCTTAAAGGGTTTACAACCAATTAACTTCAACTAAAAACAAACAAAACAAGCAAACAAACACACACAAAAAACAAACAAAACAAAACAAACAATAATTTTCATACCAAAGTTGCAACTATTTGCCCGTTTTGAAGAAAAAGTTTTTTTGTTGACGAATTGACCGGGTGATGAATCTTAGTACTTTTAACAAGCACGTTTCGTCCACAAAACGTCTAAAACAGAGAAACATTTATTGCCACTTATTCTATCCTATAAAAAAGAAAAAGCGAAAACTAAAAAAAATGACGTCACAGTAATTTAAAAAAATAAATTGGATATTACAAAGAAAATCTAAAAGCAATATAAACTTTACTGTAATTTGTAACTTTCTTTCCATTGTTTCGTGTGACGTTGTGCTGAAATTAAATAAAAGACATCCTAAACTCTGATTGAACCAGCAAGATTTTCCGTTCCATCTGTTCCAAGCAGAACAGTAAGACGAAAACTGTTTGAAAAAAGGTCTTCAGGTTGCTTCTATCAAAAAGACTGTGAAGAAGTTTAATAAACAGAACAATGAAAGGTAATGAACAGTGGCAGAAGAATACCTCTTTCTTTGGCGATACTGGGTACGAGATAGCAATCTTGATCTGTCAATGGATTTTAGTTGTTCTTTGCGCACGGCCTAATTTATTTAAAACAAATAATTAGTTAAGTGAAAATAAAAATAGTCAAGAGTTGACGAACCACGGTAACAATCTTCCACGAAAAGGAAGACAGGAGAAAAAAACCGAAAGCATAAATCGCAGATACTGACGTCTTGCGCGTCTTAATGTTATTGTCGCGCTTTAACTCTTCGATTTCGAAGTACGCCAAGTGGCGTCTCAAGGGGGATTTTCACGAAACGAATTGAACAACGAATTCGCTTTTTAATTTTCACGGCAAAATAAATTCGACGCCAAATTCATTGTGTACATTAGTTAACCGCGTTCTGATTAGACTAAAACTAGCAGCGAAACATTTAGCCGCGAAAAAGTATGAACTGTTTCTACTTTTCAGCGAAGCGAATATTTCGATGCAAAATCATAACAAACAAAACTGCGCATGCTCAGATACAATTTGCTTCGTGAAAATGTCCCTTTAGCAAGGCTGAAATACCAACATGCCTTCAATTGGCCATAACTCGTGACCACCCAACTTTGAGATATCAAGAAAATTAAAGAAAGAAATTTTCCATCTGGCAGTGCTCGGGGTCATTAACCTTTAGGTAGGTGGCCGGAAATCGACTTTAAAGTCGGAAAATTGCCAGCAGCCTTAAAAGCATCAAAGATGGAGTATTCGTAAGAAAATCACCTGTAAGATGGAGTAGTCCGAGGTACGGTCAACGAAATTGACAAAATCTTGGTATGTTTTCTCTTCTTGAGTGTGGCTTTCTTTGATCTATAAGGAGAAGTGCGAGTTAGTCAAGACTGCATACATCATCATTTTTTTTTCTTTAGGGTATAAGACCAAAATAATAGTAAGAATTTTAGCAACAGTGGAATGAAGAGATTATAAGCTTCATGAGTCTAGCCTTTTTATAAAATCTAAAAACTTACCGAACGTGGAAAAATTGTATCGTTATTTTGTAGATAGGGGAGGATGAATTCCACCATGGATACCGCCAATGAGGGATTCCACTAACGTTATTTAGAACTCAAAAAAACTGCTCCGATATGGCTGAACTTAGTGATTTTTTAACATTTCTCTATTTTGCAACTTTTATGAAGAAACTTTAGTAACCTTATTGTAGGAGTTTCCATGACAATTGCGTTGTTAAATATGGTCCCAGAAATAAATATTGAATTTTTGAGCATTGTTTAAACTTTTGTATTGTTCCAAAAAGTAAAATATAAAAAGGGGAGTAACATAGGAACCATTTACCAAACAAGATTCACGTGCAAACCAATTTGCATAATGTTCAGCGCCGAAAGCAAGAGTTATGAGAAAAATACTCACGTCATAGGTAAATTGCTGACTTCAGAATTTTTTCCCCCACTAATTTATTTTATTTAAGTTAAATTAACAAAGTTTAAGCCATTCAAAAGTTATTTAAAGTGGTTAAATACCCCTCCCTAAGGGATTTTTTTTGACTAAAAACAGGGTGGCGACAGTTTAAAACTTCGTAATTTTAGGAGATTTCGAGGACAAATTTTGAGAGAAAACACTAAAAAACGTATCAAAAAGTATTACATGTTTAAAGGTTTTTGCTGATAATCGAACCTTGTCTTTTTAAATGCCAAAGAGGTTGCTCATTTTAAATTGAAGTAATTACCTATATTATAATACCCGTATACGTCTGTCTGTCCTTCTGTCTGTCACACAAAATGGTAGCTTAGCTGTGCAAGTAGCGAGACGCACGCGATGCGGTATAAAAAGGACGGGCGAACCCGTGGATTGTTCCACGGGCTAACGACTAGCGTAAATATAATTCATATGTTCTGTTGCAAGATGAAAACATGCACAATTTTTTGTAAAGTAAAAGGGAATAACCAATTTTAAAAGATTTTAGGTTAATTAGATTTTAGGAGGTGTGGGCACGTAAAAAGTGCTGCACACATACAGCACGCAACACTCGTCGTACTTGTAAGGTTTTAAGTGAATAAATAAATCTCTCTCATTTGACTCGATATATCAATCAGTTTTGCTTCTTCTTAACAATTCGTGCTTTCAATCAATAAAAAATAGTTTTTTTTTGAGGGAAGGTGGGCAAAGAGGAATCAGACATTACCTTGCTGTAAAATTCCCGTTCATCAACCAACTGTTCTTCAATATCATTTTCAATAAGAGACTTCTACAAAGAAACAAAAGGAAAATAAAAAAAAAAACGATAAGGAGATACTAGCGAGTTTTGTTTCGAATTACATGTTGCATCGAAAATGATTTAAGTTTCAAGGGCATCCATCTTCTTTTACACATGTTCTGAAATTCCGGATTTTTTTCTCTGGCTAATTTGCTCTATCTTTTTGACAAATACTTAACATTTCTAAAGAGAATTTTAAATCAAACCACACTTTTATAGCTGCTTTTCCCTAAATCTGTCACGACTTTCTGTCCATCTTTCCTGACCAAAGAGCTGGCAGCCTGCACTATTATCACACCTTTTAAAATTTTCTAAGAACCACTGAATAAGACAATGCTTTCGCACCCACGCTAATAATGGCTACTCTCCCTTACGTGATTGTAGGGCCCCCAGTGGGTGCCTTTTTTGAAAGTCATTGTGATAGTTTAAATAGCATTGCCCTACTCTCTGAACTGTTGTCAGAGAAATCTACATACTATTAAACACAATAAAAAAGTCCAACAGAACTACATATCCAATTAACATCATTCTCTTTTAAAGAACATATTCCTTATTAATGAGTGCAGACAAAGAGTGAAGCCAGGGAAACGAGGTCTAGTATTTAGACACTCTACAATCAGGTAGGGGAGCGTACTGACCTGAACATTAGCTACAGCTGCAGCTTTCTCCTCAAATGTAAAGATGATTCTGTCCATGCATTCTTTATCCGGTGATACTGGCTCTATATTTTCCAGCATTAGCTCCGACCTTATTTCTTGCCATACTTCCATTGTCTAAAAAGAAGACTAAGTACAAAATTTCCCGGAGAATAAAACAACGCCTTTAGCTGTTCTCAAAAAACACGTTGTTTTGTTACCATAAAGGAGCTAAGATTCACAGTAATTCACAGTTTCTGTTTATATTACGGCAGCCGATTTTTTCTCCAGTGTTGATAGTTGAAAACCCACCACCTACCTTAAAATCCAAATATTTTTCAATTACAGACAGTACCACATAGTCCGCTGAAACCAGGCCAGGTAAGTTGTTGAAGCCTATAAAAAAAAAGAATTAAACTGAAATATTTTACTGTCGATATATTTATATAACAAAACGAAAGAAAACTTAAATAAGCGCATCTTCATGTACTTTAAATTCCAGTAATCATCATTATCAATCATTAATATAAAATCGAAACTGTTTTTCGGTTATTTTAACGTTTCACTTGCAAATTTTCGCGAATTCTTGACCTTGCATTCTGCCCGTGAAAGTTTCTGCCCCCCCCCCCCCCCCAAAGTATAGTTTTATTTTAGTTAGAATACCAGATCGATTATATACAAGCGATGGAGATACATGAGGGTATATGGAAAAAGAGAAACAGGAGAAATATCTTCAAAGCAGAGATTAAATTTAGGATTTTATGGACAAGTAAGAAGAAGCTGTGCCATTTTTCGAGTTAAGAGCAGTAAAAATATGGACTTTTTTTGTCGAATCTTATTAAAGAAAATTACATAAAAAAAGGTTTGTTAAGCGATAAAAATGAACAAGAAAATAGCATATCACTTCAGAGAAGGTTCGCAAAATTGTAAAAAATAAGTAAAATTTAAAACGACGATAGCCACATTTTCAATATTTTTAAAGGCTTTTTTTTTGATGATTTTTATCAGCCTGTAATAATTTTTCGGGGAAGTATGGCGAACTTAAAGAGACCATCAAAACTTTTAATATATTTTAAAACTTATTTAATGATATTAAAAAAATATTTTGATTTCTAAGGGCCTTTTAATGGTTTTCAAGGAAGGAGTGATCGCCATAAGGACTCGCTAGAGATAACTTCGCTTTAAAATTTTTAGGAGTTTTTCCCTGTCTGCCTAATCTAAGATACTTGGGAAATTAAAAACAACTGTTATGTTTTTAAGTATCAACCCTTTGCTGACGACGCTGAATATCCAACAACGCAGTAAAGAAACGCAGTAAATACACAATCATTCAACTTACCAAGTTTGCAAAATATACTGTATATCTTAGCCCTTAGATTATCAGCTACTTCCACAATTGCTGGACTGGCAAAAGAAACTGGTAACGACACAATACCATGTGACTCCTGGCTGGCTGTCATAAGTGGACAACTCGTATCTAAAGTAAAAAACATGGTAGAACAGTGAGTTGGAAGGAAACTGAAATATTCCTACAATTAACTATTTTTTTAGTTCTCGATGACGTCACCAAATACACATGCTTCGTATCTTCGAAAACAAAAAAAACTTTCACAGGAGAAAGAAAATTTTGAAATTACTCTCCACCAAGCACTTATCAGGATTATGTCGTAACCTAAACTGCATTAAGAGTCATAAATCAAAGTTCTATTAAGGGTCACTTAATAAAATTTATTTTTTCCCTGTTTCTAAATATTTTTGCTTCATCAACCCCTCAACCAACACGCAACTGATGTAGCAAATATTTTTTACATCGAAGTAATAAGTAGCCCCAGTAAGGCAGCTATGAAAAATTTTAGGAATTCACTTTCTGCTCGAAAACATGAGGAAAATGTACAAGAACATTGAAACCTTATGACTATTTTTGAAATTTCTTTACATATTAATGAATATTTTAGTTAATATTTTGAAACTTTAGTTTTAATAAACATTTTCATTCATCACTGAGTACAAATTTAGAATTTCTTATCTTTCATAAAAAAGAAAAACCACCGTCGTTCCAAAAGACGGGAAAACGCAAAAAACTTCTGCTTATGATATCCACGTGTTGAAATAGACATCACAGGAAGTGCTTAATAGGGACAACAGGTACTAATGCAAAAGAACTGCCTGCAAAGTTTAGTTCTTTATAGGATTAACCCTTTCTATTTTTGCGTACAAAAACAAAACCACGGACCGTGCTGACGAAAGCACCTAAAATATAAAGTACCCGAGAAATATTAAGTACCCGTAATAACACCATAGGCATCTCTTCTCACTCCAAACTTCTTCTCTTCTTCTTTCCACAAATCAACTAGTAACTTTCCCACAGTTTTCTCCTTTTTGCCACGCCATAACATTATATGTGGTAAACACTGAATAGAAGAGAGTCACATTTTAATACCAAAAACTTCAGACAAAAACAGGTTTCGTCGTTGCAACATTGGCAACGAAAGAATAAACTACGTTTCCATCAATCAAACTGCAATTTTATAGCCACATAGCTGACGAAATTAAAAAGCCTGTTTTTTTAAGGCGACATACATATTAATAACTAGTCCAAATTGGATACTGAACAGTTTAACAATGAATGAAGACTTTAAAATCACACCTAGCCTTGCTATATTTTTTATACATCAATTTAATAAACTTAAATTACAGATTAAATGACACTTTCTTACATTTGTATTCTCTGTCAAGTCTAATATGGTCCCAAGCACAACATTTTGCATGTTTTCTGGACATTCCTGTGAAAAAAAGACATTGGATTTTTCATTTACAGTGACAAAGTTATGATACTAAGCTTGCCAATGATTCAAAACAAATAACAAGTTGTAGAAAATAGAAGCCGAACTAAGAAGATAATCATGAAGTTTTAAATACTGTTAACGCCCAGTCCCTATTAAACGCCCACCTGCAAATCTCGAACATAAAAAATAAACGCCTAGGGTGCTAATTATTAAATTATTAATTTACGGTTAAAATACCCAAAAAAGTAATTTTAGCGAATAGATTTTCAGGAAACGAGTGTCTACAATTGTTTCGTGGGAATTAATTTTTGCGAATAACGAAAAAAAAAATGCTCCTAGCCAGTGAAACGCAACGAATGTGAATGTTTAAAAATAGAGTGGTCATGTTAGAATGGTTTATGAAAATAGTCCTCATATTTTTGCAAGGCTCCTGCGATGTTTTCTCATCAAATCAATTTATGTGGACTCTACCAGATTCACATAATTTTTGCGAGAATTGGTTTTCGCGAATGTCCGCTATAAAGTTAGCATAACGTTTTCCAGAAAATAGGGGACGTACGTACCTGCAACAAGTCGAGCAATAAGAATGCACCTTCCTTTTCAAGAAATGTTATTTCGTTCATAAAACAACCAATCACTGACGACCTGTTTGTAAAAAAAGAGAGAAACAGTGATATAGAATATTTTCTTTTTTGAAAACCATAATGCTTCGAATAAACGCTTAGGATGTTCGACGTTTTTTTGATTTTTATTCTTTAAAAGAAGTAGGGAGGGGAGGGGTTGTTAGAAGCTTGTCTCTTGTTGATAGCAGTACCATTAGGCACCGAAGAGGCTATCCCGGGTAAATAATTGCAACGGTAATAATAAATATTTCTCCACATAAAGAATACCCCAACATCAATATCTTCATCACCAATTATCTTAAAAGAAGATGCAGCATCGACCACATCTTTCTTCAGTATTAGTGGATTTTTTTTTAATATTCTTATGAAATTCAACATTTGCATTCGGATTCGTTAAAAAGAGGGACCGTGTAATAGAAAGGGGAAAGACGTTTTTTTCAAAACGTTACGGGGCACAGTATTTTCCGGATACTTTCCGGATACTTTATATTTATACTTATTTTCAGAATTCAAAGAAGCATGACATATTTTTAAAGACATACCAAATGCAATCTGTTGCATAGAGCACAAGTTTTTGTTGATTTAATGGACCATTCACAATCAGATATCCTCTCATATACTGCAACAAAACACCAACGCCAGATTCACCAAACAATTCCTAAAACATACAACGACTACAGAATATCCAATCCACTTTCACCTTAAAAGTAACCAAGGTTTTTCAGGTTTCTAGTGTTTATATTTCTCCAATGCCACCATTATTTTTAAAACAAAATCAAAAACCTCATATCTAGCACAGCCATTCAAAAAGAAAATCCTTTAAATAACTTTTTCAACATACTATTTTCCACACATCAACAGAAATAAGCTTGTAAAAACTGATAAATAATATATATAATGCCTCCAAAAGAACCAAAAGAACTTTGCATAAAACATTTTTCTTGGAAAGAAAAAACTTTCCCAGGTTTGTTATGAGACAAATGCATTCAAAGTATTTTAAGTACTCATTTTCCCAGGTTGTCAGACATTTCGGCCTAGCAAACATACAAAACTAGATTTTGCAGGTTTTTCCTGAACCAATTCTTAGTATTTTAATTTCTTAATTTTTCCAGTTTCTTTCATCTGAAAACCATACAAAAATATACCATTCCTATATTATATATTTTTTTAAAAGAAGCAGAGTTTACAACAATAATCAATCACTAAAAACAGAGGTAGTGCTTTGTAGCAATACATACTTTTCTGTGGACATCTTCATCACACAATAAAGCCAGAATCAACATCATATCACATTGCAACTCAATATCCACTGCATCATTGCTGTCAGTGCTATGACTACATGAATCCAGTATAGCTAAGAAAAAACAACAGGATAAAAATGTTCAAAATTGTGAAAGTCAGATTCATTCCCTTTTTATGGTAAAAAATTAAACTTTTATGCATGGCAAAGCAAGAGTAAGTAACCATAATAATTTTAGTCCCTTTAAATGCTTATTTTAGAAAAGAAACTTAAAAATAAAATACAGACACTTAAACAAAATAAGTCAATTATAACAGGGGGTAAATTTTTACTTAAAAACAGAAAACCGTATGTCTATAGTATATTTATATCTTTATTACTTTTGGTCGACTTCAGTGATGTTTTTTTATAGAAATATTTCTTATAAATACCTACCTATCAACTGCGCGATCAGGCCTTGATCCGTTAAATCTTGGAGAACTTCCTCATCTCCTGTGGAGCACATGCTTCTGATCAGTCGTATACAGTATCTCATTTGAGCTCGCTTGCTGCCCCGTCCACCCGTACCATAGAAACTGTTACCATGACCACCATAGTCATCTAAAACACAATATAAATTAAAAATAAAGCATCCTGTACTGAGTTCATTAATTGATTGATGGAATATCGGGTAAGCATATATGATTTACCATTGTATTCATTATTTTTGTCACTATTTAAAAGCAATGTGTTCAAGTCACGAAATATGTAATTCTTCAGTGTAATTATTTGATACTAATTTTTTATACATTTGTCATCTTGATTAACATTTTTACAATAATAACCGTATTTTGTCAGTTTGTTAGGCAAAATCAGGTCATGCTAAACTACACCTGAAATTTTAAAACTAAAAATGACATATGCAGTACATTTTTATCAGTTTTGCTGCCACAAGATAACTTCCATGAATTTCCAATGAGCTAACAACTAGTACTACCATATTTCTTAAAAAAATTGCTCATACTTATTTATGGAACTGATATTGAGCCCAATTATTATTGAACATGGGTATTGGCAACCCAATAAAATTTTTTGCAAAATTTTAGCTATTTTCTCAGAAATTAAACTCGTAAAAACCTTAATTTGCTTATTATTGCAAAAAAATTTATTATGCAATTCGAAAAGTAACGAAAATGTAACAATAAGACATTGTTTATCTTGTTGATTAAGTTTGATGATCACACAATTAGCATAAAAAAAAGTATTTCTACAAAATTGAAATTCACAGAAGATTACCATAAAAAATTCAAAGTTTTCTCTACTAAGCAAATGTTAAGCAATGTTTCCGCTATCCCTGATGGATGGAAACAAAGTTTTTTTTTGGATCCTGCACTACAATCTGATCAAAGAAATACGCCTATACAGAAAGGAACTTTAATATTACTGCACTTTCTTTAGTGCAAACATTCAAAGAGTTTAAAAATGGAAAAAAAATATGGACGATATAATGAATAATTAAGGTATTGCACTATACGTGCAACAGATAAAGAGCCGACAAAGTAGACAGGCTTTTTTGCTTTATTTTTGATGTACCTTTAAAAAAATAATCTAGTTAACAGACAAACTTGAAGGACAAGAAGTAGTTATTATTAAGAGGCTCAAATACCTGGACCAACACACCAATCAAGTAGGTTCAACAATCTTGCATTGCCTTGACATTCCATGTATTGATTTACCAAAAGAGGTGCAAGAACAGCCAAGACAGACATTGCTTGCAATTGTATCTCTTCAAACTGTGCTGCACTCCATAACGTATTTGTTGATTGTGTGATAGGTTGCACATATGTAAATAAAGCATGCAACACATAACATTTCGACATGATTTGCAAAGATTCACTATCATCACTTAGCATCACTAAGAGGTTTAATAGTAATTTCTTTAACTCAAAATCCTCTGGAGAGGATTGAATTTTCATGTTCTCTACCGTCTCGTTTCTTGTGGGAAGTTCCGGAGAAGTACAGAATAATGACAATGTTTTTACTAGACCACTTTCAACGATGGCTGACTTTGTGCATTTCGAAGCGACTAAGGAGATGATGATGAGAATATCATTGCGTAACTGTCGATCAGTAAGACTGCAGCAGTGGCTCATCTGATATGTGAAAGTGGCATGCAAAGAACTGGAAAATAAATACAGAGAAAATCAATAGAAAAAAAAACCCTGATTGGTATAATAGATATTTAAAATTTTTATTTGGCAGCTTTTTTGAAAATAAATATTATCAAAATCCTATTTTGGGAGATGCCATGGCCAGAGTTGCTATAAGTGGTCAGAGAAAAACTGAGCATTTTTATCACTAACTTTCTACTTTTTTACCAAACAGTAAAGGGTATTTATGATATCATTAGCAAATCACTCTATAAACTCTTTTTATCCACTCATATGGTCAGTGATAAAAGACATTTTCTTAGAAAAATAGTGACGTAGTAGCAAATTGCTTGCAAATAGCTGACAGCAAATTTTTATTTACTGTCAGCCATTTTCCTTTATGCTATACTTTATTTTTTCCTATGTTACATGAACAGAGCTTGAACCATTTAAAATTATATAAGGTGGTTAGATTCCCCTAACACTGGTTATTTTTAATCCTGTGATCAGTTTATGGAACCATATCAATCAGCATTAGAACATCAAAAATTTGACAAAAAACTAAAATTAAGTTACATTGCTCCAAAAGCAGAAATGACAATTGATTAAGTATTTACAATAAACTAATTTGATATAACTAATATATACCAAAAAAGTTCAAGATTTACAAAATCACAAACAGTGAAGAATTCTATTGGTTTAAAGTTAAAATATTAATACATTCATCAAACGAACATAAATTGAATACTTATTCTTGAATGAACTTGCGTGTTTTTTATTAAGCGCAATGTGCACTAAATGTTTTTCCAAAGGTAAATACACAAATTTCAATACTCCTGTATGATAAGACCATAAAATAAGAAAGTTAATTTTTTTAAAAAACACACATTTATATCCACATTCCACATTTATATTAGAAGCTATAAAATGATGATAACAATCTTTCAAATAAAGATGGCCTAAAAGTAATGTAGCTATAAAACCCTGATTTTATTATGAATACTGAACAGACAAACCGAAATAATATCTTCAATAACCTGATTTTATTGTTGTAAAAAGATGGAAACAAAACGTAGCTAATAATGACAAAGTCATCTATATTAATATTTATTATCCTGCTCAGGATTTTGGATGTGACACCGCTCATTTTTTTTTGGATAAAATTCTCTCTCATTAAAAAAATCAACACTTTAATGGGGGACTGCGCTTGGTCATCTATAAAATTGCAACAAGAAAACAAATTATATGCAAAAAATTAATTTAAAACTGGCTAAGGCAAATACAACACGTTTTAATACTTCTACAAACGATAAGATGAGGAAAGGAAGGTGAGCGACTTGTTTTTTTACAAAATTCCCAAGTATTTAACGCTCAGAAAGTTATAAAGGTTTAAAATGACGAAAAACGAACTTTCTAATACAGATAATTCAAATAAAAAAATAGAAACTCACCTTAAGCATGCATTACAGCTAAGCTGGCCAGAAAACTATAAATAGAGCAACCCAAAAACTTAGATCCTATAAGCTGAACACTGGAATCAAGATCAAATATATGATTTTAATGACAAATATAAAACTAACTTCATTTGGATCACCGTTTTGTAACAAATTCCATAACGTTTCCACAGCAACAAATAATAGCCTATTAAAAAGAAATACATTTTCAGATGCAAAACATGCAAAGAAACATTATTATATGCTAAAATTAAAATGATCAGGCCAAAAAAAATTGCCAATTTAACTAAGTTCTTTGGTGTGAGGGCCAGAGTAAGATCACTTATTATATAATTTTCGCTTTATTAAAACATAAAATTACAACGATATGTTTACATTCTTTTATTGTAGAAGCTCATATATAAAGTTCTTTATTAGAAGCTTACAATCTTCGTTCACGTTGCTAAACAACTTTAGCGTTTAGTTTTGTTAAGAGCACGTCTACTGCAAGCTAGTCTCTCTGGGGTAATGACTAGCTTGTTACAGACAGTTGAAAAAAACCACCACACGTATTACTTTTGATGACAGATGTACATTACATGCAAGATTAAAAACACTGTATTTTAACAATTCATACATACTTATAAGACCTGACATCTGTTTCTAAATGTTTACAGATACAGAATACAGCATCTGTTTTTAAAATGTCATCACAGTTTAAATCTAAAAAATAATTATACAGAAATTTATTAGTTAGCTTGCGTCATAGTAGTTAACAAAAAATTGTAGCCTAGCTATAACCCCTGTGTACTTGTACCTGAATTTGAAAGTTTGTTTAAAGATTTTAATAAGATGTATCGGGAATCGTAATCGTTGTCAGGTATTTGACCAAGGTACTAAAAAAGATAAAGCAATGTCAATGAAATGATGCAATCATGATTTTCTAAAGATGATTTCCACCTTGTTATACTGCTGCTTCTTCAAAATATATAACTTTATTTTTTTAATTATTTTGTTCCTTGCAAAAAAAAATTCATTGTATAAAATTGAAACACGATTAAAAAAAATTAAAAACTACTAAATTTAAATAGAAATAAACAATTTGGATTAATAATGTAGCTTGCTATAAAAAGCTTGACTAAAAATGTAATTTCTTCTTTCTTTTACATAATGATTGCTTTTTACTAGCTTGCAATGACTTTCTTTTTTAAACTTCTAAGGGGAACCCTAACGGTCATTCAACCAATGTATCATTGTTGATCAAATAGGCATACCATAAAGGACCAAACATACCTCTGCAATTGATTTGCAAATTCGACTTCTTTCAATAGTAGTTTTAACAAACGTTTGTGACACTGGCTTTAAATCTAAAAAGAAAAGAAAAACTTGGACAACTTGGAAAGCAAATTGTAAATGCCTTCCTTTATCTCTAGCCTACGCACGTGCAAAAGTAGTAATTTTGCTATCTGTAGGGTAAACAATATCGAACATTTTACAATATCAGCTTTATTTAAAAAGTAAAAAAAAACTTGCCATTATCTCGACAATTTTTAGATTTTGATGTATACAAATCTGATACTGCTTTGCCAATTACAATTTTAATCTTCACAGGCGATTCCTCACCAATTTGTCCTTTAATAAATAAAATTTAACATAACATATAAGTAAAGCATATCTAAGGTTTTTGCATTTTGGTAAGTTTCATGAAAATTATAGAAAAAATTCAACAATCCTAATGTGATTCAAGTTACAAAAGTATAATTATACCCAACGTTGTGAGGTGTTCTGGTAATTCATGCATATATTGCTCTTCATCAGATGATTTTGACTTCAAGAAAGGTTTTCTAAATATTTAAAAATGCAATATACAGAGGGTTGAAATTTCGAATTTTTTTAGATTTTGAAATGTCAAAGTAAAATCCGTTTGCAAAAGTTTGCACACTGGAAGCACTGCAGACTACTTGCCTAGAATTCCTTGTTTCACTTAAAACTTTTTGTCAATGACCCATGTTTCAGAAGAGCCTAATTATTATAACTTATTTACAGTGGGTTGTACAACTTTATGGTACAAAACCAGCTTTTATATGAGGATGCCTCACCTGTCTTAATTGGATTTATATGTTAGTAACAAAAAGAAATTGATATCAACGTTATAATCAAGCACAACAAAAAAATAAACGGAGGAAAAACAAACATAATAGTCCAGGAGCTGTCAACAAATCTTTTTATGTCATTTTTAAGCATACATATTAAGCAGAATATGTCTCATTAATTTCCTTAAGTGTACATTTTTTCGGAACACCATTGGTCAGGTAGGAGGTTTTCAAATAAGGAGGTTGCTATAGGGTTCCAAAAAAATAATACACTAAAAGAAATTAGTGAAACAAATTCTGCTTAATAATCAGTCCTTTTAACTTAAGAAATCCCTCGTTAAACGACAAAAATTTTCTTCGTTCAGCTTCTTTTTTTTTAGTTGGCATATTTTACAAGTTGTTTTTATTTACTTTCGAACTTATTAAAAAACTACGATTTAGAATTTTTCTCTATTGTAAAATTTCTGAATTTTCAGTACCTTTATCAAAAATAAATGTTTAAGATTTATTCTCCTCTTCTTCGGGCACAAAGTTTTAATACTCTGAAAGCAAACATTATTCCTAAAGCATTAGGAACTTTTCCACCTTGTATTACTCGAACTAAGATGCTAAAATACTTTTTTAATCTTCATCAATCAAATTGGTTAGGTGGAACTAATACAAAACTTCCTTCCCTAATAACAGCTTTCATATCACCAATTCTACAATTTATTTTTCCCTTTAAAACTCTGATAACACTAATTAAAAAAAAATCACAACTATCCAAATAACTCCTGATATTTAACGAACGGGCATGCAATATATGCTTTATTATATACCTAACATCTCTTTTTTTTGTCAGACTTTTTTATTTTTCTATTACATTTTTGCTAAATAAAAGGCCCATGAAAGGGAGTAATGATATCGTTGTTGTTTTTAAAACGTAATCGATTTGAGGATTCGAGCGTTTTACGGAAGTCATTGCATTGTAAATTGAAAATATCAAAACAAGCGTGGAATGTCGCGTCAGTTATTGCACGGTTGTACGGAACATTTAGATTTATTGTATATAAAAAGAGTTGCCAGGTATGTAATAATATAAATTTTAGCACTCCCAACCCTTTTCAATAAAACAAACGTTTTGAAAGGAAGTATACTATTTTTGACAATTTTGCTAAAGTTTGCAAAATGTTCACAAAATCAGATTTTGTTCTGAGGAAACCTATTTAGCCATTTCTGTGCTAAAATCAATTCCAACTTAACTATCAAGTTTATCTTCAAACCTATCTAGTTCATTTTTCTTCGCATTAACAAAAAAATAAAGACCTTAGGGTACACCATAAGAACACCTATCTTACTGTTTGTGGAGGACTTCGATTATTACACATAACTGGAATACATTATCTCAAGAAGCCCAAAATTAACCTCTAGTATCAAAAAGCATCAAACACCATCCAACGCTTCCTAAGAATGGCCAGCAGGTTGCTATGGAAGTTGCTGTGCAGTTAATACAGCAAAATTTTAACATTTAAAAATGATAAAGACTAACTACCCATGTCATGTGGGGACAGAAAATGAGTAAAAAATAAGCAAAGTTACGCTACTTTTTAAGTCAGGACTTATTTATTACTTAAGGCATTGTTTGTCAGAAAATTCCTTTGCAATGCAGTCTCTCTAATTTAAATTTTTCGCACAAGCAACTTCATGCCAACATAAAATGTCAGTTAAGTGCCCATTTTTCTAACACATTCATCATTTGTGTTGACAATTTCTGAGTTAAATGTAAAGTAGAAATGCAGTATTGGCAACTACAAACTACAAAATAAACCTTTATATGTCAAGTTTATTCAAGACAAGTCTGTATGAGAGGTCAAATTACAGGAGATATTTTTTCTTTTGTTTTGAAATATATCTTCTGCGTGATTAAACAGTTTGGTTCTAATGATAGGGTAGTATGGCAGGTATTTTTTACAAATATTATTGATATGTATTTCCCAATCTTGTAAACATATTTTATAATAATAATACTAGAAAGTGAAGGCTAAACGAGAAGCAAATTTAAAACTTTTTTTTTTTCATTGACAATTTCAAAGAAAAATATCTCACAAGAATTTTCTTAATCCTCACTTAAATCAGATTAACTGTGCTAGTTTAACAGTTGTTTCTGTATCTTTTGACACTTTTCCTTGCTTAGGATGCCTGTATAGTCCTGAAATCAACCCCTATACTTTTTCATTATACCAGCTGTTTATTGCATTAACCTGATAGATTGTGGGGCCTTTTTCGCAACAACGAATTAACGCATCCAATCTGTCTTATCCCAAGCAATTTCGCCAATCTTTTTGACACGTTCCAATTTAAGGTTACAGAATAGTGTTATAAACAAAATCTTAAAAATACATTTTGTATTCACCTGTTGTTTCTTTGTGGGAAAACATTTATTTGGGATGAGTTGGCCTCATCCAATGTTCTTGTTGTGTGGAGGGCGTTTCTGACAGACATTAAGTTAATAAAGGAGTTAAGGATTGGTCGTTTTTGTTTTGTGAGGGTGAATGAAGGTGTTAAACGAGTGACGTTGCATGGGTTTTGTGACAGTTCTTTGAGAGTATATTGCTAAGTTCTTTATTTACAAATTAAAACTGCAACAGGCATTAAAGTATATTTTTTAACTGCAAAAACTAAAGTTGTGCCTATGAAAGAGATAACAATACTGCGCTTAGAATTATTAGGTTGTGTTTTACTGGTCGACCTTATTAGCCAAGTTAAAGCTGGAATGTGTGAGAGGATTGTGTTTGATGAGATTAAGGGTTGGACGGATTCGGAGGTGGCCTTGTGCTGGATAAAAGGAAAGTCGAGAAGGTGGAAGCCCTGAATTTACAGATACTTTAATTTAGGATATTTTTAAAAATATATGCTTGCAATACTGACCACTTCTGTGAAACAACTTCGATTTTGCATCCATTTTAGTCAGCAAATTATTGAAATGCACAATAATTTCTTTAATAGACTCTACACCAAAATTCCTAACCTCTTCATGCCATGTGCTTATATCAAGTAACAAAACAAGGTGCTTAAAAAGTGGAGATTGAGAAATGTTGTCAAACCTATCTTCCATACTCGTAATAATATTTAAAATAGTGTGCCCACAATATTCCCGCAAATTTTATGTCATGGTAATAGAAATCGAAATCTTTTTCCTCTATATTTTTAACAAATGAATTAGATCCATTATTGTGCTGTCTGGAGTGTCCAGAAACTTATCAATTAGAAGTTTCAACATCACCATCGTCCATGTTAACACTTAAATGCACGGAATAGCTTTAACAGGATTGTGTACTTTTTGTTTAAATGCAGGACTGAGTAGAGACAAATCGTCTAAATATATTGCCATGTATATTAGTATCAAAGCATCCATCAAACGCTTAAGAAAACCCTTTAACTGTGCTAGCTTCAACACCGGACTATCTGTCTGTGACTGTGACTCAACATGCGCCATATGCCCTATAATTGTAAGCATAATTTCCATTGATTTTAACTTGTTGCTGTTGATTAATTATTTGTTTTAATTGCACCAGTAAGAAAGGCATCTTAACTGCAAGCTCTAACCTAGGGTTAAAAAAATTAATAACATGAAACTGAGGAGAGTCAGCTTTCATTAGCATACCAACTCCATTGTTTTGTCCAGTGTTTACGGCAACATTGTCAACGTTTAAACTAGTGATTCGATTTCTAAAATCTATTATCCCAATTCTTTAGAAGACAGTCTTTATGCAGTTGTGATCCCTTGTGCGCTTGTGCACTGAGCTGGTTTAATAGATAAAAAGAGAAGAAAATACAAAAGTAAATACAAAATTTCCTTGTCAATGATGCTACTGTCTGTACTGCCATCGCTTAAGTCACAAAAATTATGTGTCAGGCTAGGTCTTTTCCTAAGTCTTGTTCCAATTTATTCCAAATAGAATCAATGAAATTTGGAGCAGTTGTATTATCGCGATAATGGTGAGCTATTTCTAGCTAATTGTTTTGCCAGGTAATATGCTGATTTATTAAAAAGCATGCGAGTTGCGTTATCATCTTCTGCATACATTTCTGATTGATTTAACAATACGTGTATCTTTAATAGCTGACTACATGCATGGAATTGCACCCAACTTCTTTTTTGTTTCAAGTTTGTCACTGTGTGTGGTTCAGACATATAATGTGATCTATATATTAATAGGCCTTGTGTGTGCGCACGGTGAGGCCAAGAACAAAAATATACGGGTCACTTTCTAATTTTTCCTTGTGTCCCCAAAGCATGGCGTTACGCCAAAACTTAATAAGTTAAAAAACGCAATTCAGGCGGTTACTATTTAAACATTCAATTTTTTTTTATTACTTTAAAAATAAAACTCTGTGTTTTTTTAAATGTTTTTATTTGTTTTGTTTTTTGATTTAAAAGCCCCACAGGGTGGTTATAGATAGAATAATTTAATTTTACCCCAGGTTTACAATGTGTGCGCCGTATCTCACGGAAAAAAGTTGTTTATCAACTGAAAAAGGAAACAGAAGCGAAGAAAGTTGTCTCTTTTTTGAAGTAATCCTGAAAAAGTTTATTTCGAACAAGGCATACCAATGCTTACTCATCATAAGGTTTGCTTAAAGCTCATTTTTGTGTTCTGGGAATTCGAATATGAATGTAATTCGAATCTGAAATGTAAAAAACCAAACCATTATTGTCGAACGAAGCTGGTGTTGTTAGTTAGAAATATTTCTAACGTACGGTGATTTAAGATCACAAAGAGAATTCATTGGAAATGTATCAGACAATTGTAGCTACACATTTTCAATTTGTTTTCTTTGGAATGAAGGGACCTACTGATAAAGTGAAAAAAAGCAGGTGTGTTGTTTAAATTATTTGGTAGAGAAATGAATTTGGGTGTATAACGATTTTCAGCCCTTTATTTCAGAGCTAAATTTTCCCTTAAATATTAAGTTTCTTGTTATGTCTTGAACTTGAAAATATTTCTTTATTTTGCAAGAATATACTCTGAAAAATGGGTCAGAAGTTTAGAATATCCTAAGAATATGTCTAAGATTGATTGTTTGTTTTAAATATCAATATATATATATGACTTACAAAATTGATTGGAAGTTTACTTTTTTTATTGTATAATATATATATCAAACAAACATAACTTTTTTCTGTTACCTTGTTAGCTAGCTATAGGAACTTATAGCAGGATTTATTTTATTAAGGAATTATATATTTTCAGGCCATAGTCATGCTAAGAACATATTGAGAATAATGAGGATATCATTTTTAAAAAAAGTTAAGAATATCGAGGCCAAAACGAAAACACACTGGTTTTATAAAAAAAGCGTATATATCATAGAGAAAAAATTACATAAACTGTAGAAAGTAATTTTTCTGTTGTTACTGTTTTTTAACACTACAGACTGTGCGATTTAGTGTTGATTTTGTTATAATAAACCTAAACTTAAATCAACATCCGTTATTTTATGATTGTTTAAAATATATTCGATTCTTAAATTCGAAAGCACTACATTGTTATCTTCTTTCATTTTATGCGTGATTTTGTTGATCATGAGTTTGAGTCTGTAAAGCAAACTGTTCCTTTTTGTTCTTTTAAGATTTTGGATTGAAATATTTCAGCAGATATATAATATAACAAATGATTCAAGTTTTTATATTTCTCCTTTATGTGTTGTCAACTATTAATTTCTTATATTTTGGGTATAACTTGGAATGTATGAATGCATGCAAGTATGCAATAGACTGAGTAGCTGATTTCGTAGGACTTAATGAAAAATGTTAGATTTTTTTAATGTTTGGTATCCTTTTTTCTCTGGTGTACTTCTAAAATGGCAAAGCGAGTATATAATTATAGTGTATTTTGGTTTTTACATAACGGTTGTTTCTTTTTGTTGCGTTTGCTTATATTTTTAGCAATTTGTTTTAGCGGATATAAACATAGAATAATGCAGACTGTGAGCAACCTCGATCCCAGGGCTTTTTTCTCTTTTTGCCATCCCATTATAAAAGAAACAGAGAGCCTGGGGTCCAGGTTGAAATTAGAGTTTTGAAAAGTCAAATTACTGTGTTGTATGTTTCTGTTTGGTGTCTCTTACAACGTTTAATGAGAGATTTAGTGGATTCTTCCACGGGAATTCAGCTAGTTTAATACTATTTTTTTTACAACAGATGTTGTTATAAAAATTTGTTATGCTGTTTATTCAGTTCTTCCATAAAGTGAGTGTACGAAGTGAAACAACATCTTTACCAATAAAATCACAATCAAATCTTGTCTTGAATACTTTTTCCTATTCTTGAATTGTTTTGTGACTTGCTTTTTTACCTTTACTTAATTTACTTTCACTTGATGAAGTCAGTTTCCTTACTCTTTTTATGAAATGTATGCAAACAAAAAGAGAAATATGTAATTAACAAAAGTTATTTTTACAGCTATGTTTTGAGCATGAATGAAACTTTTTTGTATAATAAATTATAAGTTTTTTTGTTATTTAATTGATTTTAAATTCTTATTTACATGTTTAAACAATAGGACGTATAGATTGTATAACATTTTTTTCACCTGTTGGATATTTGCAATAATAAAAATAAAAAAATAAAGAAACGGGTAAAACACGGAAAACAAAATTAATGCGTAATATATATATTTTAAGATTAGTTACAATCTGTGAAATTCATGTTTAACACACAGATTTGATCTGCTGAATTTTAAATTATTTTTTCAAACCATGTCAGTCGGGATGTCGGGAGAAAGATGATGTATTCATAAACACAAACAGCAGTCTGAAAAACATACCTCATAGTTGATACAAGCAAACAAACTAACTCTTCATATCTATCATCAAGAGCAATATATTCATGACACTTCTTTATAATCTGCATCAGTATAATCACATCGTTTAAATGCTACAAGGCTGAGTCAAGAAATTTTTCATATGGAAATTAGTACATCCTTTATTTAAAGCTTAAGCTTTCACATACAGTAGGGTAGTTCTTTTTGCAATTTAAATATAGTGTGCAAAGGGTAGTGACCCCCAAAGCACTCCTCTCCCATAACTAAAAAAATTATTACACCTGGAAAATTCATGGAAAATAAAAAAGACAACATTCTTTCTGTATGTGGTAGCTAATTTTTTAAAAACAAGAAATACAAAAACTCTGTAGGTAAATGCGTAAAAGTTTATGTCTGGGACCTTTAAGTTCATTTTCTACTGATAAATAAGGGTTTGCACTCCAACAATGTCAAAAATGATTTAACAACAAAACTTTATTTAAAAACAACAAGGGTAAAAACATTTTTTATAATGTAAAATTCTTCAGGACAGGTACTCACAACTGCTTATTAAGTATTTCGTAATATGTATGCCAAGTTCAAACACACTATGGTCTTGTATAAAATATAAAATAAATTAAACCAGAAACTCTTGATTAAGTGTTTGTTCCACTTCACAAGAAAAGATACTACACCATCTTTATAAAATGATGATAGATTCATGACTGCACGACAGTGCCTTTCTATTAAAGGTTTCTAAAAGTTTAGAGTTGAAAATCAATGACAGGTTAATAACAGTGCTTAAATAGCCACGTGGACAGATGTATTAAGTCACACTTGTTAATTATGATAATGTGAAATCGGAAGGAAATTTGAGTTTGTGTGCTCACTGCTGTTAAATTTAGATAAGCAGTGTCTTGAAGTCAATACCTAAGGACAACAGGCATATGTTTAAACAAAACCTAAGCAATTTACCAAGGGTAAAATGAGTAAATTAATAATGAGGTTTTCATCATCATCATTCATCAGTCTCGGCTTAACGTCTGTTTTCCATGCTAGCATGGGTTGGACGGGTATATTAATGACCCTCTTCCAATCTGATCTAGATTGTGTTAGATCTAAACTCAACTTCCTCTGTATCAAGTCTGTCCTTATAACCTCCTGCCAAGACTTTTTTAGTTTGCCTTTGGGCTTTGCCCTGGGAACTAACATGTCTCTACACTTTCTTACCCAATTATCCTCCTCCATTCTTTCCAAGTGCCCCAGCCAATTCAATCTTCTTATCTGGATAACATCTTTAATTCTACGGTTACTTAGCCTGCTTCTTAGCTCATCTGAACTCTTCTATCTCGTTACACATCCACCTAACCATTCTCATATCATTCCTTTCTAAGCAGTCAAGATCTTCCTGCTTCATTGCCCATGTCTCACTACCGTGCAACATAAAACTTCTTACACAGGCCTCATACAACCTACCTTTTACCTCAATTGACAAGACTCTACTAGTCAACAAAGAAAGTAACTCTCTGAACTTTTTCCAAGCAGAACCTATCCTGCAAGTAACACTTCTTCCAACACCCCTTCACTGCCCAACATATCACCTAAGTAACAGAAGTTCCCAACTATCTCTAACGAGCCACTGTTGTGCATCATTAAAGCTTGAAATACTTCATTCTCTATAATCTCACCTTTGCAATGCTTGCATACAAACTGTATGTCAGCTCTTAACCTTCCACCAATACTACTGACTTCTTATGTACCCAATGCTTGCAAGTCTGACAAAAAATTGAGTTACTACCAACCCCTTTCCTGCAAACTCCACAAGGCCACTTTCCAATTACAAAGTCACACTTGGATGCAATGCTACTAATCATGACTTTAGACTTTGCTGTGTTCATCCTTAGCCCTTTCTCTTCCAGTCCTTTCCACTTCTGAAACTTTCCAACTAATTCTTCCATCGACTCTGCTATGAGAACCAAATCATCTGCAAACAATAACTCCCATGGACAACCTGTTCTGAACTCCATCAACAGCGCTTCTAAGACTAGAACAAACAATAAAGGACTAAGTACAGAACCCTGATGTACACCAACATTTACACTAAATTCATCACAAGTGAATCGTTAATCCTGACACGACTTCTAGCATTGCTGTACATAGACTGTACCATCGTAACTACCCACTCATCCACACCTAGTTTTCTCACAGCCCACCAAATAACTTTACAGTTAATAATAATAAGGAGTAAATTTAAAGAATTGTCATAAAATGAGTTTCCTTTTAGTGCAATAGAAGGTAAGCACATATAAAGAATATATGTTAACACATATCACTTATGTTAACACATATCACTTGAAAAATACCTACTGAATGTTTATCTGTTAGCAGTTTCAAAACTTTCCCTGTGTTGACTTCTTTTTTATGAATTTTTGGATATCCCTAAAAGATATAAATATGAGGACGTTTAGGTATCACAACAGGTGAAATTTCGGTAATCTTTATGCTACACAAATCCAGTTACATTGTTCAATATTATTAGCTATAATCTTTGATGTGAAGATCTTTAGGTCTGATGTGGAATTTGAAAAGTATATGAGAAAATTTTTTTAGTTAATTTTATTATTTATAATAACAGACACATGGCTGCCGTTCTCCATGCAAGGGTGTGATATTAGTGTTTGCAGTAAATTAAATTTGGACTGTTGTACATCATTAACTAGAAATACAGTACTACCCGAATGTAACTTTACATGTACGCGATAGTTATCACCTTCCCATGAGCTCTCAGTAGCGTCAGAACTTTTGTTGTTATTGTTAACCTATTGTTAAAGACATGAGCTATTTTTGCATGTTGACAACAATAGAGTTCATGTCTTGTTTGCAAAATTTAATTAGCTCATGTGAACTGTGTGTGCCCCATTGTTTTATTTAATTGCTATAGTCATCAAGAGATCAACAAAATAAAATAAAATTTAACCAACATTTAGATCGCGTTTTAAAAATTTAGGAATGAAGAACGGCGATGGAAATAAACTACTTTTTTAGATTGTGTTTTTAACTTTAACTTTTCTTTTTAACTTTTCCCTTCATGATAAGATTTAAAAAACAAATTAAATTTCGTTCTTAAATTTTTAAAGTTAAACAAACCGAAAAGCCCTACGTTCAAGACTTTTCCCTTCATGATAAGATTTAAAAAACAAATTAAATTTCGTTCTTAAATTTTTAAAGTTAAAGTCTTGAACGTAGGGCTTTTCGGTTTGTGTTGTTAAACGTTGCTTTTTATAAGAAGAACTTTTAAAAGTTTTGCAGGTATTTATGTCTGCTATCTCTGTGTGTTTCCACCTGCCTGCTACTACTAGTGAATAGTAGTAAGTAAATAAGTAATATTTTTCCTGTAAAATGAACTAAAATATATGCAACAAAAAATATACAAGCCTTTAGCTTATTAAAATCTAATAAACAGTTAAAAAAGATAGTACTAGCTTACGGTCGTTGGCGAAATAAAAATAATTTTATTGAGAATGTATGGTCGGAACAACAAAAAAAGAATAAAAATAACAACGGAGGAGGGTATTACGACAACTGTTTTTCCTATGTATTTTTGCATAACGCACACAGTTTATATTTTTTAGTTGCGAAGAAAATATAATAATTTGTCTCACTAAAAAAATATGTAACTAGTTTTCAAGGTGAGAAGATAAAAATACTTGCATTCTCAAAAACTTGTTTTTAAAAGTTATGCAGCAAGAATTTTTCTTGTGTTGAAGGGCTTGTGACATCAACTCCCGGATGATAATTTCGCTGACTCTGTCGTTGGCCCATGTTTTTATATACAAAGCGGTTTTATATATGACAAAGCGGTTGTTGTTTTTTCAACATTTGTACAGGTACTGAAGATGAGTTTGTAACAGGTATGAAGATAAGTAAAAGTACTGAAGATAAGTAAACACTTGTTTTTACTTCCCTTTTTAAAACTGAGTCCTTGTGGAAAAGTTGTGGGCTTTCTTAGTTTTGAAATTTCGGGCAGTAAAAAGTCTACAAAACCTGACAGTGAATCAGACTCTAGCTGGGAAAGCTGAGAATGAGAATGGAAGTTGAAGCAATAGCTTAGTAGTGAATTGTGGCCTTTTTAGCTATTACGATGCTCTCAGAACGAGATTGGCTCTTTCTAACTTGTGTAGAGAGTCGCAGCGCCGGAAAGTATATTTTAAAGTGAAAAAGAAGCTATTTAGGGCTATCAGAGCAAACCATGGCGGGCAACATTTTATTTTACTCTTTCAAAAAATGCCGCGCTGTGATCCCTAAGAGTTTGTGTTGGTTTGTGTTGAGTAAGACTCTGAAAGCGTTTTTAATTTGAGATTTGCAGAAAACTTCATTTTATGACTAGACTATTGGCAGCATTAATAATCACGACCATGGTGGCTTTCGAGAAGGAAGCACACAAGAAAATGTGGCTTTATACTAGCTTTATTATTTCAAATTTTACTTTATAAATGTTAAATTACAAATTCTCAACATAATATAAACAGAATAAGATGAACTTTTTTTAAAGTGGGAGGTAAGCTTTAATTTATAAAATAAAAAACACAAGAACTTCCTTACAAAATTATTAGTTCTTACCCGATTTTCTTCGGTAAACGTTTGAAGATCTTCATTACTGACGACGTTATGTATTACTGGAATTGATGGATTTTCTGTATTGTATTCTGGAAAGTAGCCTGAAGATTGAACAGTCAGTGCCGCCATGTTTGTTTCGATTTACCAAGGCGTCCGTGGTTGAAAAAAATAACGCGCTGTTTGCGTTGATATTAGATGCAGTGCTATAACGTCAAATATTTAGCTTGCATCGCCGAGCAAAACTTAACAAAACTAGGTGGCGCTAAAGCACTCTTGGACGACCGCCCCTCACTGTAAAATGTTTAATGATACGGCCATATCTTGCGCTATCAGAACATCCAAATTCAAGTGCATTTTGCCATTTTGTGACCCTGGGGACAACATGAGGATGTCAAAATAGTATTACCATGCAGTGAGCCTTAAAATATTATTGTAAGAAGAGCAGTGGCAATAAAAAAATGAGTATTCCAGTGTATTAAGTGAAAATTGGAATATTTCTCAGCAAGCATGAATTTTAAAACCTGTGCTTAAACTATTTTGTGAAGAAACGGCATTGCTCGAGCCATAGGGGACCCGGGACAGGCACAGGGTCAGAACAACAAAAATTTTGTTACCAAACGGTGGTACTTGAACCCCCGTAGTAAATTGCCCATGCGTGCGAAGGTTCTTCGAAAACAATAGAAAGCATACCGTACCGTGCTGCAAATTCTCGCACGTGACCCTGAAAATGACCGTCCTCAGACGGTCGACTAGTACGGGGAGTGACACTCCAGTGGTGCGACCGCCAGACAACATTTTCTTTGATGAGTTAATGTGTCAAATCAATAGCAACCTACGTGCAAAGCCACTAGCGTTTACATGACGGCCTTGATGTGTAAAGACAAGAACCCCTCGGTAAGAGGTTGTATGGCGACATGTTCGAATAGGGGAAAATGAGCTCTCTTGTTTTTGCCTCGCGGAAACAATAGATAAAGTAGCACTGATGATGCGCACCAAAATATAACTCCATGGAAACAACCTTAAAAAATATCAGGTAGAATATCGCGCCCTAATCGACTGATGAAGAACCACCCATAGGAGATTGATTAGCAAATCCATGAACAAGTAACAGGTTTCAAAACAATCTCAAACCCCATCCAAGCGTTAATATATGGTACTGCAGTGAAACCCCTCTATAGCGGACACCATCGTGACCACAAAAGAGTGTCCGCTATAGAGAGGTGTCAGCTACATACAGGTTCTTCACAAAATTAGCTCAAATTTTTTCAAAAACTTTCCCGAGGCTATTAGGGCTTATTAAAATTGACCGTAAGGTGTATCAAAAGACTGGTTTGGGGAGAAGAAAGACAGTAAATACTAGTAATAAGACTTGACAAAAAACATTGAGATATTGCTTTGTCTTTGCGAAGACAATTTAATATCTTTCACTTTGGCTATGACTTCTGAAATTAGGCCAGTTAGAGTTTCATCATTTTGATTCATTGAAAAATTTAGCAACTCGTCCAAATTTTGGAACGCTATTGATGGAGAAAGTTGCTGAGGAATGTTTTCTTCTTCGTCGTCTTGTAAAGAAACTTCTTCATTTTCGGTATGACTGCTGTCAGATGGATCTTGCAAAACTTGTTGAATAGCTTCCTCTTGAACTTGTTGTCCCCAGTTTATCAAGTCAGTATTTATTTGACCGATCGATGAAACGTTAATCGCTTTTACCGCGGAGGTGGATACAGCCTGGAAACCCCTGCAAATTTTCGCTTTTATGCCCCTGAAAAAGCTGGCTGAAAGATAACACAAAAGATTGAAGAATTGATTAAATAACGATGTAAAACATTGTCTTGTAAATATAAACAAGTTCTTTACAAAAATTTGTTTTGTGTGATCCATTCTTAAGCCTGTCCGCTGTAGACAGGTCAGATCCAGGGGGTAATGTCAATCGGGACCTTTAAATGATGTCCGTTATACAGAAGTGTACGCTAAAAAGTGTCTGCTACATGGAGGTTTTGTTATAAGGGTTTGACCGTCGTTTCATCCGTTCCCAATAAAAGTGTCCATTGTAGAGAGGTGTCCGCTATAAAGGATGTCCGTGCTAAGGAGGTTTCACTGTATGCGTAAAATTAGACACATTTAAAAAAAATATTTATAAGAACTTAAAAACAAATCATTGGAAAGCCAATTAAATGTAGTTGTGCAGGTTGTTTTTTTAGGACGTAATAAGAAAAGAAAAATGAAAAAAAAATCTAAGCATCTCACAAGCAATTATAAACACTGCTCCATAAACACTAGAAATTTGTCAAACATCTTGTCATTGTTCGCAAAAATGGATTTCTAACCTTAGGTGCTTTGGGAATACGAATACGAACAATTACCTTAATTTCAAACGATTTCTACTAAATTTTGTCTGGGTAATTTAAAAAAAATATCAAGGATTGCCTTGTCCATTATGTTTTGGCTTCAAAGAAGGAGAGCAATAATATCACAACAAGGCAATTTTTATTGCGTAGTTGAAATGCATTTCCAAATATAGTCCAACTTCTAAACAAGGTCATCAAGGGGTCCAGGAGATATGCTCCATCAAAACTTATTTGCAAAATGTTTTTTTTGGAAATAGGGAGCCTTTATTATACTGACTTATCTCAAAAACGTGACATTATTTATTTTTACCCAAAGATTTAAATACGAAATAGGAAATTTTTATAGAAACCACTCTTTAACCTGTAACATACCCTTATGGAAATTTTTCCGCCGTTTAGTTAACGCTAGAGGATACTTAGTTGCAAATTGTCCATTAAATCAACAAAATATTATGTCCTATGGGACAAATTGCAATTGCCATGCTATTGTGTGCAGTTATGCTTCAAATAAACACCCCCTTCTATTAGAAGCCTACCCCCTTCTATTAGACACCTCCTCTTTTAAAAGGACCCCTAAAAATGTATGTTTTTTGAAACATGAATGTTGAATTTAATAAGAATCTTTATAAAAACTGATTCCAAACAGTGAAGAAGATATGGTTGATGAATGCTGCGTCTGCTCAACCTTGTTCTCAGGGGCTTTTGACATTTTGACATCGAGGCCGGAGGCGAGTAAGAAGCTAGGGCTTTGACATAGGTAACAAACCCCGGAAACGGGGATGGCGTCTGCTTTTAATATAAAGAACGATGGCGATATTAATGTTATGTGAAAAATGCGCATTCCATTGACAAGAGAAAGGGAAAAAGAGCGCCCTTCCTTTTAAACGCCTCTCTCGGACAGGGGAAAATACTTTTTCTTTTTATTTACTTCCAATGGATCAAATTTTGAATGCTATATCAAAAATATACCTCCACGCTTATGAAGTAATGGACTAAGATTGCGTGAAAGTAACAGTTTTGAATGTCAAGACGAATGTTTACAATAAAGGCTGGAAAAGTCGTGGGCTGGGTCTGTTCACAGGTGGCTAGTCAAAAAAAGAATTTTTTACAGGAGGAACTTTATTTTCTTGTAAATAAAATGGTGGGATATATACAAACTTCGTGAAAATAATTAATTAAATACCAAAATGATTTAAAGGGGTTCCACCAGACCTAAACTTGCTAAACTATATGACTTTTTCCTGACCAAAACCCACCCCAAAAAACAATAATTTCTTAAATACGCCTTAAAATATTACAAAAGATTACAATAAATAGACCTTTAAATACTCCAAACCATCACGCCCCGAAGATTTAATACAAAAGTGACGCTTGATGGGTTTTAAATTAAAACAAAAGACAAACTAAAATTTACATAAAAATACTGAAGAATGAAAAGCCAGTTTCAACTTCAGTATTCTTCATTGTCTTGCATCCGAGCACAATTGCGAGGCATGATCAGCTCGAGCACTAGACTGCATATATCAACAAACTTTGTTCGATAAGTATTTACAAGTTTCATCCTTGAACCTCAGTATTGATTCATTTTTTTTCCTTTTCCTTGTCTGAAGTTGCACTGCTGTTACCCTTCCTAACAAATAACAATATAGTTGATTTAAAAACACGAAGAAGGCGCAAATAATCTGAAAACGTACTAAACTTTGAAGAGGACTGAGTAATATGGGGGAACAAAATCATTGAATATTCGAAAATTATTCAATTTTTGATTATTATTGTAACTGTAGATCATAGCTAACTTAACTTACATAAACTTCATTTCTCTATAAGAACAATTTTAAAAGAAAAATAATAAACCTGAAAATTGATGAACAATAAAAACAAAAAAAGAACAACGGCAAGGTTGAAAATTTATCTATTTTCTCTTTTTCTCTGAAAAACAACTTGGAAAATATCTTTAAAGGTGGCAGCAAATTTTTTACGTAATCAGTTACGAAAGGTTATTTTCTGACTACATATTCTTTTTTTTTCCTTTTAAAACACACTTGTCACGATTTTATAGCTATAATACATTATCTTTCACAAAAAATATTCAGCCTCCACAATTCCTCTTTAAATTAAAATTCATGAATAATTAATTAGTTCTGTTGAATAAAGCTTTAGTCTACGTGCTTGAAAAATTGTACAGAAGGAAGTGACGTAATTATTAAAGGGAAACGTTAATAACATCAAAGATGGCGCATTATAAGACGATCTTCATTATGCTATACTGCACGAGCTTTAACTTTCGATAGCATAAAAACTTAAAATAAAGTATTGTTCATTGGATAATAAAACAATTTCAACGAGGGATTTAGGCTTTAGCCTGGATAAGTTTGGGACGTCCAGTCTAGCTGCGCTGTCTCTATCCATCTCTCTATCTCTCTATCTCCTCAGGCGATTTTAAAGATTCCGCCTTCGATGGCGGAAATCAAAAAACACTGCCTTTTCTTCTTAGTGATTTTTATTTATTTTTTCTTCATCTAATATTTATTCAATTACACATATTTTTGTCTAAGTAATGCCAAATATAAAGAATCGTCATAAAATTTGCAAAATATTTAAACAATTGATTACGGCGAATAAATCTTCGAAAATTAAACAATTTGCTGGGACAACAATTGGTCAAATTAGAAACAATTTACATGGGGCAAATTTAAGTCCTAAATACAGTTTGTAGATATAAAACCCAACTGTAAACCCTGAAGCCTTGCCGATAGCGTGAAACAGCGGAGTCACAGCTTATTTACAAATAAACAATTCGCGCCGTACAATCTATAACCAGGCACACAAAAACTAAACAATGTTTGGGACGAAGCGCAAAACAATTAACTTTTTATAAAAAAAAAGTGTAGGTAGTACATGCTGTTTATTTCTATCTTTGTTTTTTGGTTGTTATTGTTTTAATTACGTTATTTGGAACACTATTGTTCTTTCTACTTTTCTACTGTTATATTTAATATATTATGAATTAAATTAACGGAAAAGAACTGTGTAATGATGCAAATATTCTTTTGTTAAACTCTTTTCGTTTTCAAGATATTAGAATTTACGTATTTTCAGATTTCATGTCATATTAAAGGGAAAATCAAATTTTGACATTTAGTCAACAACAATAAAATTTAAAGTGTGCCGGAGTGTATTGACTGACAACAGTACAATTTAAAGTGTGCCGAAGTGTATTGGCGGACAACACTACAATTTTAAGTGCGCTGGATTGTATTGGCTGACAACACTACAATTTTAAGTGCGCCGGAGTGTACTGGCTGACAACAATACAATTTAAAGTGCGCCGGAATGAGGAGTTGAACCTAAAACCTTATTACAAGCTGAATGTGCTACCACTACACCATCTCCGCCTAAATCTTGTAGTGGAACACAAAATGATACTTACTTGAAGCTGTGTGGTATAACTTTAATTTTTATGTTCGGAAACTTCTTCTCGTAAAGTTTGCGAATCTAGAAAATGATTTTGCAAAGAAGTTTAAATTGGATCTGCTCTAAAAAACGTGAATTGTGTTCAACGCTGGTTTTCACATATCTGGATTGAAACGAATTTTTAGCCACGCATAGACAGAAGAAATGATTTTTCGATGAAAATCAATTATTAAAAACTAGTCGTTAACCCGAGGATAAATCCACGGGATCGCCCGTCCTTTATCAGACGCATTTCGTGTGTCTCGATACTGCGGTTACCATTTTGTGGACAGACGCATACGGGTATTTTAATATAGATTAAACAAAAAGCAGTTCTTGTTTTATTCGTGAATGCGCATGCACTGTTTAAAGAATGCAATTCTAAGAATACACGAAGAATTCAGAAATTAAAAATAAACAAACAAACAAAAAATAAATACATGCATACTAAGAGTTATCGCGAAGATACGAAAATGTTTTCTATTATTATCTATATTATAATACCCGTATACGTCTGTCTGTCTGGCACGCAAAATGGTGCCTTAGCTGCGCAATAGCAAGAAGCACGCAATGCGGTATGAAAAGAACGGGCGAACCCGTGGATTTTTCCACGGGCTACGGACTATTATTATTATTATTATTATTATTATTAATTATTATTATTATTACAAATTTTTGGGCCTGACATTTTCGGTCTTAAAAATGTATTTGCTAAATGTTGTTGGAAAAAGTGAAAATCCTCTTATATTTTAATATAAGCAATCTAACGATTTTGTTATTTGAGCCGATAATTTTTTGTTTCCATTTTAAAAGATCATTTTTTGACACTATTCATGCAGAAAGGAGTGAAAATTGTTTATAGATCCCGACTGAATTAGTTTTGATCTGATCCTGCTTCGGTCTATTCAGTCCAGATAATGGGATGCAGCCTTAACATTGTGTATTCGAAGAACCAAATTACCTGACTTTCAATTTTTTTCTTTAATTCTTCTGTCGGTTCAGCATGCAGGTTGTCATAAAAGTCGTGATATTTTTCATCCACAAATTCCACCCCAATGATAACCTTAACAGCTACAAAAGGGAAAGTCATAACAAAATCCAAGTCACTTCAAATAACAAGAGAAAAAAATGAGGAGATTGACAATTTAAGGTAACAGTTGACTGATTTGGGCAACAATGTCTCACTGAGCCGCGATGGAAACGTTTGGGCCTAATAATTTAAAGAAAAACAAGTTCTGTTCGAAAAACTTACGTGTACAGGGATGAGTTACGCAGGTCAATGATTCTGTTGCATCCCCTTGACAAAGTTCACCTCCAAACTGAGGTGCTGGGTTGTTGCATGTGCGATATCGTGTCCTAGTCCCGTTGCCACAGGGTTTGTTGCAAAATGTAAACGCACTCCATTCTGTCCAATTTCCGTTTACTACAGAAGACAATGAGAAATTACACAAAACAAACTGATGGTTTAGAGACATCTAACAAAAAACACCTTCGAAAAATATGGCAGGTGAAATGGACGCTTAAATGTGTAACCCTTTTTCGTGAAATGAAAAACGGTTTTTTAAAGAACAATACATGTTCTTTCAGAAGCATTTAAAATTCTAAAATGAGGTTAGGTTTATTGGAATATGCTTATAAAAGCACACATGATCTCAAAATATGCTTATTGGAAGAGAATGCAATATGCATTTAAATTTTGAACATCCATAATTACAACTTAAATCTCACTACATACTCGTTAATTCAGACATAAAGAATAAGAATAAAAAGAAAAACGTAAGAACCTACCAACATTTTCTTAGGCTTCACATAGTGCTTAGCATATGCTTAATAAATGAAGAATTTTAACCCTACGGATGCCTAAAAATGTAGTTCTTACAGGCCATTTTTTTTTTAACTTACAATAACAACCTTAGGTTGGACGTGAAACTTAGCTGATTTTAGAATACATGTATTTCTTCGGATTTACTCGAGTTTTAGAGTGTTGAAAGTACATTTTCTTTAAACTAACTTGTGTTTCAAGTCAGAATTACGATAACTCTAATTAAGAAGAATCTAAACTTTTTAAACTAGCGAACAAATCTGCGGGTTCGCCCGTCAACGCCATGTTACTCGTCGTCCATTCTCTGAAAATTGCTATTTCCCGCATTCTTAGGACAAGTATCGATCCAGCTACAATTTTGAAAATAATAAAACACGAAAATTATTATAGAGTGATCACAAAAAAGTACGAATTATAAAACAGTGTAATGATCATTGTAGAATTTTTTCACGTTTATCACTTCTGCAGTTGTTATGACAATGTTACTTTTTCATAATCAGTACTAAAATCAAACACACAGTTCATTCTACCTTTAATTAATTTTCGCAGTTCTCGCGGATTTTTGCAAAAAACGCGAAAATAAGTTCCCGCGAAAAGTCTAAATACCGCTGATCTGCGAAATAAGGTGCCACGGAATTTCCAAATTAGTCTAACCTGTGAAAATAAAATCTTGTGATATTTTCTTTATTTTCCGATATTTTTATTTAAATATTTGTTTACGCTAAATCTGGGAAAATTTTAATACAAAAAACAACGATATCTATTTTTTTATAATCCATCCATTATAATTTTATTTATTTAGTACTTTTGGAGTTAATATAAAAGATATATAACCTAATGTACCAACAATTTATATACGATATCATTCATTTTTTTCTTTTATTCTTACTTTATATTTATCTGAAAATTGCGACCCGCGAAAATAAATTCTCGCGAAATATCCAAATTTGCCTTATTAGCTTATTATCTTTAAGCTTGGTTCACACTATGAGCCTTAGCCCATAGTGTGAACGTAAAATGTACAATTACAGCTGAACTCATCCTTAGCCGATTTTTTTAAATCAAAATTTTTTGAATTTTTTTTCGGCTAACAGTAGGATAAGCTCACTTTCAGCAATCTTCAAAGGAAGCCGACATAAATCGTGCTCAAAGCGATCTATGTTTTTAAAAATAGCACTATGTTTCGTTGTGAAAGGCTATTTTAAAACCAAAATAACTGAGAAAAATAAAAATATGACGTTTGAAAAAGAAGAAGAGTTGGCGTTCAGAATGAAAAATTTTCCCTGCCTTTCTGACCCAAAGTCGTTTCCTTTTTCGTAATTTTGTTAATTCTTTTCTTTCCAGGCTACGTCGAGTTCTTCGAAGTAGTATTAATAACAAGACTTTCTTTCTATCTTTCTTTTTTTTTCTTTCTCGCATTAAATTCGCCTACAAGAGTTAACACCGTAGTGTGAACGTGAAACAAATACATCAGGTACCCGCAGCCCAAAAGTTAAAATCGGCTAACACATTATGCGCACTATGGTTAACTGATCGTTAGCCCATAGTGAGGACCAAGCTTTACACTCTCTTCAACACTGAATCCCTAAAGATAAATTCCCTTTTTCCCGTGAAATTCTAGAGAAAAAAGATCTGCAAAAATAAGTTCTCGCTAAAATTAATTCCATGGAGATAAAACTTACTTGGGCAAACTAACGGATCACCACACGTTTCCCAATCAACAGTAACACCAGTACAATCATTTCCATCATTTTGTGGTGGCGGGCTATCGCACGCACGACGGCGGGACTTCTTACCATACCCGCATGACACATTACATTTTGAAAACGACCCCCATTCACTGAACTTACCATCAACTATAAAACAGAAACATTAGCCTCATTACAATGCTTCTTATTAAAACCCGCCAAACAATAAATAGATATTCCGCAAAGGTTACTGAAACATCTGCAATTATTTAGTCCACTCTTCTAGCATATTTTTAAGCATCACCTTTCTCCTAGTATGATACATTGGCTATTATTCGAAACCACCCATAAATTTTAGCGTATTTTTAAAATAGAAAAATAAAAAAAATCTGATTGGATAGAGATAATAACTAAAGAACTTTTATATCTTACTTGGGCATGCCATCAATGTGCAACTGCTGCTCTGGCTGTACTGAACTGTGTCATCACTGGTTACAACCAAACTTCGCGATCGCTGTTTTACACCAAGACCACACGATAACGAGCAAGCTCCCCACATTGACCATTCTCCCATAACAAGTTCATCTACAAAAAAAAAAAATCAGTCATGTGTACTAAAGCCACACCCAAAAAACCATACATGTTTTTAACAGTGTCACAGATAATTTGAAACGATGTAAGATTGTGGACAACCATCTGGTAAATTTACGAAAATATACATGCATTTAACATTTTGTTTCGGTGGACAGACACATACTTTCCCTCTAACAAAGCATTAATTTCTTGATTAAGAAGAGGTTGGACGTCGTGAGCGTGTTGTAGAACAATGAAGAAACAACCATCCAAACACATTTCTTTTAAATGTATTTTGATTTCTGATACTTTAAAAGGATGTTAGGAAGGTAACAAGCTCAATTAAGGCTGTTCTGGACAACCGTATTAAATATTTTAGTGCAAAAAATAACGTAGTTACCCTGTGGAACGCAATTGCACAAGCGTCTGTAATGATCTGGAGCAATTGTTGTACAGTTATACTGACCACCGCCGGCGGAGCCCCTACAATGGCCACTTGTATTATAACTTGGACCATCGGCTGTGTTAAAATCAGATGTTTTGCATACAACGCCAGCTGTAGTAAAAATGCTGCTTTTGTTCATCAATGTGGGCCATGTGTTGACGCAGACCAAGTCTTTAGAAGCACACAGGTCGTCGCAAGATTGGTTTGTAGCTGACGACGCAATTCCTATTATAAAAAAGATGAAAAAGTGTTCGCAAAAGTCTGCTTCTAAAATAGAAAACTTAATTATTTAGACAAGTAAAGTACTTAATCTCTCGTCTTGTTACTTCCGAGAGCACTAAAGTTTCATACCGGGACAAGTTGTATTAGTATAACAAGGCTTGGTTTCTGTCTCAGTAACGTCGCCTTGAAACCCAGTGCAATTTAATCCTCCGTGCGAAGGCGGGATGCATTGACGTGTTCTCGTTTGAGTACCGTTTCCACAGCTTACGCTACAAATTGAAAAGTCTGACCACTCACGCCACATTCCATTCACTGCAAGGTTATAAAAGAAAACAAAGAGAATAATTTAGATGGCAATAATGACAAGAAACTTATGAAATAAGGGCGGAACCATTTATGTTGGAGAAAATAGTATTTTTTTTCAATGGACATGTGCAGGAATCACCCCAGTACCTACCTTTACCTCTAAAAACAACATAAAATAAAAACAACAACATAAAATAAAAACAACAACAATAAAAAGCAAAGATGCTGTTCTCCCTTAGACTAGAAAAGAACCAGGTTGTGCGCAGAACTTCAGATCTTTTAATGAAATAAATTGACAGTAAGAACCGTCTAATGAACAAAATTCTTTTTAGAAATTTCCCAACCATTCTTGCTATTGAGTAGAGGTAAGCCTTTCCTTGTTTCAATGTCAACGAGACTGTTCATTTTGAATTGCGGAATTAAATTATAAAAAAGTTACTAGTAAAAACAAATAAAATACACTGATTTAGGAGATTTTAGGAGAAACTAATATTCAAGTTCAAATTTAGAAAATCTTGGGTGTGGCTATCCAGAACTCACTTACTAATTTTAGGTGTGGTCAGCCTGGACTTACTTACTTGCTATTTTTAGGTGTGGACACCCTGGTCTTACTTAATAATTTTAGGAAGTGTGAACACGGTGGAATTACTAATTTTAGGTGTGACCACCCTACCCTGGACTTACTTACTAATCAATTATTTTATGCACCGTTTTTCGTAAGAGGTTTTCTTGAAAAATTATAAACAATGCTGTTGTAACTTTATTCTTGTTTAATAAATCTCTAAAACCACGTGATATTTTTAAACCAATCAGTATCAAGGTCGGTATTTATCAGGCTAGCTATGATGATTTTAGATAAAAACACACTGTTTACGCAATGAGCTCTTCATAAATCAGGGCTAATTTTTATACAAAATCTTTGTTTTCTAACCTCAAGCCTGATATATTTAATATAAAAAGAAACAACAAAATTCCTAGGATAAATAAAGTTTTAAAATATATTAAAACGGCTTTGTCATAATTATAAATCGAAGGTTGCTTCTGTGAGAGTTTGACTGAGAGAACATTTTAAACATCATCGCGTTTTAATAGATAAAGCATTACCTTATCAGTAAAACAAGTCGACTAACTAAAGAGTGTCGACAATTTTTTTAGCTAGTAAGTAGTCACTCGCACAAAATGTAGCAAATTTTTCCTGACAATATTTTACAACATCCCCCTCACTTTTTGTCGAATAATTTCTGAAAGAAAATTATTAGAAAACGATTTTTTTAGACGTTAAAATACTTTCCTTTTTATTTAACAATTCCAACTTAAAATTCAAATTGATCCAACTCTTATAGCTATTTGAGGCTCTAAAAAAATTAGTCAATGAAGCCACCAAAAAAAGTTGGCTTCTATACAAGGTTTTTACTGACTATTTTTTCCAACAATTAATTAAGAATTATTTGAAATTAATCAGTACATGCTTGTATGAAGTAGGTAACAAAATATGCACTCGATTAAATTCAACACAAAAGTACTCCAACGTACTATTCAATCCCTATATATAAGATTTTTTAATCAACTTTTTCAATAGAAAAATGTATATCGTTGTTCTTATCTGTCTCTCTCGCTATATTCTATATATGTATATAAAAATTAATTCTATTAACTTTTATATTTATTTATATTTATTTTTTAAAGCAAGAGTCCATTGACAACGGTATTTACATATTTTTATGTTAAAAACTAACGAACAATCCTGTATAAATATTCGTGAATAAGAATCATGGTGCTAAGAAAAGAATATTTCTGTGTATGAAATACATAAAGAATATAAACATGTGCAAAAAGGTAAAAGCAAACAAGTTACCTGGACAAGAATGTGTATTACAGTCTTCTGTTTCTGTAAGCTTTTGATTGCAAATTTCACTATTTTCGTAAAAACATTCTCTGGATCTTACTTTGTATCCAGTATTACATGTTTTTGAACAGTTCGCCGACCAAGCACCCCACTCACCAAAAGCTGAAAGAAAAAATGGAAAACTTAGTAACCAAAAATGGATAAAGCAACCGATCGTTTTAATTGATTAAACTAGTCGTTAGCCCCTGGAAAAATCAGGTTCGCTGGTCTTTAAATTGTCGCTTGTTGTATATCCGCATGCGCAGAAATATTCGAATCGAATTTAAAACAAATGAAATCTTTTAACTACATTTCAAACCGATACGTGATATTAGCGGTGCAGCTATTTCAAGTGTTTCGTAAGGCAAAAAGTAAGCAGTGAAAAAACTCCCACATCTATCTAAATATTTTTCCAACCAATCACAACGTCGCCCTAACTTAGTCCACTCAAAATTTAAAAGAGAACAAAAACATAATTAGCTGTAATAATGACGTTTAAATAATTAAGAAAGTCTTCTGTTCAAAAATGGCGCCAAAAAGTTTAAAATATATTGAATAACCAGTTGTTAACCCAAGAGACAAATCATTCGCCCATCGCTACTCGCAGCTATCATTTTGGCTCACAGACGACAGATACAGCGAGAACTATAATATAGATAAAAAGTGAAAAAACTTAGCACATTAGGAAGAGGATTCTTGTTATCATAGACTCATATCATATCATAAACGGCGCACTTATATTAAAAAATGATTTAAAATCGTCCCTTTCGACTTCAGAAGCGATTTCACCTGTTAAAAGTAGCTCCACTAAAGTGGGAAAAGTTAAAATCCGTCAACAGCATCAAAAAAATAGCAACAATAACAAAAGTATCCTCTATCCCAAAAAACAAAACAAAGATGATAAACTACAAGTTGTTATCAGTTAACACACTTTTTGATTTTTAAGAACAATTTCATAAGAACACAAGCCTTAGATAAGACCAAAATAAAAACAGTCTGAGGCTGAAGTCATTGGCTTTAAAAATAAGAACAAAAAATTTCCCATAAAATAAGGACAATACAAGATATGAATTCTCTCACAATTCTCTCTCATAAGTACCAATAATTTTTTTATCGTTTTTTTTCCTTCCCTATAGTAACTGTAAAATAAATAATTTTCAAATTAGCGTGATTATTTCAGCAACAAAAAACAGCCAATTATTTCATAAAAATACACAAATCTATATTATAATGCTCGTATACGTCCGTCCGTCCGTCCGTCTGTCTGTCACGCAAAATGCTAGCTTAGCTGCAACGGGCGAACCCGTGGATTTTTCCACGGGCTAACGACTAGTTCAAGAAAATTCTGAGAAAAAACAACTACATATAAGAACAAAGAGAGGTTGAATTCGGAAGTTATGTTCTTGCTATTTACAACTAAATAAGAACAAATCCAGCTGGAAAAAAGTTAAAAAAATAGGAACAGCCAGCTTGGGGTCAAATTTTACTGGCTTTTAAGAAAAAATAAGCGTGTACAATTGTACTTATACATATGCAATTTCGTACACGTAATAAAAAGGTACTCACTGTTACACTGTATCCGACGTGTTTCATTTTTTTTTGGAGGGGGTCCATCACTCTCACATTCTGAATCAGTAGCCTTCGAGGTGTTTTGATACCACCAATGCTTTATCCATACATCAGTACAACTTCCACATGTTACATTGCAAGGATGCAGAATCTCCCAACCACGTTGTGCTGCAATAAAGAGCAGGAATAAGATGCTATTTTATATCATACAAAGATATCCAATCTAAGTGCTACACAGTTCACCGCACATATTGGACACTCTGAGTTCATCTCAATGAACTTTTTAAAGACCAGTAAATTCATGACACGTAGAAATAAAAATGTAATTTATGGTGATTAAACATATTTTACCCTTTTACCCATTTCTTTCACTTCTGCTCAGTTTTTTAGCTATAATTTGTGCAATTATTCAAGATTCTCATGCACACACGTAAAAGACAAATGCTAAAAGCCTTACAACTCTGTAAAAGCACTGACTACAGATGTATCATAAGGACACTAATATTTAAGGGAATATTAATTTTGCAAAGTAAGTCCTACCAAACATTCTGTTGTAGCAAAAAAATGTGAATAATTTACTTCATAAAAACTTTGTACTAACAAACGCAGGACACAAGTGATATTTTTCAGAACTAATCAAAGAAGAAACATAATATTTTGCAGAACTGTTCAACGAAAAATGATATTTTGCGGAACTGATCAAGGAAAAAATATGATATTTTGCAGAACTCTTTAAAGCAAAAATAATATATTTTGCCAAATCTGATCAAAGAAAAAAGATGATATTTTGCAGAACTGATCAAAGAAAAAATATGATATTTTGCAAACATCTGATCAAAGAAAAAATATGATGCTTTGCAATAGTTGTTTGATTCAACAGTTGTTTTCCATATAGCAATTCCATTAGAAGTACTTGGCTGTAAAAGAATTGTAAAAGAATGCTTTAAGTCTTATGAAACGTATAAAAAGAATGATTTGGTATCCCCCGTAAAAGTTTTATTTCACTTTTTGTAACCAAAATACAAAAATTGTACTAGTAAAAAAAATAACTTGACTTTGTTGCTTAATGAAGTTATTTTAATAGAAATAACTTTTTTCATAACTAGCTACGTGCGTTCTTTCAGTAAGCACGTTTTATCATAAGTATATATTTATTTGACAAACGAGAACATATCGGAAAATTCATTCCAAAAATTTTCTTCTCAAGAGTTAGTACTCTCCATCGTTGGGAATGTATAGAGGTGAACTGTGTCTTTATGAAGCGTTAAGGGAGAGTTGTGTTCGATCATTCAAAATAAGGAAAGTCTTCATGAATTAAATTACACAATCACAATATATCTTGCAATAACATTATTCGCTGTAAAACAAAAAAAATTATGATCCATGACTGAAATTGAACAATAATCTACTGAGTATACCTAATGCAATGATTTATGCTCAGTTTACATGATAAGCATGTTAATCATTTTCTTATTCTTAAAATCAAATCAAATTTCCTTTGTTTTTTGTAGTTCTCTTATATTACATCAGCCCAAACCAAAGTCATGTGAAATATGGAAACAAGAACATAAAAACTGAAAAAATATTTCCATAATCTTTCACGGCACGTGTAATAAAACCACTACACACAAGAAATAAGTAGACTTTTTATGGAACAATATACATAAAGTAAAACACTAATTTCAAGACACATCTGTATGAAACTGCAATGATGGCCAAAGATTGAAAAAAAATTGAAGGAATATTAACATATTTACTCTTTTTGAGTTTAACATAAAGATTTGCTACACAGAGATGCTGGTGTATTTGTTAAGTAAGGCAACTAGCCAATTAACAAAACTGACAGCATACATTGGTGAAATATTTTGACATCTAAAAGGTCAAACTTCTTTCACGCAAAGACTTTTTAAGCCAGTCAAAGTGTTGACATCTAATCAATGGAAAAAAAATTTTTTACACCTAACCTTGACATGAAAAAAACTTATAGTGTAATTTTTAGCTTTTTATAACAGGATGCCAACCTGTTTATGGTTTGGGTGTAGAACAAGATATTTTAAAAAAGGATCTTAGTACGACCAGGCTAATCATATCATAAAACATGTGAAATGTAACTGAAACTAAATTAGATTATATTCAAAGGGTATAGAATGTTTAAATTCACTTACTGCAGCACAAAACATTATTTATTTTAACTTGCATTGCATCCTCTTTTAAATAGTGCTTACATCTCATTGCATTGACCTCAGTACCATTATGTAAACATGTCCTGTTTCTCGTCACATTAACTGCTCCGCATGCTGTACTCCAATTTCCCCATGGTGTGTATTCTATAAATTATCATAAAGAAAGGTATGATTTAAACAAAATTGAATTATCTCGTGTCAGCAGAAATTATTTTTCCACTTAACAAAAAAGGGTTGATTTTTGACAAAAATTGGAACAAAAATAATAAAAAAATTGAGATGTTTTTATATTTCACACCCAGTAGTATTTTAGCTCAAAATTAGGCAAGACATTAAATCAATATCTTTCTAACTGTAGCTGAGCTCAAAATCTTCAAGCCTACAGGAACTTTCCACTTAATGTAATGGCGATTATTCAATAAAGTAGCCACTGTTCTTAAAACAATGACATTATAATTTGATTTTGCTTGCTCGCCAAACAAAACAATACCAAAACTAATTCCAAGGAATCCTATGTCAAATCCTATTGTCAATAAAAAAATGAGAAGACTATAATCACATATCACAAATCCAGGTTTTATAAGTTTTATTTTCCCTGAAGGACGTATGTAGGCTTTTCCTAGACCATTTCTATATATTTCATAGATATATTTCAAGAAAATAGCCTTATATCCAAGTCAAAGCGCTGCTGATGGTGATGTGATGGTGATGTGATGTGGTGATGATGGTGATGACGACGACGACGACAACAACAACGACAACAACGACGATGATGATGATGTGATGATGACGGTGATTGATGATGTGACAATGACGATGATGATGAAAGAATTTCACATTTCATCATAAGAAAATTGAAATATCAAAATCTAGATGATTGAAAAATATAGTTTGTGAACTTGAATTCCCAGTCACTTTGTAATGATACAATAAACATCAATAATGACATTTTGAATTCCTTAATACGAAAAAAGGAAATTACCTGACTGCTTTTAGTATTATCAGTTTCAAGAATAAACCACAAATTTCATTTCTAATGTTTCTATACTATTACATACCCGGACATGGATTATTTGTTATGTTGCAGTTCCTATATTGAGTGGCGTTACCAGTGCAATTTGTTGTAGAATTGTATTGTATTTCGTCGCCATAGCAATGTCTGGTTTTATTTTGCCTTCCGTTTGGTCCACATGTACCTTCACATTCTCCCCACGAACTCCATTCTTTATAATCTAAATAGATCAGCCAATTTGTCATATATATATACATATATATTAAAAGAATATATATATTAAATGAATTCTGGAACACAATTCAAAAATCTTCCTCTTTATAAAGTAATAATGTTACTAAGTACAAAAATAAGAACTTCTTGTGTTAAAAAAACAAATTTAGACTATTGTTTTTGCACATACATTTTGTGGCTTTTGACAGAAAATTACATCCATATAAGCCCAAAGGCTTATAATCGCTGAAATAAGAAGCAGCTTTCATGTTTATATAAACCAAATAAATTAGAAAAAAAAAGAAACCATAGTAACCAGCATCTGAAAAGAATATTAAAAATTCCATCTCGTTCCATATTTATTTTATGCATGCCAATTGTACACAAACCTAAACTTTCTGTAAAAGGATACCTAAAGAGGGTAATCTTATGTTATAAAACAAATATTCCCTTAAAATTTCATTAATTTCATTAACTGTGAGAATTTCAAAGTGGTAAATAATTTATTTCAATAAAGTAAGTTAAAAAATTACAAAAAAATAAAATAGTAAAAATAAAATAAAAAGTCTGAGAACGAAATTGCTTCTCCTGAACACATTTTTCTACTGAAACTGCAAAACTACTTATTTTTAAAGAGAACATGCTGAAAAAAATCCATTGCAATAATACTGTATACATCTGAAAAATAGTACCACAATTAGCCACCAACTAGTAATAATAATTTTAGCAAATTGCTCAGTCAGTTACTAAGGGGTAAAATTTTGATTTTAGTCTATAGTTGCTAAGAGGTTGCTAATCATAATAATCAAATTTTAGAACATAACAACTTTAAGTCATTGTCAATAAATAATATAGATATTATCATATCATGAACAAGCAAGAATATTCTAGGCTATGTTTCGACAGCTACAGTCCTTAGAAACTTATGTGTAATTGACTACCTCTATTTTAAAATTTTTAACTTGTCAAATTGCTTCACAGTTTTGGCTAAAATCTTCATGTTTATCCTTAGCAACTCATGTATGATCGATTAACTCTATGAAATGTTTAAAACAATTTTCTATAAAATATTTCCAAAAATACAAATTCTGTATTTTTAGAGTATGAATTTTGTATTTTTAAAAATCTGAAGTTAACGATAATGAAGCAATTTCGAAGTACAGTGATAATTTATTACGATAGTTTCGCGATCTGATATCTAATATTTTTATAATCATGACAGACACGATAGGATCGTGGATCGTGGGTGTCGCGCATGATACAAGATCACGATGTTAGGCTTCCTGATAGCGGTACTGTAATAAGCTTTCTGAGCGTTGCAATACATCAATGTTTAACGTTTACTGGAACGTGCTATAGTGTTTTTGGAAAAAGTTTAATGACAACTGTGCTTTTATGGCTATACAACGAAATACAGCAATTTTTAAGTTTTCTACGAACCCACTATCTTAACTTTATAACAAAATACGGTGGGGTCAAGCTTTATACACCGTTTTTTATCATCTAATAACAAAAAAACATCAATGTGAAAGTTTTTGTATGTGTTTTTGTTATTTTATTATTTGTTATTTCGTTATTTTATTATTGATTTTATTGTTATACACGGATTTCAAAGGACGTTTTTTCGTTAATTTGGAATGAAATACGGCCATTTTTTAGCTTTAAAAGAAATGCGGAGATTTTCACGCTTCGAAGGGACGTTTTCTTGTCATGTTCGAATGAAATATGGCAATTTAGCAGTTTTATATATTTGAGATAAGACAACTTTTAAGCTTCGAAGGATTGTTTTCTTATAATTTCAGAACGAAATAGGCCAATTTATAAGCTTTGGAGAGATGATTTTAGAACTTTAAACCCCTAACATAGCTGTGTCGCTTTTTTATCATTATTGAGTGATTTTTAAGCTTCGCAGGAACGTTTTCCTGTTATCTTAGAACGATTTTTAAATTTTAAAGGGATGTTTTTTAAAAATTTGAAATCGTATTTCTTTTTTTTAAAAATACTGAATTTTCTGTATTTCGTATGTCAAAAAATAGGAATAACGAAGTAGCCGGTTTTCCTAGAGAGCATCACATAGTTATTGTAGGCTGTGGACTTTCCCATCCAACTAAGTTGATATGGCTGTTATTAACGAGATTGCCCAAAATGTTTCAAAGATATTTTAAGCACTGCGGTGCTTAAAATATCTTTAAATACAAGATCGAAAAACAACAATCACAAAATCAGCCTTATTTCAGATCTAAAAACAAATTAAAGAATTATTCAACTTACAAAAACAAATATCTTCAGTTTGACAATCTTTAGTGAAATTTTCTGGCTTTCCAACGCAATATTCATCTGGTCGCATTTTATTATCATAGCATCTCTGGATGAGTGCTTCAGTACCATTAGTTTTAGTTCCATTCTCACATGTGCTATTGCAGCTAACAAGTGTTTCATTCTTAGACCAAGTTGGTGCATCTAAAAGTCAAGATAACTTGTTTTTTATCCATGACAAAATGTTAATTCCAATGCCAGTAATAAACAAAGTTGTATTTCACCCTCATTATTTGATAATTATTTTGGTTATATTTCTAATTTTCTTACAGAATATATTACAACTTAATGAATGCCCTGTGGAACATTCAGAAAAAGAAAATTTTGATAACGTGAGCAATGACCGGTCAAAAAAAATTTGTTTCATTGTCACCCTACTGTGTAAAGTTTTCAAGGCTGAAAGATAAATGCATAGGAATATGTTTCGGACAAACAATTACAGAGATATTAAAGTTTAAAAGTTTTATTGTGACGTCATTATGTTATCCACTCCAAAGCAGTTTGGTTTACCCTGTGTTGTAAAATTAGCCCGATTTGATCCAAATCCTAATTGGGTAATTGGTTTCAAGCTAATGCAATAATGTAAAAGTTTGGAACTGACAGAATAGTTTTATGCGAAAAAATAATGCACTTTCAAAATCACACACACAGAGTTACTTCCAACAATTTGTCTAGTTATTTAGCTGTAAAGTTACATCTGCAATGCAATGGCTTCACTTATCTGATGTAATGCATTTAAAAATCTATTAAACGATAATTTTAACTCGTTTTTGTCAAAAGCACATGACCCTATACATTTCTCGAATATTTGGCCCTCAATGGCTTCGCCAACTTTAATAATATCATTGTGGTCAATCTTTGTAATTATGCAATGTTTAATGGTATTTACAGCCACAGACTAACATTTTTAATTGATATAAGAGATACTGACTAATTATAAGGTACAGGCTTTTTCAGAAGGATTGTTTTAGGTGTTTAAGAAATGCTGTCAGGTGTGTTACAATGGTCAACTTCTTGGACAATAATTTGGAATTTCGCATGCACTATTAAAAGCAAGTCTTAATCAGGTTGCATGTATGCAGAAGTGCGCGTGCCATCACATGCCTCTCCTTAATAAGCATGAAGGTACGTACAAACTTATAAATTATTTAAACGGTATGAACTTCTTTATTTGGATTTTCAACCTTTCCCAATATCCAGGAGCTAATAACTTTTAGATATTCTGTGTTTAACTGTGTTTTTCACAGTTTCAGATTTTTTGTGCCTGTGGTTCAATTTTTCTTACAAAAACTAAATGGATATAAACTTACAACTGGCAATATTATTACTCAATCACTCCACCTGAATACTATCTTTAGTTAAAAATATCGTGTCCTAAGTGGCAAGAGAACTAAGAAGAAGCAAAAATTTTCGTTAAAGTTTATTTATTAAAGTATTTAAAAATGTATATATTAAGTGAAACAAAATTTGGTCACAAAAACAACACTAATCATAATATTGTGGCATTGTTATAATTCCTTCAGATCTTAGACAATAACACTACTTACCACATCCTCTGAATGTGACATTGGTTGTTCCATCTGATATAGTAAAAGTTCCATTTATGATTAGAATAAGCTCTGTAGAAGTGCATTTGCCATTTAATTTAGACCAGTTCTATTTAAAAAGGATTACAATTTAAAATGACAATTATGTAAAAAACTGAACCTTAAGAAAAATTTAATAAAGTAAAGCGGGATGATGTATAATTTTTTGCTTTTCATTTTGAGTTTAGAAAAAACAAAACGCATTTTAACTTATTCAACTAAGGGAAGACTGTAAATTCAAAAATGTACGCTGAACATCAATTTCACAGGGGTGGGGCAACCCGAATAGTTTAAGATAAAGCATAAAATTGTGAATTAATCTACACAGACTACAGAATAATGTTGAACAAACACAGTCCTGGTCAAAATTTATTGAAACAAGACACCTAATTTTCAGGTTCGTCGCCACAAGTAATTACATAGGCCATTTCTATATTAGATTCACACATCTTAAACTTGCAAATGTTCTCCTTATCTCATTTAGTTAAATCCAAACTAATAAAATGTGCTGATTGTTGCTGATATCCCGTCGTGGATTATTTCGTCGTGCAAACGTGCTTACGCATGTGTAAGTCAGGTTACTTCTGACTGCAAACTATTGACCATTTCACACTTCTGATCAAATTTAAAAATTAAGGAAAAAATGCTTTTTTCTACAAAACTTTGTCCAAGATTGTAGAACTGTGTGTGTGTGTGTTTAATTTATTTAAACAAATACATTTTTTGTTTACATAGTTTTGCATATTTTTTTTAAAACCAGGAAATATTTAGAGCAGCAATAACACATTAATGACCCTGATCCCCAAACTTTCACACTAAAGGAGCATACAGTTTGACGTTGTTAATGTAATTATTCTCTGTTGTTGTTTGTTTTACATGCGAAATGAAATTGACAACTTTTAAATTTAATTTAAGATTTTTTTTTCAAACAACTTCAATATCCTTTCATTAAGTAATACCCCTACTCCAGCATTAGAACTGTTGGACAAATTTATTTTATGTGATTTTAAATTGAAACCCCTAAATTCTTGCAACAACCAGAGAAAATATTTATGGCTTTTATTTAAAAAATATCAAAAATTTCATAAATACACATTTTATCGCTAAGAATTTAGATCACTTTAAATGACTAAATTAACACACCCCTTTTTTTAAACAGACAACTTTGGCACCTTGAAGTCGCTTTAAAGTTGGAAAAATAAGCATTCGAACCTGTCCACAACATTTGCTTGCAGAATAAGAATCATATCCAGTGACGTAATAGGGTATAAAAGCTTGAACACATATTTTATTATACCCCCCATTAAATAAATAGACCCAAAATTAATTAAAAACCAGAATTTAATAACTCTAACTCAGAACATATTATTATTTTACTAAGACATTAATTAAAAATATCTTTGAGGACTCAGAAAAAGCAATTTTAGAAGACTTTAGAACAGTAGAGAATCATTGAATCAATACATTACGTAAACTAAAAATTACATACAGAAATCATTGCATAAACAGAGTTCCATTTATAAAAACTGATTTGTACAGGTGTTGTACAAGAAGGAATAATAATTTCGGTAATAATTGTAGGTTTTCCATCATTGATAGGTTCCTAAAGAAAAGAACATAGTCAGTAAGTTTAGTACATTATTATTTAGATTTTTGTAATCTTTTCTTACTGAGTTCTCAACAAAAGGGAACCTGAGGTAAAAAATGATGTTGGACTTATATCATAGAGCTTAAAAAGTTGATTAACAAATCTTTTTAAATTTTTTAAAAGCTCTTTTAAAAAAGATGACAAAAAATGTCAAAATTTGGTATTGTTTTGTTTGACTCAACATCGTAAGGATACATTACAAATCGTTACTTTCGTCATTTATTTAAGCCTATAAAGAATAATTTTTTTTTAAAAAGGAATAAAGTTTTGACAAAAAAAATGGGAAAAGAGAGAATAATGTAAAACAAAAAAACATTTTTGTCTCAGTACTTTTCAGTAAGATTTAATTTGTTTACCAATTTTGATATTTTGAAATCAATTTTTGCTTGATATCTATACAAGCATTTTAAGATTATCATGACAAAAAAGTGTAAGGTAAAAACATCCAACAGAGAAACATGAAAAGGAACTTTTTTATCTAACTTCTGAACTAGACCTTGAAAAACAAAGCCAACACAGTTTCAGTACCAAAGTGGAGTAGATTGAAATGGTGTAATTTTTAGGTGGTTAGCTTTAAATGCCTTACCTTTTAGGCTTAAAAGTGAGCAACTTTAAAATGTGTTCAATTTATGTATTTCTTCCCAGTTTATTGTCATTAGAAAATTTATCAGGATTTCAGAATGTACTTTTATATAATTTTATTTCGCAGTTTAGGAAATATAAACAACATGGGTAATAGTTTTTCACATAACCCTATGCTGCTAGAGTTCTTGTTTCCCTTTTTTTTAAAAAAAAAAATGAAAAACAGGTAGAAAAGTGTCCAGAACAGTCAATATTCATCTTGTAAAACCATATATTTGGAAAGCAAATAGTTTAAGCTTAGGTTCCGTTTGTAATTATCGTAAAAAAATTGTTGTGTAGCCTTTGTTGTTTAAAAAGGCTTAATAAACAACAAGATGCAGGCGCTGCATAACTTATCTTGCAAATCAATGTCAATTACACATCAACAAGATATTTTTAATTTATTAACAGGTCATTTTACAAAACCTGAAAATTGATTTAGAGCTGTTCCTGGCGTGAGGGATATGATGCATGGCTATGATATTTACTGACCTTTTATATTTATGTATTAGACACCTGCATGTGAAATTTTTAGGTCCCATACCTCTGAGAGCCTTTGGCTATTTCTCAAAAATACCACCTACAATCTTATGAAATCCTTATAACAGGGAAATTCATTAGGATTATTTTTAAAGCTTGAAAGTCACAACACAACGTTTTCATTGCAAGGAATTATTTTGCGTTAATTTAACTTCACAAATGATTAATATAAAAGCCATCAAATTAAATATATTGTTACGACACCTTAGCCAACTGAGCTATTACCCTTGAGTAAAAACTCAAGGGTAATAGCTCAGTTGGCTAAGGTGTCGTAACATGAACAACGTAAATTCCGAAAAAAAATTTGCGTAAAAAAGCTGGTTGAGGAAATTGCAATTAACTTAGTTGTTAGTTAGTTAGTTAGTTAAGAGTTGGAAACCAACACTATCCTCGCAGGCAGGATTGTAAAAATATAACCTGCAATAATGTTAATGTATCTTGTCAAAGTTTATGTTTAATCTCTTGTTTTGACATGTGTACGTCTCTTGATACTCCAGTATTGTGAATGTGTTGATATTTATCAAACTGACTGTAAAAGTTTATTCTAGAACTATTCTGAAAAGAATCATTCCTGATCTATTGAAAAATTACCATCTTAATGGAACAGCGTTATCCTTAGTTCGATATGTGGATAATATAGATAAAATTTGGACACAGATTAATGATTCCTGTGGAGACACCAAGATGCTGTTGACAAAAAGTTAAGTGGAGTGAGTAAAATGGAATCATTATCCAAAGTCAATGATGAAGAAAAACTGACATCCAGATTGAGTAAGATCACTAATGTAATGAGGGATATAATCAAACTATCAAAAAAGCATAACATGGAAAGAAAACTGTACTTCAATGATGGCCTTGACAGAATTTACAAATTGTTGGTTGACAATACAGTAATGAAGTGGTTCGCCATTATATGTAATGACTTAAACTTTTTAACTAATTCTTCCATCAATTTTGTTTTTAGAACAAAATCATCTGCATACAATAACTCCCAATAGATACCCTGTTCTAAATTCCAGTGCTTCTGAGACTAAAACAAACAATAGAGCACTACTTACACAGTCCTGATGTACCCAAATTCTTATGCCAAATTCATCACTAAATTAATCGTTAATCCTGACATGACTTTCAGGATCGGTGTACATAGACTGAACTATCTTTCTAGCCACTTATCCACACCTAATTTTCCCAAAGTACACGGAACAACCTGATAAAGTTTTCTATCAAAAGCTTTCTCCATTTGTAGGGCCTTGGAAAAAAACCATATTTATCCTACCTATATCAATTCTTTCTCTATGTAACTTATCAATGAGTGTTAAGAGATTGTAGGGCAGTAAATTATGATGGTTCAGTGTATGTTGACATGAAAAATCAAGTTACACCTACATGTCTACCATCTGCGCAAATTTTGATTAAATTAGAGCGAAACAAGAATTGAGGATTCAAGGCATATCACTAGCAACTAAAATGATTAGACAGCAATAAAAAGGACAAGATTGATGTCATACAATGGGAGGATAAGTTACAGAAAATTAATCATCTAGAATACGTCAAGAACTTACAAATTGAAATTCAAACAGGCTGAATTTTCATACCATGGAGAGCAGTTTAGAATAGTAGTTTTTATTGCATTGAGTTTGGTGCCTCTCAATTAACAAGTTCTGGATTCTAGCCTTAATAAATTATTAGCTAAGGGTAGGAATAAAATAAACAAACTACAAGAAATTCTTATTAGATGGATGATATACAAAAAGTAGTTCTTCATAGAGACGGTAAAAAGATGTACAACATCCTGAAACTTCGCAAACAGAATTGTTGTTCTCAAAAAATCTAAAACAACCTATTTTTCCATTGTCCTTCTGCCTAAGTGGATTACTCCACGGGCCTTATCGACTAGTAGAATTATAAAATTATATATATCTAGATGAGGCATAACTATGGTTGGGGTCAAGGTGTAAATTTTCAAATTTGATAACTCTAGATCGTAGGACAAATTTAGTCAATTCAAAATTTAGTCAAGTTTCTTTTTTGATTTGACAAGGAGCAGGTAGACTGTCGTCACGCAAACTTGAAAAAATTTGTAGCTTGCCCATCTATTTAGACACAACAAACCAAGATCGAAAGTCACAAAAAGATCACAGTCATAAAAAAAGTCTACCATTTTAATCTACCACATGTGTAAAAAACATGCATCTCATAAATCACTATTCCTGTCAAAATATGCTTTCCGGGTCAAGTGTCATCTTAAAAGATATGTTGCAGCCTCGTGTAGAATTGCATGCTGCCATATTAAATACTCATGCTGAAGAAATCGTACATAGATCTATAATTGGCATAAATCAACAGATAACTGGATAGTGCTACACTGGATCTCTAATGCAGATAAACTGTTTCAAAATATGCTCCAAAGATATGATAACATATGTAGGAAGCAGAAGAGGCGCTACTTTAAATGACATAAATCAAAATTGAGATTGGATACAAAGAATCAGCAGATGAAGCTAGAGTAATCAATTTTGTGATAAAATCTGTAAGAGAACTGAATCTATTGAAAAGATAGCTCACAATGGAAAACACCATTCTAGCAGAGATTCTTAAAATAATATTAGGAATCTTTCCTTAGCTTTAGGTAATGTTACCTCTAATCTTGAAAACATCTTCTGACATTTGACTGGGGAGAAATAATTTCGGCAGATAATATCATCATAACAAAAAATCCAAAGTTACTTTTAGATAACATTGACATGATCATATTAACATTTTCATAGTTCGAAAACTGCTAATACACTTGCCAGCGCAATCACTTTCTATGGAAGGTACTGTGTTGTTTCTAAAAAACGAAAATCTAACACCTACGTAATACCACGGTATGGTGAAATCAACCAAATTTAGCAAGGAAAACGACATATGTAAGGCAAAGACAAAGTATAAAACAATAACAGGAGTATCTAGAGAGAAATGCAATAATCTACACAACATCTTGTTTTGATTCATTACATAGATGAATCTGATGTTCTGAAGGAAATTGGTGAAATTCATCCCAAAGTTAGACCAATAGTGGGTTTACTTTGCTGTGGAGTGTAAAGCTTTTAATTTATTTACGCAAGTTGTAAAAGTTACATATTTAATCACTTCTTTTGACTTGTCTATATCGCTTGGTACTGTGTGTCTATGTGTCTGTCTGTCTGTTAGATTAAATGGTAGCTTATTCCTTTCATCTTTCCGAAAAACCAAGGGGTTTATTTAATCGAAAACTGCATTATTTTTATATGTCATTTTAAATAGTAACCCCCTATAGTATTATTTTCCGATTGCATTCATGACTTTAAAATGAAGTTCTGATTGGGAGATGTTTGGGAGACCATGTGTAGCATTTTAAAGGTCTTTTTTGGACCTCTTTACCTTTTAAAAGGTTTGTGTTGCAGAAATGTTAAAGTCTTATATATATTTACAGGTTAGGATTAATATTTTAACAGATTTTTTAACCATGTACAAATCTTAATGCTTAACGCTTAATCTGTCATTTAACGGAGGTAACCCAGCATTTCGGCGCTGCCCCCCCTGGCTGGTATGCCTTCATTTCATAAGCCATTTTTCAAATAACAATCACTTAGGGTTCTTTGTAGCCGTTAAACACCTATTTCCCAGGTAAAATTTTTTAATAGTAACCATTAATGATTTTTTCTTATTTACCAGAGAAAATTATTGTATTTGTAATAAGTGAAACTAAAACTTAATCAAAATAATAAATTTAACAACAAGTGGATATAAACTGTTTTTAGTGATGTATTTTTAAATAATATTTCTGTTGGAACTTTGAATAGTTAAATACTTTATGCATTGCCGTAAGAGGCAATATAACTTTTTTTCTTTGTATATTTTTGGCTATTTTTAGTGCACACAGTAACAACTAATCTTACAGACTTTCCATGTGTAATCTTATTAGCAAATAATACATCTGCAATTGCATCAGGAAAGCGTCTCAACACAAATTACAAAGGCTGTATTTTTAACACGTTTTAATAGTTAATAGCACATTTTCAATTTTTTATGCCATGTCAGCTATAACATGTTCTTTACAAACAGCAATCGTTATATCTTTACAAGCACAATACACATTTCTTCGCGTTTCACAGGCCTTAACATGGATCGTTGCATTGGCACATTTTAATCCTTATTTACCTGGCTTACACATATGCCAAGTAAAACTTTCGCAGCCTGACAGCACCAAGTTAGATGATGCAGTTTGGCTATTTTTGAGAGAAAAAATAAACAGAAAAGAAATAAAACCAAACAAAAAATTTTTTTTTTATATTTAGAAATTAAATCATTGAGATTCCTTACGTTTTGCTTAATTGTTTGGTTAAAAGTTGTTGAACCACCACAGGTATCTAAAAAAAAATATAGCAAAGTAAAGCAATACAGTTTTCTGTCAACAAAAATGTTTTAAAAAAGTTTTTTATTTTGAATTTACAAGAGATAACCTGCTGACATTGACATTATATTATTAACAAGTCGTATAATCAAGGCAAAAAAAATTTCATAACTGGTCCCTTTTAAATATTTTTGTAACAAATATTATAATTCATAATTTCAAGACTTGACAAAAATTTTCATATACATATTTCTTTGCCTTTCAATAAACTATAGTTCTACTATTGTCAGTTAATCAAGAATTTATCCCAAAAAATAAATAACAGATAAAAATGTAAGATTTTATTTTTACGAAGTTCAACTTATTTAGCAGAAATGTTTGTATTTACATCTTGTAAAAACTATTCACAGGCCTCTGTGATTCACAACAGTTGAGTTATGTAATGTAAAAAACATGTAACACTACATTGTTTCTAAATACCTGGACAAACAGCATAACAACTTCTAGATTTTATACGAGTTTTAACACCACATTTTGCTTTGTCAACTCTCTCAGTCATGTTAAAAAGACATTGATTTGAGAAAAAGTATTGAATTCCATTTCCACAGGGCATTTTATTGTTCAAAGCTTCACATTCAGTCCAGTTGCCATTTGTATCATTCCATTTGTACAATTCTAAAAAAAGTTTCCAATTAGTAACAACACGAAGCAAAATCTTCAATAGATATTTCACTAAGAAATACATGGTGTGTAAGGTTTAAGAAAAAAGGAGTGTAAATAAATTATACAGTATAATATAAACAACATCACAACAAAAAATTCCCAATATCTTAAATAATGTGTAAATAGAATACACATCATTCAGCGAAAATGATTTGATTTTTTTGTATTTCTTCCATGAGAAACTGGCTTCCCCTATTATATGTACAGTTGTTAACTTTTAGTTAAATTTACAAATAAAGAACACACATGGTTTCGTACTGTTAGTTATAGCTACTTTGATGGAAACTTGTTATTTAGTTTACATTTAGAAAATAATAGATATATTTACTAGTTAGTTATTACAACTAGTTAGATATAATATTTTAACATTAACAAGAAGTAAGACAAAGAAATCACAAAATTTTTTACCCGGGCACTTGCAAAGGTCATATTCAATAAACGTTCCATTACACAATCTTCTGTCAATAATTTCTTCGTCCTTTTTGCAATCCCTTGTTCGATTCCAGATTCCATTTGTACAATTTCCATCACAAGTACCCCAGTGGCCCCAATTAGTTAAATTACCCATATCAGATGCTGCATGAAAAGAAAAACGCTAGATTAATAATTATTTTGCTAATTATTTCAGAACCACCTGTTTTGTCTAATTAGCAATAACGTATTTAGAGTTAAAATGCAATTAATGTTTTTTTTAACATCAACTTGAATTTTCTATTGTCCTAAAGCTTAAAAAAATTATTAGAGTAAAATTTAGTTTAAAAATTGTTAAATAGTAAAAATAATAAACCGGCCACCAAATCAAATTTAACTTTCTCTATAATGATAGTTGTTGTCTGCATGTCGCATGGATCAATTTCATAAAATTTACAAAAACGTTTTTGGCTAAAATAGCAAATGTGATATTATGATGTATAAGTTTTTCACAAGCTAAGACAACCTAGCTAGGTCTGTGTGTGACAATTATAAAAAGGAATGCTTTTACGTCTTATTTGCTAAAGGGTAAATTTACTATTTTTAACATTAAGCAACCACACCTTTTGTAATTATGCATCCTAAGCACCAACAAATAATTGTTGTTGATATTTTTTAACTTATTAGCAAGCTGTGTTAGTTTGTACCTTACACAGGAAGATTTTGCTGATGCAGCTTTTGAATTCAACGAAATTTCAGCAAACTCACTACTTGCATCAGCAATTTATGCTTTCACACATTTTATAGCAACATTATATATTTAGCGTTCTTAAAAGCCTTGTTCTCAATGTAATCTTTTGGTTTTAGTGCAATGTTTAGGATTGTATAAATATTTGCTATTCCCCAATTCTAAAACAAAAATTTGATAGAGAAAATTAGCTTAATTAGAACAATAAAATGATATTGGGGGATTAAATTTGAATTTTGAAAAAAGGCAAAAATGTAAAAAAAATTATGTCATATTTGGTGACACCTATAAGAATGTTTTTATTATATAAAAAAATTATTTTATTTTAGGAGTATTATTACTAATTTACCAAAGAAAACTATTTAAAACAAATAAAAAATATAAAAATGATTTTCAAAAGATCAGATCATTACACAACCATATAAAATAAAATAAACATGCCTGGAGCGATGCTGTGAAAACAAAACTAATAATGTAAACGTTTTTTAAAATAAAGAAGTAAAAGCTTTATTATATTTTTTTAAATCACGATATAAACTTTGCAAATCAACGCTTTTACAATTGGTCATGAGATGTCGAAAATATATATATATATATATAAACCAGGCTTGCTTTTGTCCAGCGGCAGTTAGCAAAATTAAAGTAGTTTTCTAGGAATGAAGTTCTACTTTAAAGATAAACTAGTCCACGGGTTCGCCCGTCCTTTATTTACCTTAATTCGTGTCTGGCTACTGTGGTTACCATTTTGCATGACAGACAGTATCTGGGTATTACAATATAGATAAACTTTCTTTAAATGATGTATTTATTTACTATAAGAAATTCAAAAAAGGAGAAAAAAAACAATGTAAATAATAACTCTTTTAACTTAGCACCATGATAACTCCCCTCAATAACTTCTCTAATTACTACAAACATTTATGGTCAAATTGCTCTCATCCAAAGCTTTGTTCTATTTTATTAAAAAAAATCCTTCATTAAAAGAATATAACCTTTCTTTTACTCCAGTTTATTAAAAAGGCCTTTTTCCTGATGCATTCGCTGCGTTATCTCACTTTTAGCGCTGGAAAAACAAAGTCAAGTATTAAAAAAACAAACTGGTTCAATGAAACAAAGGGAGTAATAAAAAAGATTTCAAAGCATAAATAACTGAAAATTTGTGTTGTTGATCTGTAAGTAAGAAAAGCTGTCTTGTGTTATAATGATAATGACCTGTTCTAAAACCACAGAGAATATTTCAGAACATTAAAGGTAAAAATCAGTGTTGCTGATTTACAAGTGAAAATAGTTTTTTTGTGTTATACTGATAATGACCTGTTCTAAAGTACAGACAATGCACAAGTTTAGACAAGTGTAGTCAAGTATGAACGAGTGTGGACAGATGTAGACAAGTTGGGTTACTATATGGAATCAAGGAATGTAGGCGAATCATAAGTGTAAGTATATGGAAGAGGGAAAATGTTATGATCTTTTGAAATTATATACTCGCTTTTTTCAAAGGGATTTTTAAATATTAGCTGAGGCTGTGCTTATCTTTTGACACGTTTTTAGCTTGAAAGTTCTTGTTTGAAAAATTAAATTTATTTTACTAAACAGAGGGTTTTGAACTTATTTAAAAGAAAATGCTTCTACCCCACAAGACATTTCCTGCAGGACTAAATTATTTTAATTTTATGAGACAATCAAACTTGATAGTGCAAATTCAAGAGAATGTGCAAACAGCGTTTTCCTTTCTAAGATTATTCAGATTCTACTTGATACTAGGATTTTCTTGTTTGTTTAATTTTTCCTTTTTCGAAAATGCCAAATAAGTGTGGTGTAAAAAAAATTTCAGTATAAACACACACATATCTGTTATATAGCATAAATTTTAAGTGAAAATAGTTGTTATCCTGTGGAAAAATCTACAAAAATTCACCCAGAAAAATTTTTAGTAGTGCCAATACCTCTAATACCCATTAGACTCAATCAATTAAGAAAAATTCGCATGACTGAAACTTTTTAAAACATTCCTTTGTTTTAAGTGCCATTTTTTCTGCAACATTTTAATGTAAATTGTGCTTTTTGTAAACATGCTAACACTGAGAAAATAAATTGGGTAAAAGTACAATTCGGGTCTAGACCCATTACCAAACAAGTCCTTCGATTTTCTCCCTGTTGACTGGTTATAAACAAGGTTTGGTCTCTACATCTTTGTAACTTTTAATAGATTTGTCTTAAAATCGCATATTTTTATGTCGAATTATAAAAAATGGAAGGGATCGCTAAATACTTCTTTGTTTAAAACAAAACCATATTTTTTAAGGGAGAAAAAAGGCTTTTATTTGCGAAAATGATAACTTATTTTCAAGATTTTTACCTCTAGTTTCTTAAAAAAATTTCTGTTGTTTCTTGACATCTGTTTTAATTATATTTTTCTGGATATATCAGGCAATGTGTTACTTTGTAGGAGCATGAGTGCTACAAATGTTGTCATAATGGCAAAGTGGCACTTGATTATCTGTCTTCTTACCCTGAGGAGCTAAAAACATTACTCACAATAAGTAAAATGATCAGTGATGCAAGTAAATTAGTGCTGTTTCATTTGCTTCATTGGAAGCAAATTTTCGTCCCTTTCCCAACAATGGACCACATGTTTTTGTTTTAGATTTGGAGTAAAGAATATTAGACAATGCACTGTTCTGTATATTAATGGCAAATAAAAATAAGTATGAAATAAAATCGTACATTGATCACATTCTGTATAGCAGTTCCACAATCTTAAACCACGTTGTCCACATCCTTTATCGTTTACTTCAATTGTATCATTCCCCATGCATTCTGTTTGATTTGCTATCCGAAAACCATTTCCACATGTACTAGAATTCTGCATTTCCGGATGTGTTAAAATACATTCTGAATGTGAGTCCCAGTTGGACCAGTAGCATTCATCTAAAATATATTAAGTTGTTGTTAAGGATAAAACATCTATACATCTATAGGTTCACACAATTAGTTTACATCTTAAACATGAGCATAAACAGTGAAACAATAAAATTTTTGGACAAACTTGCAGCCATTATGATTTTTACTAAATCCAATATCATCACTTTCCAGCTTTATTGATAGGTAAATTAGTGCAAAAAATAAAAAAATTCAATGAATGGATTTAAAAAAATGATTTGATAAACATAGATAAGGATGCCAGCAAATCCTTTTTAAATAATTTTGGTTTGTACTGTGTGTTGCTTAGCAAGTAGATTTTTCCGCATATGAGACTAAGTGAAATTTGTTTTAGACCATTTATAGAAAATAGTAATTCTAATTCTCAGAAAAAAACCCTTTTTTGGGATAAATTTGCTTTTTTTGCCCAAAATGGCAACATTATGAATTTTTTTTGAAAATTTTTTAAAAAATTCACTTTCTAGCATTTATTGCTAAGTTACTTTGTGCAAAAAAAAAAGAAACTAAGGAGTGGCTCCAAAGAAAAGCTGCCACATAAAACAGACAAACTCTAATTCACGGGTCACTTCGCTATGGTGTGACCAAAAATATAATATATCTGTGCGAATTCTCCAAAAAAGTATTTTTATTAATTACACATTTTGGACATGATTTTGTTAATTGTTTGTTGTAAACTTTACTTACTTACTTTGTTAAGACAACAAAATAGTACATGATATACCTGCAGAACAGTTAAAACATTTCCTTATATGATGGATGCTTGTATTACAGTTGCTTGGATCATCCATACAGAGCTTTTGGCTATGTTGAGCACCAAAGGCATCTATAACAGTTCTGCAGGTTGACCAATTACTCCACTCTAAAACAAAAAACAAAGTGTTTAGTGTTAATTAAGAATCCCTTAAATATGCATCCCATCTAAAAGAAAAGAACTAAGTAGGTGTCAAAAAACATAAAACACATATGGTGCTTTTACATACCTTCATTTCAACATAATAAAGTGATATTGTTGACTACATATAACGCTTATGCTTGTTATTGCAAGGTGGCTAATGTACAAATGACGAGTATACTTGTTTCACTTTAAGTTCACATTCTTAATTTTGGTGTTGTTTTGGCTGGCTATAAAGTTTTTGGATATCATAAAAACGACTATTCTTTTACCTTTTCCATTAAAATCAATACGTTGCTCATTTGTGATCTTACAGACTTTAGAAGAATATAATTAGTTGTTCTACGGGCAAAGTCAATAGTAGCTTACGGTCGGTTGGTTGTTGAAATAAAAATAATTTTATAAATAATAATAATAATACAATCATAATAAAAAATCATAATAAATAATAATGATAAATTTTAATGTTTTTTTAATGTTTTTTGCACAGTCTTATAAGAAAATTTAAAATTTAGTGTGAAATCCTTTTACGGACCATAGTTTAGTTTACAATATTTAAATTCTTGCAGTATTAAAATTATTTATTTAACATTCCAAATGAGAAGAGTGTCACGGCAAGCGTATTCTACATTGTTTTTATTATTTTTTCCAAATGGTATCGACTAAAAGTCTTATTACAGTATTACAATTTAGCTAGCGTAATTTTAACCATATAATAATCATAACGAAGGAGGGTTTTACACCAATAATAATCTGTCTTGTTATTCACTTTTATTATAACTATATTTTAGCGAAAGTAGGTAATTTTTGTTATAATTCACATAAAACTTCTAAATCATGCTACTTTGTAAATAAAAAATTATCGCATCAAATTACCAAGAACAAACATGGACTTAACAACAGTGGTCCTAAAGTATCGTTATTGATTCACCTTGTTTAGTATAATTGTAGATTGACATTCAACGTAAAAAAATTACATTATTGATTAGTTTTTATGCTCAAATATTTTTGATTTAAAAAACACACACAAAAATAATTATTAAAATTTTTTGTCATTATGCTCTCATGACATTATTTTAATGTTAATTATGTGATTATCATAATGTAAAAGATGTTTCACGTCGGTCACAGTGTGGATCGCGAAAATCACAATACATCGTGAAAGTTGGCCCCATGATGGATCACGACTTTCAAGAAGCTTGAAAAATTTACTATCGCAACAGTCCACAATGCTTTAGTGGCAAAGATTTCCAGGATGTGTGCACCATCTTTTTGTAACAGCGCTATGTTTTCCTTATTCAGAGTGGTAAGATAAAATCTGGTCGCTGGGGTTCATTTCTGACATCAAATCATTGTAATCTCTAACGATGTTAGTTTTCTCTTTTTTTTTAACGGAAACGTTTTGTAACTTTGACAAGTTTTGGGGCCACGAGCTTTTAAAATAGGGAGGCCATCTCGTTTGTCTTTCTCTTTACAAACCACTACATCATCTTTGGCTCTCTAAATCATCTTGCCTTTCTTGAGCTTGTTAAAGATATTATTTCGGTTTGTCTGTTCGCTATTCATAGTGGAAAGTTTATCACTTCTTGAACATAACAGTTTAGTAGGCTAGCCTACTAAACTATCATGTTCAAGAAATGATAAACTTTCCACAGTAATACTCATAAAACTAGACTCCGTATTTGAAATGCTTGTTTTGGGTGCACTATCTGAAAACTATGCGTCCATGCCATAGCATCATTGATTCATTGATAAAAAGTATATTAATAATCAGATCTTAGATAAGAAAATCACGGAATTCAACGAGATAGCTAAGTTCTTTGTGTGATAAAAATTTTTGATACAGGTAAAATGCTTTAGTGGCAAAGATTTCCAGGATGTGTGCACCATCTTTTTATAACAGCGCTATGTTTTCCTTATTCAGAGTGGTAAGATAAAATCTGGTCGCTGGGGTTCATTTCTGACATCAAATCATTGTAATCTCTAACGATGTTAGTTTTCTCTTTTTTTTTAACGGAAACGTTTTGTAACTTTGACAAGTTTTGGGGCCACGAGCTTTTAAAATAGGGAGGCCATCTCGTTTGTCTTTCTCTTTACAAACCACTACATCATCTTTGGCTCTCTAAATCATCTTGCCTTTCTTGAGCTTGCTTGTGGAAAGTTGCTTTGGATTTTCCCTCCTTGCTCTTTTCTAAGTGTTCCTGTCACATACAATTCTTGTTTCAAAGAAATTCAGTAACTTATTGCCAGTGAGCATGTATTATCCTTTATTTAGAAAAGGGTTTATCAGTTTCAATACTATGGCTGCAGATCGTGCTGGTCGTTAAATCATTGACCACCATGTCTCTGCAGTTATAAAATACGTCCATCATAAGTACAAACCTCATGAAACTCTTATTAAAGATATTATTTCGGTTTGTCTGTTCGCTATTCATAGTGGAAAGTTTATCACTTCTTGAACATAACAGTTTAGTAGGCTAGCCTACTAAACTATCATGTTCAAGAAATGATAAACTTTCCACAGTAATACTCATAAAACTAGACTCCGTATTTGAAATGCTTGTTTTGGGTGCACTATCTGAAAACTATGCGTCCATGCCATAGCATCATTGATTCATTGATAAAAAGTATATTAATGACCCTCTTCCAATCTGATCTAGACTGTGTTAGATCTAAACTCAACTTCCTCTGTATCAAGTCTGTCCTTATAACCTCCTGCCAAGCCTTTCTCGAATTGCCTCTGGGCTTTGCCCCAGGAACTATCAAGTCTCTACACTTTCTTACCCAATTATCCTCCTTCATTCTTTCCAAGTGCCCCAGCCAATTCAATCTTCTTATCTGGAAAACATCTTTAATTCTACGGAGACTTAGCCTGCTTCTTCGCTCATCTGAACTCTTTCTGTCTCTCAGACTGGCATTACACATCCACCTAACCATTCTCATATCATTCCTTTCTAAACGGTCAAGATCTTCCTGCTTCACTGCCCATGTCTCACTACCGTACAACATAACACTTCTTACACAGGCCTCATACAACCTACCTTTTACCTCAATTGACAGGACTCTGCTAGTCAACAAAGGAAGTAACTCTCTGAACTTTTTCCGAGCAGAACCTATCCTGCAAGTAACACTTCTTCCAACACCCTCTTCACTGCCCAACATATCACCTAAGTAACAGAAGTTCTTAACTATCTCTAATGAGCCACTGTTGTACATCATCAAAGCTGGAAATACTTCATTCTCTATAATCTCACCTTTGCAACGCTTGAATACAAACTGTATGTCAGCTCTTAACCTTTCACTAATACTACTGCACTTCTTATGTACCCAATGCTTGCAAGTCTGACAAAAAATTGAGTTACTACCAACCCCTTTCCTGCAAACTCCACAAGGCCACTTTCCAACTACAAGGTCACACTTGGCTGCAATGCTACTAATCATGACTTTAGACTTTACTAGGTTTACCTTCAGCCCTTTCTCTTCTAGACCTTTCTTCCACTTCTCAAACTTTTCAACTAATTCTTCCATCGACTCATCTGCATACAATAACTCTCATGGACAACCTGTTCTGAACTCCATCGACAGCGCTTCTAAGACTAGAATAAACAACGAAGGACTAAGTACAGAACCCTGATGTACACCAACATTTACACTAAATTCATCACTAAGTGAATCGTTAATCCTGAAACGACTTCTAGCATTGCTGTTATGCTGTTATGCTTCTCAATATAATTAAACACATGTGAGAATAACACTTGTCTCAAGAGATAGAAAAACTAAAAACTAATAATGAACTAAAAGGTTTGCGTCACACCATACCTAAATAAAATTAAACTTTTGATATCTTTTTGATCGTAATAAATGCTTCTAAAATCTTTCATTTTCTAAATTCTCAAATCAAATACATGATTAGTGTTCAAAACCAAATGCTTTGATGGTTCTGATCTTTTGTTATTACTGACGTGTTCTTTCCATCGGAGTGTGATGTCATGCTTTGTCTCCCCAATATATGCCTTTATATATAACATTGCTTGGATGAGGAACACGATCTTTATTGTGTGTGTTTTTATGTTGATAATTATGGTATTTAATGATGTATATAAAGTGACTAATTTTAATTGTTGTATATATCTAAAGATGTTACTACAATGTAACAAAAAGCTTCATAGAAAATATTTTTATTATATACGTGTTTTATATTATCATTTGATTTTGGCAGTTGAGAAATGAAAGTTTTGGTAGTCAACGTGTTAAAATATAGCAAAATGTCTAACACAAAATGTTTTAGCAAGTTGTATAAAAGTATTATCTCTGAATAAGTGCTTGGACAATTGCTAAATATATTGTTGAAAATATATATTTTTTTAATGGCTTCTTCACAGTTTTTCTTCAGATAAAATTGTACTACATTTGTGTAATTATAAGAATTATAAATTAACAATTTATTAAGAGGTGGGGCATGGCAATAAAATTGCCACAAAAACACCAATGTATATAGTTGAATAACTAGAATTAATAATTAAAGATGCCTCATGAATGCCAAAAATTTTACTAAAATGTATGCTTTAGAGCAGTAAACAGTGATAAAAAAGTGCTACTTAATTCTCCTGAATTGTTGCTTTTTCTTTATGTCTAACAACAATCAAACTGACGATACGAACATGCATACAAAACGCTGTCACATAACAATGAAATGACTGAATAACTAGCCTATAGGTAAATTACAACTACTATTATACCCTTACCTGTTGCACCAGCATAATTGCAAGCAAATACCACAATCTAAATTCAAGAATAAAAAATAAAGAATAAAATACAAAAAACAAATTAAATTTCTCGGAGCTAGGATCTTGTAAGATAAATACTTTTATTTATTTTTTTTTGGTTAAAAAAATCAATAATTGTAAAATTATGCACTTGTTTCTCACATTATTGTCAAACATAAGAAACAAAAAAAAAACAAAAAAAAAAAAGGATATTAACCCTGATTAAGATATTGTCTTGAAAAAATATAACAAAAGGGAAACGATGATGCGTCAGAGGATTTTTGGGAAAAGTATAATACAAAACTTTCCCTGGGAATGGGGTTATGTAAAGTTTTTAGGGTTCATTGCGTCAAACCTAAAGTCATGTTTTGCAATTTTACAAAATAACAATTTTACAAAATAATAATATGAATTTCCATTGGAACTGCTGCTTTTTTAAGGCTGTTTTTTGCTTCAATTTTTTTTTTTGCAGAACAGAACAGAAAGGAAAAGAAAAGATTCTGGGCATGCTTACATCAAATGTTTACATCATGTGAGCCGAAATTTTTTTTTTTTCTGTTCTGTCCCGGGGAAAGTAGAATCGAGTTCAACTTTTTCTTTGCATTATGTGCGGAAACGACAGGTAGAAAATTAGTTAGTCAATCAGATTATTTTATTTTGTGAGAATTGCATAAAGTGTATTTACTTTCTGTATTGAATTTACTAGCAAAAAGACTTGAGGTGTCCTGCATAATTTATATTTCAAACTGTTTTAAGCAACTGAATCCTTAGACACATATGTGTGTGTTTGTGTAGGAAGGGAGGAGGTTGTTTCTTCGAATGGCTAGAAAAATTATGTCACTCTAATATAAACAAATAATAGGGTTAAGTTTGAAACTGAAAGATAACGTTAGACAGCTGTTTTCATTGTAACATACAGATAAACCTTTATAAACTAATTGGCTTTGTAGTTCTTAATTTTTTATTTTCGAATGATAAACCGCCACACTTAATAATAAAAAACTTTTAGGTATTTTAAGATTCTTGGCAAAAGGTTTTCAGTTTCCTAATTATGAAGAAGCAAGCACAATAGAAAAATTGTGGACATAGTGGCGAGTATACTATGCACTGCAAATGACGCAATATGTCTGTAGTTCTTACGTGCGAAAGAAATTGATGAATGAAAAAAACACATTATGCCTATTAATGCAGTCAAAAAAAGACTTCTGAAAATAAATATTTTTAAATTTTTAATAAGTTGGTTGCAATACCATTTAAATATTGATTGCAAAATACGTAAAAACTATTTTTTCAAAAATAATGTTTTTTCTCTGACCATAACTTAGAGGCTTCAAATATGTTTTACGTCAATAACTTTCACACTCTGAAAATACATGTTTTGATAAAATATGTTTCATGAAAGTTGAAAACATAAGCAAACCTATCAATAAGAAAATAACACCCAAGCAATAAATCACCCAGTCTAAATTACAATAATTTAGACTGGGCGAGCAATCTGAATAAATGAAATAAGTTTATGACTGCATATTTTATCACATCCTTTCTATCACTTTATTTTATCTTTTATCTACACAACAGCATATTAGCTTCAAAAAGTCTGGAAAAAAACTTGAAAAGAATTTACTGTATTTTTTAAACCAATTGTGTCTAATATATAGGGCCTGAAAAACAATAATTATAATGGTAACTTTTTTTTAATCACATGTAAAAAAATTATGATTAAGCTCGGTTTAAAACACAGCTAATCATACACGGATCTTATAGACTTTGATATATATACATATATTAAGGAAATAAAGGATATTTATATTCCTGACTTAAAGTTAAAAAATAAGTAAGAATAAAAATAATCAATAAAAAAATAAACCAAAAATATATATAAATATATATAAAAAAACTCACCAATAAAACAAACAGGCTCATTCTTTTTTTACTGACTTCACCTTCACGAAACTGATCGTGCATTAAAAACACACATAAAAAATTTGAATATTTTTTTTGAACTTACTAATAAATTTTAATGTTCAGTTTCTGACATGAATGCAAAAGTAGCGAAAAGGGAAAAATATGTTTGTAAAAGTATCATTCAAATCTTACGCTAATGTAACCCTTAGCTACAGGGATTGAACAATTTTATTATACCACTCCAGAACTTGTCAAGATTTCAATACTACATTAACTATGCATGTCTTTTAGTATCTTTTCTCATTAATAATAAATTCAGTAGTTCAGAAATAAATACAGCTTTTATTTACTGCACGCCAATTCATGACAGGGATAATCTTACTGTCTTAAAAAATGGAAATAATTTAAATCTTTGATAAAAAATTAAAATAAGAAACAAACAAACAAAATAAGAAGACGTAAAGAGAAAGAAAGGAAAAACATAATTAGGAATAAAAAAAATCTAATAAAGTATATTATACAAGAAGAAATTCAAAAGATTGAGACATTATTTAAAACCAAAATTATGATTAAACAAACACAAATAATCTAATAATGTTAGCAAGCCCTTGCTATTTTCACCACACACAAAATATATATTTCACATACTAAAACTATTTTCTTCTTCCTTTTTATAAATGCAAATGACAGTTCTACTTTTTTTTAATTATTTGTTATTTATTAAGTTAAATTAAAATAACCCATGGAACATAAACATCAATCATAAATGTCTAATTTTTCTTATTATACACACATTAACTTGTTATGGTTAAAATCTTTGACACATTTCCTTGTGCTTCAGAAGATGTAAGGTGTGTTTGGTAACACAAATTTAAGAACTTTCACAATTGAGTTGAACATGTGGGTGCTACACTTAAATACCATAATGTGCCATAATGTCATACCATAATGTCCTACTGGTATAAAACTCAGAGCTGGCAAAATCATGGACTGTGCTTTACAAAATGTAAGGTGTGTACAGTAACAAAATTTAAGAAAAAGTGATCAAGTTAAATAAATAACAAAAATAAATTCGTTTTTTAAAGGGCTTCTGAATGATAGACAATATGAAAAAATAAAATAGTCTAATGGTCCCGATGAAAATATTTTTTTAAAGGCTACTTATGAAATCAGTTCAACCATTACACTGTCCTTTTAACAATTTTAGAATAAACCCAAAAAGCACCTCCCAAATTATATAATAGTCATAGTCTGAGTGCTCAAAATAGTTAAGTGCAGCTGCGGTTTAGATCCCCCACAAAAAATTTATTACTTCATGTTAACAGGTGATATTTACCTTCACAGTTCACCAGGCATTTTGTTTCACAGATTATCTAATTATTTCCAGCAGTATGTGCCTTTCAGGATTATCATGTTCAGTATGACAAAGCCTTGTCCCACAGCAATTGCACTCATGTCAAGCATCCTGTCTCACAGTGATATATTTCAGATCTTGATTACATAGGGGATACTGTATTTATACATTAAATTTTAGTAATTTTACTTTTTATTCCATAAACTGGTCCTATTCTTTTCTATGACGCTGCACCACAAAAAGCATCTAAAGAGTAAACAAATAAACATTTAAGATTCGTTTTCCTAGATTATATCTAAACAAAGATTTAATATCAATATCAATATTAAGGTTACTGTAAAGGAAAAAACTCACTTGATGAGTAGTCTCAGAAAAATCCTTATAATTTATCAATACTTTCATATTTTTTTTTATTTATTTTTTTGTTTTTGAATGTTTGATAAAAGTCTTTTTAATAGTGATATTTACGTGAGATGTTAATTTCCCAAAAAGAAAATATAATGAAATAAACACACACCATTTTTTTTCACTGTACGTTTTAAAATGGCTTCATATATATATATATATATATATATATATATATATATATATATATATATATATATATATATATATATATATATATAGTAACAATTTTATGGAAGTAGACCATGATCCTACCAAACGACACATAGTTATTGTTAACAATTTTGTTGAACAATGGAAACACAAACCCACGAAACAATGGATAGATTTTATTTCTTGCACCGAAGCACGTCCAGGTAAAAATTCAAACCTTCATAAAACGCACAAAAGCAACATTCTCGTAAGAGTCTTAACCACTGGTTGTGGAACTGCTATTCATAACTTAGCAATGTTTGTTGAAAAACATTGTGCAGATCAAATACCAACCCAAATAAAAGATACTCAACATTTCCTTTAATTTATCGGTAATATTAACACCGACGGAATCCATGACGATACAAACGTAGTATCCTTTGATATAGTAAATATGTTCCCAATATCAACAACAACAAAGTAATTGCTGCCATTCGTAAAGCTCTTGTAGAACTAAGAAACAACCTTCTACAACCTGCTTGGTTGATGCTCTTGCAATATGTTTAAAAAACAATAACTCTGTTTTTGACAATAAACACTTAATACAAACTAGTGGCACTGCCATGGGTGCTGCAAACTCTTGCTCTTACGCCGACATTGCTATTGAAAAGATCGACACAGTTGTGTTGACCTCTAGACATTCCGATTTCTTTGGACGTTTCAATATGGCAAGGCTCAATTGATCGTCTCAACGTATTCTTAAATCGACTTAACTCAACTTAACACAAATATCCAGTTTACTATGAAAATAAGTAATAATAAACTTTGTTTTTTGGATGTTGAAATTAATAAAGTTAATAACAAGCTCACTACCACTGTGTATGGTAAACCTACAAATAGCCATATGTACCTACACGGTGATTTGTGTCATCCTTCCGCTACTATAGACATATTTCAATGTTTACGTTTTACGGCACTTTTGCGCAGGCGAAAACTTGCGAAAAAATCGACAGGCAAAACATTGAGGGCGCCCAGTGTCATTTGTTAGAGGTTATTAAAGAGAAGAGACGTTTTCTACTGTTTGGATATATTTACTTTTTAAATACTTTAAAAAACTGTTATTTTCATAACAATGCCTTATAGCTGTTGCGTACCTAATTGTACAAATCGTCGGAAGACGGGTAATGAAGGTAGATTTTACAAAATTCCTAACAAGAAGCATCCTGTGTTGAGGGAGAGATGGCTGACTGCAATTGGCAGAATTGAATGGTCAGAAGAGTTAATAAAGAATGCCAAAGTGTGTCATTTACATTTTGTGTCTGGTAAGTGACTTTGTTCACTTATTTTTAAAAGTTATTTTGTAAAGTAGTGTGAGCCATATTGTGTTTTGTGTCCCCTCACCCACATGAACTTTTGCTCTGGAATTTTGAAAATTTTATAGATTTTTTATTGTTTGCTTTTTGAGGAAAAAAGTCCAAAGATTCTTCTCATCCAGACTGGGTACCCTCAGTATTTGAACGTTGTGGAAAACAAGTGAGTGAGAAAAGAAAGCTTGAAAAGCAACATAGACATTCTCGACTCACAAAACGAAGGAAATTAACATCTGAACTAGTAGCTGAAAGTGAATGTGACGATGATTTTAAACCCCCAAAAGATCAAGGTCCTTCCATGTCAGAATTATGTCAGAAAGTACAAGAACTTGAGGAGAAAGTTAAATGCTTAGAAAAGGATTTAAAAAATGAGGTGGATGAAAAACAGAACATTTCAAACAAATACACTGGATTGAATAGCGAATATGCAAATAGATTAAATGAAATTCATGGACTTAGAAACAAAAACAAAACACTTTCATTGAATAAATTTTGTTATAAGTCATTGAAACAATCTCCTGAAATGTTTTATTTTTATACTGGCTTAAACAAAGGAAGATTTAATTGGGTGGTCAATATTGTAAAACATAAAATTAAGCCAGCAACAAAATTGTTGACACAAAAAGATCATGTCCTTGTAGTCCTCATGAAATTAAAACTTGGACTTCTTAATAGGGACATTGCATATAGATTTAAAGTTCAACCACCTGTGATTTCTCGTATCTTTCGACAATTGTTACCACTACTAGCACATTCATTATTGTTTACACTGATATGGCCTGAAAAACAAGCTTTAAGAATAATGTTTTAGATGCTATAAAAACTGTTGCTGCTGTATAATTGACTGCACAGAAATTTTTATTCAGCGACCATTAAACTTGAATGCCAGGGCACAGACTTGGTCCAATTACAAAAATACCAATACAATAAAATATTTGATAGCTTGTTCTCCATCCGGTTCTGTCAGTTTTTTATCTAGAGGATGGGGTGGAAGAGTATCAGATAAAGAAATAACGATCAAAAGTGGCTTTCTAGACTTAGTAGAGTATGGTGATATGGTTTTGGCAGATAGGGGTTTTCTTATTGAACAAGAATTAGCCACAAGGGGAGCATTTTTGAAGATACCTGAATTTACTAGGGGAAAAGACCAAATGTCTACTGCAGATGTTGATCAATCGAGGCAAATTGCACATGTTCGAATACATATTGAGTGATTGGACGATTAAGAAAATTCTTGATTCTGAACACCACTATTCCGATAACCCAAGTCGACCTAATGGATAAAGTAATGGTGGTTGTTTGTGCACTAGTCAACATAAGCAAAGGCATTGTATAAATTATATGTAGTGCATATACTTTAGTAGTACATTTTACTAACTTCAAACATTTTTTACAAACTTTAAACATAATTTTTTTAAAAACTTTATATATATTTTACTGACTTTGTTTTACTAACTTTTTATATATATCTTTTATATTGCCTTTTTTTGAATTTAAAAGGACATTTGATTTCTACCAAGCCCAAACTGTGGCAGTCACATTGAACTATGCCATCAGGGCTGACACCAAGATATGGAATATATATTAATATATTATTAATTAATATATTAATGTGTAAACCAGTTGTTTTGACTTGAAAGTTAGTGTGTATTTGCTCCAATTTCTTTGTATAAACATCCCGAGCTCTTGTTTCCATTCTCTTTCCGTATCTTGTAGCAACAACATCGACTTGATCCTTGTATTGCATAACTGTGTCCACTAATGTTTTTGTCTGTTCTAAATCACATGTGAAGGCAGATTTTGAAACTGATGCTGTTATACGCCCAGCCCTGTGCAACATCCATTTGCTACTGATACTTTGGAGTGCTGTTACTTTTTTCAAATTATCATATTGATTTTGAAAACACGACTTTGTATATTTTTCATAGTTTTTTACTGCAATATTTTTTACCTCTGCATCAGTTTTATTAATTGCTGTTGGCTCATAAATAAATGTAAGAGGTTCAGGAAGGCTGTTTTGTTCATTTTTGTTTGCACTATCTGTGTCACTGTTTCGGTTTTGATCATCGTCAAGCCATAAACTGATGCTTTTAAAGATAACTGCATCTGGAGCAATCTGCCTTAATTCATCAAGCTGTTCTTGATCCTTTCCAGTAATAAATTTTATTGGATCAGGTGATACAAAACCTTTTATTGTGTCTCCAAAAGGATCATCAACTTTTGAAAGTGTCTCTGTCTTTTTTGGTCTTCTAAAGTCAATTTTACTTAAGGGTGCAGGATGAGCTCTTTTTCTTGCCTTTTTCCAAGAACATAAAACACTAGTACATGCTGTTTTGTTCAGCTCTAATGTAGCACATGCCAATAATTTAAATAATAATGCAGCAACATGACTGCAAGCTGAACCAAGTCTAAAAAAATATTGTCATTATTTATAATATTCGTTTGATCACTATAATAAAAAGACGATAAATAAACTTACCCTGCAACACAGGTGCAATTTGCAGAATGTATCCAACCAGTTTTATGCATTATAATCCAAGTGTCATATAATTTTTGCGTTTTCCCCTGCCTTTGACTTGGTAACACAGACGATTTTATGTAACAGAAATCTACTTCTTTTAAGTGGTGACAATACACTTCTTGTACGTGCCCTGATAGATAAAAGTTGTAAGCTTGAAAAGGATTTGTGTGCTTTATGCGACTCGTGTGTGAACTCGCTAGGAGTGTGAACCAAATACACATGCAGATCAACATAAGTTATATCTGGAAGTAGTAAAACGTCATCGCTCCAATCGCTAGTCTGCAGCGAGTAAGGATCTGCAAGCATAGTCCCATCTGCAAGTGTAAGTTATCCAGTATATATAGTGGGATTTATCTGCATTTGAAAGAATTTGAAAATAGTCAGCATTTTTCGACATGTTGAAATATAAATAAACGCACGTGCCTTCTAAGTGTTGGTTTTTATCAGCAAAGAGGAAGTCCTTCACACAATCGGTACATTGTTGGCTACGTTTATATGTTGGTTTATTTAAACTGTTATGTCTTATCGGAAACGTACGTAGTCTGTGGCTCGGCTTAACTTTGTTGTATATAGTCATCCATAGCTTAAAAAATATAATTGACAGCTGTTCTCGCTTTCATGAACATGATTTTCAAATACTAACAGAAAGGATGTATAATAAACAAGTAAATACCCCACGGGCAAGGACTTTTTTGTTGAGCAAGCAGACATTATAAGATGACAAAGAGCTTCGATCGATAAGCGAAACGACTTTCCTTTTTCAGTTTCTTGAGTAATTATAGTTATATTTTATGCTCTTTTCTCATGTTGTTTCTGCTGCCATATTTTGCCTGTCGAAATGCGCAGAAGTCTGGGAGCCACTCATACCGCGTCATAGTGAAATACGTCTATTAACGGCATATCTACTGGTGTAGCAACAAGATTAAGGAGAATCTGCTCTTCTGATCCGTTTTTTATGATTTTTAAACGATCTACAGAAATATTTACGCTTTCTACAATGCTGTGGAAACGATCCCTTAAGACCTTAGCTAGATAATAAGTCTAATTAAAACAAACGAACTTCCTATAACAAAACGAACTTCATATATAATTGCTGAAAAAATTTCAAAAAACATCTATATAGATAATAGTCCAATTATAGCTAATAAACAAACTTCGTAGCTATAAGTATACTTTCATACGAACTTCTTTGAAATAATACAAACAACAACTTATAAAAACTGAAATTCACAAAAAAAAATTATTGTTCCGAAAGCAGGACTCACTTAGTGTCACAGCCAGGTCTACCATCTTTTGGCTTTTCTCCCAAGGATCTCTGCCAGCCTGTTCTGCTAAATATTTAAACCGATTTTGGACAAGATCAAGCAGGGCAGTGTATTACTTTTGATTTAAAATGCCACCATCATTTAATACCTCAAAAGCCTTGTCCTCTTTGCCCATTAACAATGGAGGTGACTACAAGATGAGGAAGACCATAATGGATGGCTGTGGACCGAATTTGGTGTGCTTGTCACAAAAACAACCCTGTTCTCTATATTTAAGACAAAGAATAAGCTTTATTATTATATAGCTAGCTATAGACGGCTTGCGTTGTGACGTCATTTGTTTACATTTTCTCGGACCTTGTGGAAGCTGGCAGGATAAAAAACAGCGAGCGCCAGCGCACGTATGGAGCTTTTCTAATTCTTTTATTGGAGCAGCCTACTGCACAACAAGAATCAGGCATTTCTTCAAATATAAGTACAAATCACAACCAGAACCTCTTGTTTTCACTGGCGCTACTATCCTGCCACCTAGTGCGCATGCGTTCGGTTCCGTAAACACGCAATCCATCTATAGCTTTTCGTTCAAAACATTAGGATGAGTACCCGGGAATTATTTTCAATTATTGCACAATATATGGGGTCTGCCCAATGGCAAACCTTTTAAAAAACTAAAGAAAAAAGCAAGTAGTAGCTGGGATACCTTTACTCTTGCAGTTTCGTTGTTTTATTCAGCTAGCCAGGTAGCTAGGCTGTGGCTACAAGTCCATTTAACACACGTTCATTGAATTACTCCAACCAAATGGAACACCGACAAATAAACGCTCACTATCCGACGTTCTTACAACACGCATTTTCGTGCTAAATGAAGCCATAGCCTACTCTGTGCTCCGGTCCATGGTCTTTTTTCTTGGTAACAAAAACATTTTCAAGACCCATTACCAAGAGGTAATCTTCTGTTTCTGATCCGGGTTTTTTTTGTAAAAATTAAAGGATCAATTCTCCCTACTGACACAGCACAACAACAACAAAATTAATGCTCCCAAGTCTTTTAGAATTTACACGGCTGCAGCGTATATATTGCAATATTTTTCCGATATTACTAGGCTGCATTGCTTTAAACAGTGAAACGATTTACCGTGGGACCTAATTGAACTGATTTTGAACTTTGACCAGATAAATGCGAAAAGTGAGACTATTGGACTGCAAGAAATAACAGCAATTACACTGGGCAATGTGGTAGCACTTCATTTAAAAGTTTAGATAAGTAAGTCACTTTTTACTGTGTTACCAAAATCCCTGGGGGCTAGCCCGGCGGGATTGCTGTAATTTCTATCGAATCTGTGCAAAAAATTTATTTCGTTAAATATATAATACTAACATAATTTTAATGTCCCGACCCGCAAAGGAAATAATAGATTAAATATGATATTTGATTTCGTTCGGAATCAATAAAATTCTCAACTACTAATAGTTACTTTTGATGGATTAATTAAAAGTTATGCTTTTTTTATTTTAAGAAGCGAATATAGGTAAAACTAAAACAAACGAAACTGCGCATGCTCAGAAAGATTTCGCCAGCGAATTTGTCGCTCCGTGAAATCCGCCACTCCTCCCCTGACTGCTTTCAACTCTTATTATTAATTTTTTATTCATAAACTCGATGTGTGGACGGAGAGCTCGTACATAAACAAAACGATATGTCACAGGGCACGACTTTTGAGCGTGAAAACAACAGGCTGTGTTGTCCTGGCCAGCTGCAGGTAGGTTTCCGTGCAAAAAGATTTGTAGCGGAAGGCAAGGACACGTTGCTTGGGGTATGAGTGCTGTTGTATCTAATTTACCTTCTGCATAAGTAAATATGCGGGCAGCTTGAATAACTGTATGTTGTCAGGTTACAAATGATATCAGGGACAAGGTATACATCACAACGCAGTTCTTTGCTGCAAAAAGAAGCCACTGAAATTTATTTTGTTTTATTTATTTAGCTAGTTTCCTAGATTAAACATTTAGTGTAATGACAGCTTTCTGTTTTTATGGTTACCTTAACACATGTAATTTGTCAGTCATGGTATACACCAAATTAGGCTGAGGTGGCCATATCACATAAACAGCCTGGTACAACTAGATTAAATCTTTACTGTTTGTTTTTTTATTTTGATTTATTCCATCCTTCCATTTTGACATTTTTTACCAGGAGGGCTTTTACGCTAGGTTTGTTTTACTCAAAGTGTAATTCTTCCATTAAATTAAATGTCAATCGTCACTTTGCTTTGGTGACAAAAGCTACCGGAATTGTACATCACAGATCCTGAGCTCTATTCAGGTGACAAAACTTTTTCCCCTTGTAAGGTTGGCCCCCACTCACATGCACAATCATTATGATTAAGGTGAAGAGCAAAATCTGCTACAGATTCTCTATTATTTAATCTCTAATTTGTGATTGCTTAAAAAAATCCAAAAAAAAAGGGCAGGATAGTAACATGTGGAAGAAAAAAGAGCAAAAATATATATAGCTATATATACTAAAACTAATTTTTCTTGCAATTTACTATCGAATTTGACAAGTTTGATTATTTTGTGAGAAAAATTGTCAACAGAATAAAGAGTTATTTTTTAGTGCTGCAAGCAAAACTGTTTGATGCAGAAATATTTTTTTAAATTCAATTTTCAATTTCAATTTATTTATTTGCCATAGAAAAGTTGAAATTACAGTAGGTAGAACACATTATATAAACAGTTACATATAGTTATATTCTTCTGATGATACCTGTGGGTGGATGAAAGGACCAGCTAGACATAGACAGACCTGGTAGTGGAATAATGAGGTTGACCAGTGTATAAAGGAAAAGAGGAAACTTTGGAAAGAGTGGAAGTCAGGTGGTAGTAAAAATATTTACTTAGAAGCTAAGCGTTGTGCTCGTACAGCAGTGTATAAGGCAAAATCAGAAGCAGAGAGAAACAGATTTGCAGATGTGTTAAGAAGGGAAGACCAGCGCAATGAGGTTTTCAAGATAGCAAAGCAAATGAAGAAGACTAATCAAGATGTTGTAGGTGATGAAGGTGTAATGATGAAGGTGTTTTGGCTAGCACAGAGGAGGAGAAAAGGGTAGCTTGGAAGAATCATTATCAGAGGTTGCTTAACACTGAGTTTGATTGGGACGAGGAGAATTTGTCTGATGATGATGTTGGCCAGCTATGCAGATCAAGACAGAATGGGTAGTGGAGGCTATTAGGAAATTGAAGATTGGTAAGGCTGCAGGAGTATCAGGTATTGTTGCAGAGATGGTAAAAGCATCTGGATATATTGGAGTTGAGCTTATTACAAGTCTTGCTAACCAGATTATAAAGGATGGTGCTATTCCGAGTGAGTGGCAGTCAAGTGTAATAGTGAATTGTTTCAAGGGCAAGGGTGATGCATTAGAAAGGGGTAACTATAGAGGTTTGAAGTTGGTTGATCAAGTAATGAAAGTTATTGAAGGAGTGATTGATAAGTTACTTAGAGAAAGAATTGATATAGATAAGATGCAATTTGGTTTTGTTCCAGGTGTGGCACTACAGATGCAATATTTTTACTCAGACAGCTTCAGGAAAAGTATTTAGGAAAGGGAAAGAATCTCTATTTTGCCTTTGTAGATTTAGAGAAAGCTTTTGATAGAGTGCCACGTAAAGTTATTTGGTGGGCTATGAAAAAATTAGGTGTGGATGAGTGGCTAGTTACGATGGTACAGTCTATGTACAGCAATGCTAGAAGTCGTGTCAGGATTAACGTTTCACTTAGTGATGAATTTACTGTAAATGTTGGTGTACATCAGGGTTCTGTACTTAGTCCTTTGTTGTTTGTTCTAGTCTTAGAAGCGCTGTCGATGGAGTTCAGAACAGGTTGTCCATGGGAGTTTTGTATGCAGATGATTTGGTTCTCATAGCAGAGTCGATGGAAGAATTAGTTAAAAAGTTTGAGAAGTGGAAGAAAGGACTAGAAGAGAAAGGGCTAAAGGTAAACACAGCAAAGTCTAAAGTCATGATTAGTAGCATTGCAGCCAAGTGTGGCCTTGTAGTTGGAAAGTGGCCTTGTGGAGTTTGCAGGAAAGGGGTTGGTAGTAACTCAATTTTTTGTCAGACTTGCAAGCATTACATAAGAAGTGCAGTAGTATTAGTGGAAGATTAAGAGCTGACATTCAGTTTGTATGCAAGCGTTGCAAAGGTGAGATTATAGAGAATGAAGTATTTCCAGCTTTAATGATGTACAACAGTGGCTCGTTAGAGATAGTTGAGAACTTTTGTTACTTAGGTGATATGTTGGGCAGTGAAGGGGCTGTTGGAAGAAGTGTTACTTGCAGGATAGGTTCTGCTTGGAAAAAGTTCAGAGAGTTACTTCCTTTGTTGACTAGCAGAGTCCTGTCAATTGAGGTAAAAGGTAGGTTGTATGAGGCCTGTGTAAGAAGTGTTATGTTGTACGGTAGTGACACATGGGCAGTGAAGCAGGCAGATCTTGACCGTTTAGAAAGGAATGATAAGAGAATGCTTAGGTGAATGTGTAACACCAGTCTGAGAGACAGAAAGAGTTCAGATGAGCTAAGAAGCAGGCTAAGTAACCGTAGAATTAAAGATGTTATCCAGATAAGAAGATTGAATTGGCTGGGGCACTTAGAAAGAATGGAGGAGGATAATTGGGTAAGGAAGTGTAGAGACTTGATAGTTCTTGGGGCAAAGCCCAGAGGCAGACCGAGAAAGACTTGGCAGGAGGTTATAAGGACAGACTTGATACAGAGGAAGTTGGGTTTAGATCTAACACAGTCTAAATCAGATTGGAAGAGGGTCATTAATATACCCCGTCCAACCCATGCTAGCATGGAAAACGGACATTAACCCTATTCGGTCCGGAGTTTTTCCAACATACTATGACCGGGGGGCGGATTCCGCCCCCCTCAATAACTTTTCATAGGATTGTTGAAATTGAATCAAACTTGGCACACTTATAGTACATCATAAAAGGAACAAAATGGCGGCAATAAATTTTTGCTTGCGTCAGCACATTTTCTGTGACGTCATCAGAAGCTTGAAAATTGTTAAAAATACTACTATCTGCTTAAAATATAATTACTTTTGTTCTAGAGCGAATTTTTACATTCTGTTTGAAGTTTCTGTAAGCTAAATAAAATTTTTTTAACATCTTCCGGTTTTTACATGGATTGAATAAAAAATTGTCAAAAATTGCCCGAAAATCCGTTTTTTCCCGATTTTCGGGTAAAATCCGACAAAATTGGGAAATCGGATTAGTCATGTGTCAAAATTATTCAAAATGATTCTTCTTGATGAAGCAAAGTTGTGTTGCAAGTTTCAAGTTCTAAGGATAATCCTAACAGGAGTTATTATATTTTCCCCATTGTAAGGATTTCATAGAGATTTTAGGGGTAGTTTCGAGTAATAGCCAATATCAAAGCCTCTGAAAGGTATGGGACCTAAACATTTAGCATGCAGGTCCCTAATAGATAAATGTTGAAACTCAGTAAGTATCATAGCCATATAAGAAAGCAATCAGTTATTAAAAAAAACCGGAAAATTAAATGTCTGCCATGAAATTTGATGAAATTAATTTTTAAGGAATCTTTAAGACAAGAGCCAATAAAGCGTGATGGAAGACTTAACGATTACATTACTGTATTTTTTGCGATATAACCTGCGGGTTATAAGTTGATTTTGATCATTTTGACTAACAAGGTGAATCAATAACGTTACGTTAGTAAGGCCACTTAAAATTGATTCTTTATTCATGGTAAAAAAAATTTGCACTTAAATTTAGATTTTCCTATAAAAATGCGCAATAACATTAAGAGAACATTAAAATTGTTAAAATTGTCTCACCTAGGTGCGGGTGATAATATGGTGTGGGTTATATAATAAGTTTTATTATTTTTTTGTCATTTATTGTGAAATTCAAAGTATATGCACTTACTAATGGCAGGAAACAGCCATCGTGAATGCCTTTGTATTTGCACTGACGACGACAAAAAAAATGCTGTTGTGACTTTTTTTCTATGTTTTTCCAATAAATAAGTAAACAACAAAAATTATTACCTGATTATTGTCTTTTTTGACGCAGCAATGTTAGTGGTTGTGTTCGTTTAAATTATCTCACGTTTGCATGCAGCTAGGTTAGGGTTATTTAGGCAACACTATTTGATTCTGACAAGCTGTTTTCGTGACACAAAATCGTTGTTAAAAATGTTTTTTTATTATGCTCAGTCCCACTATATATAATTGTATAAGAATGCCATCATTTTCCTTTTGTTGTCTAGTCTTAGTGCTAAACAATTAACAAATATTAACTGAGTTAAGAGGTCATCCCTCACTCTGCCTTACTTCTCATCATCCTTTAATGCTTTTAAAATCAGTGTACCAAATTGTTTCCGTCTTTCTTTCAAATGTTCATTAGCAAAGTATTTACGTTTTTCAAGTTTTTTGAAGTATTACAGCATACTTTGAGACTGATAGTGTGGTCTTGCGCTATTATTTTGTGTTACATTTTTTGTTGTTGCAAGAATGTTGCTTTATATTGGTCGGTTGGAAACAGTGTCTCAAATAAAAATTAAATCTTTATTCTTAGGCACTCCATTGTACAATCCCTAAGGCCTTTTAACAAAACTAACACCTCAGGCTAAACATAAAGTATTATAGTACTTTTAACCAGTAAAAACACTTTAGTCTTATTAAATTTCTAGACACATTATTTTAAAATGTTCTCTGGTGACAAACAGATAGTGGCTTTGATATGTCTAGATTCAAGTAACAACAGCAATGCTGCTTTGCAATGTAAGTGTATTATTTTTGCTGTTATTTAACACTTAAAATTTAATAGTGTATACAGAGCTTAAAGTAATGGCCGATCAGCAGTTTCTGCTTCCATAAAATTTGACATTTGACTGTCAGGATAAAATTAAACAATTAAATTGACCAGCAAATAATGGTGCCTTCCACAAATGAAAACTCCCTCTCAAAATTTATGCAATGAATCTCCTTGTAATCAGTAGTGTAGTAATACTGTCGTATAATACAGTGTATTTTTACAGTAAAATGTATAATAACTTAAAACTCTTGGTGAATAAACAATAATTACAACATCCTTTAACTAGATCAATTGAAGTAGTTTTAAATCACTTGTAGGTAATAGAGATTTTTTTAAAACGTAATGTTACTTATTTATTCAGATTACCAATTATTATTATTTATCTGCCAAATTTTCAAACAAACTTCAAAAATAAACTATACTTTCCACTTTCTTCATTTTGTTTAAAATTAGGGGGTAACCAAAGCGTAAAATACATTTCACAAAGAAAATTAAAACTTTAATACGCTGATAAAAATGTGAGCAAAACTTTTTGAATTTATTAGTAAAGCAGACATAATAAATTTGGATTGTGTTTAAATTTCTTGTCCATAAGGGTATTTATCTGCCATAGTTTTAATGACCACCAAAGAGATTGACTTAACTGGGTATTTACATTCTCTATGGTCGCGGTGACTGCTAGGAATTAAATATTTATTTTAAGCACTGGAGAATAAACCTGTTAAACTAAAACTTTAAGTGGAACTAAAAAAAAGGTTTGGTATGTTTTCAAGAACATGTAGTCAAAAATGCACCTTACATAATTGTTATTTATATTCTTTTCTCTGAATAACAACAATTTCTTTTCTACCAAACATTGTTGTTTTTTAAGGAATGTATAAAAACAAAATAATTGTTTTCTTATGGTGGTCGTCATTACATCAAAATATCATTTTTGTGTTTAGTTCCTCTTTAAGTAGATATATAATTAGGACCATCATACATTGCAGGCCCCGTCAGGAAAATTTATCTCCATGAGCGCTGAAATATATTACTCTGCAATCACAAAAGCTTTTGAAAAATATTTTTTTACAAATTAGTCTTACATAAGCAGTAAAATTCTCCCATAAAATTATTTGTGTGCGGGCATTTTTAAAAAAGTCTTAAGGGAAAACGATATTGTTTACAGGAAATTTAACGTTTTTCATTTCTTCTGTCTGAATACTTTTTTATTCATTTTTTTAAACCATCATTTATCTATCAACCGTTACATGGATTTTTTTTATGTTCTGTGGGAATGTACATAATAAAAAGCTTTTCGATTAAATTATAAAATGTAAATATAAAAATTATAACTTCTAACAATTAAAAAATTATGTAAAAAGAAAAAGATATTATGTAAAAAGAAAAAGATATTCACAAAATATTGTCACTGTTAAAAAAACCAATTGTTATTTATAAAAAATCTAAAGGCTCAAATAGACAGAACAATTTTGCAGATCCGTTTTTAAAATAAAGTATTGAACTAAAATTGATCTAAAAGTGTTGTGTATATACTATTAAAAAATAATAGTACGATAATACTCAAATGACGTAAAAACACAAATCAATATTTGAAAACTGACCTAATAAAATCAAAGTGGTTTGATTTTTGAAACATTGAACAAAAATAAAACACAAATACAACGTATTGACAACGTTTCGGGTGTCCATACACCCATTTTCAACTCTTCAGTATAACGCTTTATTAACTCAAATACAGTACCGCTATCAGGAAGCCTAACATCGTGTATCGTGTATCATGCGCGACACCCACGATCCACGATCTTTGTGCTCAAAGGTGAAATAATGCCATCGTGGGAGACGCGATCTATCGTATCACAATGCATCATGAGTTTCACGATCATATAAAAAATAAAATCGTGTTCGTCACGATACAATTGTTTCACTGAAATGCTATATAATTTTTATTGCTTTAATAACAATTTAAATGAAAAGCAATTAAAAAAAGATCACCATATTCTCTTTTTAGTCAGTTTACATTTGCTGAAGTTTAACGACCTCTTCACATCTTAAAAATCTCAATCAAAATATACGTCCGCGATAGGTTTTATTCTTGACTAGTTTTTTCTATATGTGTGATTTTTAACCAACCGTGATTTCTTGTTAGGCTGGACTTAAAAATATGTTTGCCGTCACCAAGGTGAGGGTTTCAGCACTGACCTGGTCGGTCGGTCGTGATTTTATGTTATCTACGATATATTTTTCTTATATTTTAAGTGAATGTACTAAATAAGAGGCAGCAAAAACACAAAGCCTGCGATCAAAAAACGGTCGGTGTTATTAGGAAGAATGTGATGTATAGAGAACATTAAAGTCGGCCCCTTTCCTTCATACTGACACTCTTATGCTCGGCTGGTGCATTACACTGAGACTCGAACGAAAGACGGAAGACCATTTGGAACCATGCCACAAGTCAGTCCAACCTTCATCGTCACAGAGAATACTGCGAGAAGAGTGCGCACCCATGCAAGTTAAATATAACCAGAACATGGGAGAGGTTAGGTGTCCTGTACCTTAATACAGCTTTCGGACGAATGTTCTCGTGATGTAATACAAAAAAAATCATGTTGAATAAGGTTTAACACATCTTTTTAAAAGGGGAAAGAGAAATCAAAAATATCTAGAATTAATGCAAAAAACAATTAGCAAATCTGCCAACACATCATCGCGTTCAATGGTGTTTCAACTTCGCACTCATCCTTAATACGTTTCACAAAATTTATTTTTTACTGGGTTTCGTTTTAAAACTGGCTTTCCTGCATCTACAGAAAGAATTTATTTTATTTATTTTAGCACATTTATTCTTAGTCATGCCTTAGGATGGTTTTATAAAGATCAAATTAATTTGAAAACTCTCTTTGGAAAAAAGTTGGTTTGTGTCAAGAAAAAAGTTGTAAATGTTATGTTAAAGTAGCTAACTATTTTTATGATAAAAATTTACAAAAACTTTACAAAGTGTAGAAAAGAAAAAACTATCTTGATCGTCTTGTTCTTCTTCCCAGTTCGTTTTTTGCCTCTTTGCATTTTCTCCATGTTTTTTCTTCCTCCCTGGAACTCATAGTGTTAATTTGAAACACGTACTCTCTTATTTTTTTCAATTTGGCTGGGTTGAGTGGTTCTTTTCCTTTTGCGCCACTGCAGTTGCTGTCTATTCTTTCCTCTTCCGAGAACATAGCAACTGCCAGGTTCTTCGCAAAATTCTTTATAGATTGTGACCTATACGAAATTTTTGTATTTCGGCTTTCAAATTTGTGTCTATTCTCAGGGTCATTATAATATTCCAAAAGCTTTATTTCTAAATTAGTCTTGTCATCTACGTAAAAATATATAATATCAATATAAAAATAACTTTAGTCTATGTGCTTTACACAATTATAGTATAAAATTTGGAGTCATAAATCACCACTTAAATCAATGATTTCTGCTTGCTCTATTTGTCTTGGCAGCTGCCAACTTGGTAGGTCTCATTTTTTATGTATTTTGTTGGTAAGACCATTAATGTTTTATCCGAATAAGCCATTTTTGTAAACTTTCAACAATTTTCATGCAGACATCTTTTACTCTTTCGATGAAAGTCGAGATTGAATCTTAACTTTAAACAACTGCGAATTATAACTGATGCGTTCTGTATTTTAGCTATTATTTGTCGCATGACGAAGTCAAACATGAGAGCTTTGTTACAGGTGCAAAAAGTATTTTATTCAAATTGCCACCAAAAGTAGTTATTCATTTCGCTACGAAAAAACCTCCTTCCCAGAGATTTACAATACGTTGTCTCAAGTATAAATTTAGTCCAGGCGCCATTTTTAACGTTTAAGATATCAAAAGTTGATAATGACTACGTATTTGTGGCATATCAAATAATAAAGGCGTTCTTTTAAACATAATGTGTTATCAAATAATGACGTAAATGTATCATGTTCAACTGGAGCAGGACGGCAAGTGACGGACGGCGTGAAACCAGTTAAATTATTAAATACTTATAGTCATATTAAAAATAAAAATATTTAAGCGGGAAATTAAAATTTTATGCAGGCGATAATCAAAGTTTCCAGGCGTGCGATCTTAAATCTTTAAAATCTTAGAACTTTAAAAAAAATTTAAGAAGGAGAAGTAAAAACACAATTCCTTTACTCCTGTACACCGCACAGAAATTATTAATTTCAGCGTGGGGAACACTTGAAGGGTATGTTCTATCAATGTTCACGTTCACGGCCGGGATTAGAACCCTTGTCCGAAAAATCTTGAGTGTTTAAGTATTTAAGTTATTAAACTTCGTTACTACTTGTGCAACTAAAAATATTTAATGTAAATAAAGTTACGAAGTTGAACGGTGGCTGATAACAACGCTAGTGATGGATCATGAAAATCATTACTTAAAATAATATGTTTTGTTAATGATTTTTTTTATGTTTTAATTATTTTGTTTTAGTTATTTTTTTAGTTTGATTTTTCAAAAAACGACTATAAAAAGCTTAAAGTTAAAAAGATTGAATTTTAAAGGTACTAAAAAGCTACTGAGTGCAAGATATTATAAATTCGCCGTATTCCTTTAACCATATCTATAATAATTAGTGCAGCCATAAGTAAAAACAAATCAATTAAATAGGCTTCTAAAAAACGATTTGTGTTAGCCTTCTTAAATCATTCGTATTTCGCAACTCTAATAATTTAGGAGGGCTTTTGCAGATCAAAGAAAAACAGAAATTTGCATAAACGAATCATGATTTCCATCGCGAAACTATCGTGGTTTTTCATGATCCATCGCGATGAACATGATCATCACGATAGTTTCGCGATCTACTATCAAATATTTTTATAATCATGACAGACACGATAGGATCGTGGATCGTGGGTGTCGCGCATGATACACGATCACGATGTTAGGCTTCCTGATAGCAGTACTGTATATTACAAAACATATTAAAAGAATGGAAAATTACGCCTTATTAAATAAATACAACGGTGCTGACCTGATGTTATTATTAAGTTTGGGATTATCATGCAAGATGAAAAGGCTCTTTTTGATTTTAAGTGAGAAGCAGCTATTCCCATGCGCAAGAATGCTGAAATTGTCAAGAGACGGAATGTAGTGGTTGCATTGTTTTAGATGTTCTTTAATAGCAGATTGTTGCGTTGACCACGATTTCTTACCTGTTAATGGTGCAACACCAAGGTGCTCGCTTATTCTAACTTTGAGATGTCTTCATGTCTCACCTATATACCAGCCACCGCACTTAAAATTATATATGACACCGGACATCAATTCTTTAGGTACTTGTACTTTATATCGAAAAAAGTTGGAGAGGCTAGTGCGTGTTCTAAAAATAACAGAAAGCGTACAACAATTGGATTACTTTTAATGAAATTCTGTAGCCTAGTTCTTGTCTGCAAAGATACCTTAACCTAAGTAAGGAAGTACAAGTAGAAGCTTCTTCTTTTCGACTGTAGGATCCAGAGATTTTTCACGATGCAAGTTATTATAAAATTGTCTACTGACGTTTTCCAGGAAGTTCTTAGGAAAACCGTTGTGCAGAAAAATATCCTTAAGTCTCAAAAGTTTGCAATGAAAAATGGACCAGTTTGAAGAGATATTAAAACAGCAATGTAATAAAGGAAAGACAAGGCCTTTTGTGTCAGGAATAAAACTATTGAAATAAGTATAAACTGAGGTAATGAATTTATTACTATTGTTATGTGTTATGGTTTGATTTTATTAGATCAATTTTTCGTCAGAGCAACATTATATTTAAAAGAAAACTGCCATTTGCTTACTTCTTTTTGAAACTCACTCTCAAATTTTTATTTTAAATGTTTTTATGCACGAAAAAAGTGAGTTAATAGTAGTGAAGAGAAACGTGACTGAAAATTATGTCAGATAATTTTTTATTACCAAGCACGTTTCCCCTTTCATTCCTGTGATGGAGCCAATCCTTTACCCATACAGTTCTTTTTTTCTATCTTTTCTTTTATGTGAAAGAATAAAACTGTTTGAAAAGATTAAGGAGCACAAATCTGTTTCATCTTCGTTGTCGCTTATGCCTGTTATGATACCGTAAAATACCGAAATCAAGTGACCCGATGATAAGAGCACCTTTGGTAAGCGCCTTAGCAACATTTCTGTTTATAAGCACACCTTCATATAAGTGCATATAGGGATAAGAGCTAAAGAATACAATGTTTGTATCACTTAAAATGCGAGCTTTTTACATAGTTTTTATAGTTACGGATATATGAGTTTTCGCAGCATATATATTATGTACACGGTAGTCAATTCCTCCTCCACCCAAGTGCCTTCAGAAGCACAGCGCTTTTCGCCAGTAGTGACTGCTTCCATCCATAAAATTCAACACTCATTCATCATTGGATAAAAAAGATGTTGAGTACGAACAAAGTGATGTTGGTTCTGATATTTCTTCTGATGATTCAACAATCGGTTAAGATTAAGGAATTAAAATGTACAAAATGATAAACAAAAAGGAATATACATCATCAAAAAAAATATTAAATTTTTCTTTTTTTTTTCAGTGCACTTTTTTTATACTCGTTTGTATGCGCACCTGTGGATAAGCTGCACCCTCGAATAAGCGCATCAAAATCTTGCTATCACCACTGAAAAACGCTGTGCTTGATTTCGACATTTTACGGTAAATTAAATTCAGATTGTTCTTTAAATTGTATCGTGAATGTATACAAACATATTAAATCAATTTAAGAATTGAATAATTATTGACCTAAAATTTTTGAGTGTATTTTTTCCAACAATATTCCGACAAATAATATTTTTCGAAATTGTTCCGTCTATTGGGGCCTTAAAATTAAAAAAAAGTTAAAATAATTTATAAGTAAGTTTTTTTCCAATGATAGAATATTATCCAAGCAAAACGCGGAAATATTTATCAAGCAAAACACTGCAATATCAATCTCAAAAACCCTTATAATGCATAGGTTGATGATAATCAAACTTTCAAATATGGATGGCCTAGGGTACATTATAAAGACAAAGCCCTTTCAAAGTTTAATTGATTTACTTTGTTTTTACCCTGAAATTATTCTTTTTCACTCCATTTTTAAGGGACAAAGCAACAGTTTTTACAATACGTTTGCCTAATTAATTAGCTTTGACTAATATTGTTAAAATTTTCTTTTGATATGTGATTCAAGCAATTACCTAACTTTAGTTTATCCTGTTTGATTGTATAAATTGTTTTTTAACCGATTTTTTAATGGGAAAAGTATTTGCACGCTAAAATGTATATACTTTTTCAGTATTTTTTGCATTTCTGCGGTTCATTAGCATCACTAATAACTGTTACAGCTATTTTTTTTATCCAGGCAATATATGGCTAGGAAGAATCTGTTTGTTTTAAATGTTTCGTCAAAACCTTTTAAAAGCATCTAAAACTTTATTTTATGCATAATGGTTTGTGTTTCTCTAATCTATATTTCAATGTATAAACTCTGTTTTTATATTTCTACCAAGGGTATCTGAAGAAGATACATAAACCTAATAATATCATTGGGATTGTGCATGTGTATATTCCTCCGTCAACACCAAGTTGTTATTGTAGGTAGATTTTTATTTTTATTTGACACATTTCAACTATTCAATTTGTATGGAGATCTCGCAGCACAGACTGGTTTTATAATTTTTCAACATCCCCCAAGGATGCTTTTGTTTAAAGGAGAACTAACGATTGCTAGCAAGTTTTGTCTAAAATGTTCATTATAGTGTGAAAATGAACTGTGTTAAATTATTTATATTTATGAACTTTAGTTTTTGAGATATTTAAGGTCAAAGTAGTCCCACAGTCGCCGACATGACAGTGTCGATAAGGACTTTTAGTTCTGTATAATACTAACTTGTGTGACATAAGTTTGGAGATGTAAATAAATGCATCCTGATTAACGAAGCGAAGGAATGCTACAATGTGCCTCTTATATACAGTACTGTAAAAAGGTTTGTTAACATCGCGATTTATGTTTATTTCATATTACGCACGAACCACGATAGTCCACGATGCGCATTTTTTTAACAATCGTGGACCTCATGATCATGTTTTGTGGACTACACGAACGAAAATTAAATATTACATCGTAGCTTCCACGATAGATAACTTCTATTGTAAAACAACAAAGACCGTTAGTTTAGCAATTAAATCAAAAAACCGACAGCAAAAAAATAAATTAAAACGTTTTAATTCGTTGTCATAAGGCTAGCTACATAATAGATTTTAATTGTTCGTGAATCAAAATGCGAGGTAAAAAACATTTCTGTCGCCGCTTTTCGTCTATAAACTTTTAAAATGCAATCTAAAAAAACATCTCTATTGCCGCTATTCGTTTATAAACTTTTAAAATGCGATCTTAAAAAACATTTCTATTGCCGCTATTCGTTTATAAACTTTTAAAATGCGATCTTAAAAAACATTTCTATCGCCGCTATTCGTTTATAAACTTTTAAAATGCTATCTTAAAAAACATTTCTATCGCCGCTTTTCGTTTTAAACTTAATACATTTTTATCGGCGCAGACAAATTTAACTTTTCTAGATAAATGACATTTCGTAAAAATACGATCGCGTCCATGACGAAAAGTATACACCAAGCAAAAACTACGAATATGCTTTTTTAACTTGATAAAACCTTAAACAATCAAATTAATTTTAATAAAAGACTTTTTTAAAAAGAAAAAATATTGAATTATACTGGTTATAAAAATCGTGGAGCTCGCGAAAATGTGGGACACACGATCCTTCGTGGAGATAATGTATGTAAGTTTTTGTCTTTAATTCTCCTTTAAATTAGAAATTAGTTTACTGATTTTGCAGACTCATAATTTGGGTACTTAAAATACAAGGGAAAAGTTTTAAATTTGTTTTACTTTTTACTTTTAATATTTTAATGCTTTGAGCTGCATAAACAATTTATTATCAGTAACACTATCTTATGCACACTCTGTCATTTCATACACCAATCCCCAAATATTTTTTTACGATTGCACAAAAAAAAGATATTTGTAATTCTACGATTTTTGTATTTATAATAGCTGGTGGGCTCTTGCCTTCTGTACAAGACATTTTGCAGGAGAATGATGCTCTTGTTGGATACTATAGAGATGTTTTAGCATCACATGGATTAAGTAGAACATGTAATATACTAATGTTAAGTATGTGAAAAATGTATAGCCATTAGTCCTCCAATTGTATCAAAAATGAAATAAATATTTCTTTTCCTGCTTATAAATAAAATGAAAAGTAATTTTTGTACAGGATGAATAAAAACATCCACTTGATCACAGCAATAAAAAAATCTTTATAAATAAAATCTTGATTACTTTAGTAATAATTGTGTCTTTATGCAATATTTTTTTGAGAAATTTATTAGCCTATTGCTACTATTGGTTAACTTGAAACACTGATCAACATTCAAATTTTTTATTTTTTTTTATTGTGCTGCCTTAAGCAGATGGGTGATTCACTGTCCTTAATTTTTCCTTACATTTATGACTTTTCTAGTTGATAAGGTCTTTGAAAAAAACATTAAAAAAAAGATAGGAGATGTAAGGGTTTAAAAATTTTGCTGACGTCAGGAAAACCTTCCACAATACAAAAAATATTTTCAGAATTTTTATACACATTGCATTTGTGAAGATCAGGTAAGGCTGATAAAGGAAATGTATGGGATAATGTACTTTTGACAATCAATATTGGGTTTAATGGTTTTTTGATGACATCATCATCTCATCTGTTCTGAAACAGGTTTGTGGACCAAGCTTTGGTAAACGTAACCAATTTGGTCTTGGGTGGCCCCTACATACGTCGGTTATTTTTAGCTGTTTCTAAGTTATTAGTGCAATACATTGCGTTCACTAGTTTTAAAAGGCTGTTGATGTCAGTTTAAATGCATTGACATTGTGCCTTAAAGTCCCGAAAATTAACAAATAACGTTTCTGATTACACTGAAGAAAAATGAACACATCCACCTTGCTTTTTGCATCCATATTACATAATTTTTATTTCCTACACAGATGCCTGAAAGCACGCAATGTAAGCTTTTTGGTACACGCATACAATTCCTGAAGATTGACTATGTATTAAATCTTTCATTGATAATTAACCTGTACGCGATTTACCACTAACATGAGCAAATAATTTCCAACCAGCTGACACACATACATGAAAGTCCTCCAATAATAGCTTCCTTTTCTGACAGTGCTTACAAACCTAACAAACTCCATTCTTTAAACTTCAAACTACCACATTTTTAGATTGTGGATGCTAAGTTCTTTATCGAACCAATAAATGATTCTGTTGGTAATACGATCTGCAAAATTGGTAAAGATAATAATGCATCATTCATACTTACTGGACAGCGTGGCGTCAGTACACTTCAACGCAAAGTATTTGGTAGTGTGACAGATTACATATTACACCATGCCGATCGGCCAGTACTTGTTGTACCACCACAAACAACATATATAAATTAAATTTTTTACACCAACTTTGCCAGACTTTGTATATTTAGTAAATTGATATGGGTTGTATATAACTAATTTAAATGATAAAATTTAAAAAAGAAATACAAAATATAGTTGTGTATGTGTATGTAAGTTTGTAGTGGATATATTTTTTTCTCTCGATGCATATACATATATATATACTTTTAACAGCATAAGAAAATATTCAGATTAGGGAACAATACTTAGAAGTCTTTGAGGTTATATTTTATCTGCACTTTCCTAATACATTTTTTATGTATTACGTATTGTATGTATTTTATGTATTATTTATTATGTAAATGTTTTCTTTTTAAACTTTTAAAATATTGTAATTTTAATAGCATTTTATTTAATCAAAAAGCACTAAGTATGGGTGAGTTTCTTTTAGTATACACTGATGTGTTTTTCTCTTAAAAAGTGTCCACTAAAAGAAACACTGTCCCAAATGATCATCTCTTTAAAAAATAATTCTTGTTAAGAGGATGTACTTTTGTTTATCGTCATTTTCTGTTCCATATTTTCGATGATAGAAAATGAAAAAGTTTTCATTTATCAACATTAATTTGTTGCAAAAAAGGCTTGACATCAAAGAAAAGCCGACATAAACAGATTAAAATTTAAATAGGCCTTAAAGATTTAAAGATCAACTTCAGGTAGATATAAAAAAACGTTTGATATAGCAGAAAAAAGAACTTTAAGAAGTTGATAAGAAAAGTGAGAGAATGAAAATTGAACATTAAGATGAAAATTAAACATTGAGATGAAAATTTCAATTAAGCTTATTGGAAGAGGAATCTCTTGCAACCTGAGCATTAAGAACATAACATTAGAATTAAGCTTTATTTTGTTCTTTTTTTTTTTTAAAGTGTTTCTTGGCTACCCATGGTGATGGGTTAAAAAGACTTAGTCTCATAAAAAATTGACTCAACACATAACAGGTGTTTGCAATAGATTATTTTCAACATGAAGTGTACTCATATTCATAGAAATTGAGCAGAATTTTTGTATCTTTCAGTGGACACTTGGTCTTTGCACTTTAAGGCCTACTGTAAAAATAGACATTACTGCATTTTCCTGCTAGCTGCCTTTGCATGTTTATATTTTTGTATAATTTAAAAAGTGTTGTATCTTTCCATATAAGTTGTTGTCATTATCATTTTTAATGGCTTTGATTTTAATATTTTTAATCAAACTATGTGGTCTTAAAGAATTATATAATGTGTTTATGTTTTTTAGGTTAGGATTAAGGGATGGAAGAAAAAAAGCAGATAAAATTTCTTTGTGTAGATGGAAGTAAACATAGCGATTTGGCTTTTGAATGTATGTTAATATATACATTATAGCATGCTGTCTCCCTCCCCCCATACCTACTGGGGGTATGACGATTCTATGTGCATGTAAACAATTTTTTTTCCTTGTGGAGATTTTACATTGGTTTCTTTACTAAAAAAATTAATATTTGTATTGTGAAGTTTATTTATAACATCCTATCACCAACATAATGATTCCCTTGTTCTTTCTTTATATTAACAGCTGTATTTTGTTAAAAATGATATCTGAATCACTTGTGCTAAGGATGCACGAAATAGCGATATCTTTGGCAGGTGATTCTGTGGGCTAGAATGGGACAGCAAAACCTGTGGATTTTCCACGGTCTGTTGTTACGCACCATTTCTTTGTAAGGTTAAGTGGCTACATAGCCGGATATGAAATAGAAATTCTTAACATTTTAACACATCAACAAATGTATATTAACATTTCGCCCTTAATCACTTATTTTATTTACTAGGGTTTTGCAAACATGTGTACCATGAAGGTGATAGGGTTGGCGTGATTCACGTACATGTTTTACCAGATCTGCCTTCTTTTGGAATGTATGGTAAGTATAATACTGTCAATATCACGTTTTTTATAGAAGGATTGTGGTTTTTGTGTTTTTATCTAATGAAAAAAAAATTCCCAATCGCTGCAAAAGTTAATTGTAAATAAATATAGCTTGTGTTAAGGACACAGTGTGTAATCTAGAAATCTAAAATGGGCCCATTAAATCTCAAATTAGAAATCATCAAGGTGGTTTGAGATATCAATGAAATCTTATTCATTTGCAGCTTGTATTTAAGGGGTGATAAGTCCTATATATTGTAATTAATATAATTAGCTTTTCCAATTTGGAAATAAATGTTTCATATACCTACTAAGAATGCGAGATTACACCCTGCAGTAGTGTAATAAATAAATCTGCTTATTTCAATGATTCTGAGATTTTCATAGTTTGTTGTTTATGTTTATGACTGTAAATTAAATATATAAAAAATTATAAATTACTAATTATAATAAAAGCTATTGGCTTTCTTGACAAGAATATTTTTATTTAGTAAGATTTTTTTAAATTTTAGCTGGCGGTTATGTTGTGACTGATATTTATCAAGAAACAGTTCAACAAAGTATTGATGAAAGTAAAAAAACTGTCAAAAAATATCGAGATTTGTTCAGGGAGAAAGATGTAAGTAGCTAAAATATTCACCAGAAAACAACAAATTTTCCGCAACTGCATAATAAAGAAATCTGTAAAATGGTTTAAAAAGTGAAATCACTTCTGAAGTTAGCTTCTTTTATTCTACTAGGAATAGCTAATGGAATCTGGGCCTATTAATTTAATTTAGTTAATACATTAGTTTTAGGCATAAGCTATTTGTTGAATTTACCAGGTTTAAGGGGTTAAAGAGTGTTGCTTATGTATTTATAACGTTGAATTATAAACCTAAATTTCATTGAAAGAAAACAAACAAAAGAATGCTTTTTCTGTATCCTTTTGATAATTCATTTTAAACTTAAAGTCAACTAAGCAGATTGTTTCGTTTTCATTTTTGTACTTCTTTTTTACATTTGTTTGCTAGATTACAGCTGAGATATTTATTGAAAGCATGGCAGATTCTGTTGGCCATACAATTTGCAAGATTGCAGAAAAAGAAAAAGGATTACTTCTTGTTGTTGGTCAGCGTGGTTTAGGCCTAGTTAGGCGCACTCTCTTTGGCAGCGTTAGTGATTATTTAATACACCATGCTAAAATGCCAGTCATGATTGTGCCAACCTTTGAAGAAGATGAAAAGTGAAATTTAGATAGCTTATTTGATGAAACAACTAATATATAAATACATGTATACATATGCTAAAACGATATTTAGAAATGTTTCTATTTAAACTAAGTTGTTTTTAAATTATTATACAAAAACCGTAGGAAGTCTTAGAAATTCAGTGCTAAGTTACATTTGATTGCTTCTAAAATTCATTGCTTGAAATGAAATTTTTATAAATACTTTTGTGGAAACTAAGCATTATGATTTTATTGAATATTTTAAGTAATTATATTAAAGTGAAATAATGAATGTATTGGGATTATAGGTTGTATAAATATAACTATAGGATGTATTTGTCTGCACATTTGCATTTTTATGAAGCACAAGTGAAGAATTTTTGAGTTACGCAAACTTTTTTATTTGTATATTCTGTGTCATAATGATTTTTGTTGAAGTCTTAATATATATTATTAAAAGTAGTATATGAGTAGTGCACTTGTTTTTGTTGTGAATTTTCCCTTGTAGTTTTAACCCTCTTATCCAAATAACATTACTGCTACAGATGTTGGTCCACTCTATGTATTTCCATTAGTTTGTTTTTTGCTGTCAAACCTTCTTTAAATTAAAAATAAAAGCTTTTTTCATCTGGACAATAACGAGCATTGTGAAGTATAGGTTGTGGGTTTTAAAAAACAACTTGTCAAAACAGATGCTAGCTCTATTATGCAGATTGGTATTTGTAAGCTCTTTACCTATATCATTTCCACCAGCTTCTGATGCTTTTTTCTGAGCTGCACTCTTTTGTTGTACCAGGTAATTGATCCCCTGCGCATCTCATTTAGTTTTAACTATTACAACAGAATTAATCGAAATGGCCGAAGCCAGTGGAAAGAAATTAAAAGCTATCTGCATTGATGGAAGTGAACACAGTGAACGAGCACTGAAATGTAAGTTTCATGAATAACATATGTACAGGGTTCTTTAGAACAATTATAAATAGGTAGGTTTGTAACATGTCAAGCAACAACAATGGGTGCGAGATATTGTTTTGAGTTTTTATCTTTCTGTGCTCTAAAAACAATATTAGTTTATCCTAATGTTTATCCTTGTAATAAAACGTGATTTTCATTTGAGGCCTGTTTCTTATTAAACTGTAGGAACTAAGGCCAATGCAATTATATAAGGACAACCACTTCTCTTTTACCACTTTGTTTTTGCACTATTTTTTATAGGGTTTTTTGATAACGTTTATCATGAAGGTGATGAAGTCGCATTAATTCATGTACATGTTCTCCCTGATCTACCTTCATTTGGCATATATGGTATGTTAACCTGAAGCTCAGAGTTTTGTTTTATTAATGTTGAGTTTTACCGTTGTAACATCTGCTATTGATTTTAATTTGTTGAAACTCTTTTTTGCTTTTTGAATTAAATTATATTCATACTTTTTTTGTATATTATTTTGTTATTGGAATTTTAGGACACATGTTTTTTATAAATCTTTCTTATCAGTATAGATGAGAGCAAACAGAATTATTTGAACATTACTTACATGAGACTTTTGATCAGGTTCTACAGGTTACAATTAACACTGTGTTCAAAATTATTTTTTCTTTTTTTTCATTTTGCATGAAAATCAATAAAATTAGGTTAATTCTTTATCTTGTTTGCTGTCTTTAGCTGGTGGAATTGTAGCCACCGAGATCTATCAAGAAACTGTCGAAGAGAGCATCAAACATAGTAAAGTAACCTGCGAGAAGTACAAAGAACTTTGTGCTGCCAAAGGAGTAGGGTTTTCTTAATTTTATTTCAAGTCAGAATGTTATTTTAAATGTCTGAAATACACGCAGTAAATAAATAACCATTATTAAATAAAAACAAGGACAATAATAATAAATTATGACTTCAATGGACTTTAGTTAATCTTCTGTACTTATTAATTATTTCAATATTTGCCTTTCTAGGAAAATCCACCACTTCTCTTTTCGTATTAAAAAATACGAAATACGGAAATTTCGTATTAAAAAATACAGATTTCGTATTTTGAAACACCCTTATTTTTAAAAATACGAAATACCAATTTTTGTAGTTTTTAAAAAAAAGCAATTCGTATTTTTAAAAATACGAAATAAGGAATTCTATTGTTTTAAAAATACGAATTAAAAATAAAAGCAGTCAATTTTCCCAGAGAGCATCACAAATGCTAAAAAAGAACTTCAACTAAACTTTTACTTACGTCTTAAGTTCTCCTATATCTTAAAATTAAAGATTCTTTTTATTAAGAAAGATTGCCGGGCAGTTTTGTATTATTTTTTTTGTTTAAGTAATAGATAAAATGTACAGTATAGGTATGGCTTTGTCTAACCAAACAAACCAAAGATCAGAGTCCTGTTGTAAACATTGACCAAGTTCAAACGTGTAAATCTAAAATAGGAATAGCCTAAACTATTGCTTATGGGAATGCACTTTAAAATTTGTCAGCGATTGTAGACTTCTAAAGTTTTTAGTAAAAACCTAATGATAAAATAAACATGACGGGAGAATCAATCAAAATAACATGCAATTTATATGTTAAGGTAACTCCAAAGATATTTGCTGAAACAATGGAAGATTCAATTGGACATACCATTTGCAAAATTGCCAAGGAACATCATGCTTACATGATTATTATTGGTCAGCGTGGTTTAGGTGCAATACGCCGCACTTTATTTGGTAGTGTCAGTGATTATGTCCTGCATCATGCCCACGTACCAGTAGTTGTGGTGCCGTCAGAAGACAAAGATAAATCTAAATGATTATGTTTGCAATAAGTTTTAATATTTTTTTAATGTTGTTATTTTTTGTTATTGTTAACAACAAATTTTATTTTGGGATAATTTAGAAGTTCTTTCATAAAATTGTTATCTTATGATATTTGTTTCGTTTTTTGTAAAACATTAGTAATTTTTAAGAATGTTCTTAATATAATAGAAAACTTCCTAATCATTTTTGACTGCTTGTAAACATAACCAAAACATGTAAAGTATAATAAAAATATTTTTTCCAAATTGTAATTTTTATGAAAGCATGGAATGTGTTTTAATGCCTTGTTTCTTATGGTTAGTCTCTTTTTTCTACTATAAGTTCTAATATACCAATGTATGTACTACTATTGTATGCAGTATACCACGTATATAACATTATATAGAAAAAAGGTTGTATTGTCTCCTAATCTGTTGCTTTCGGTAGACTTAAAAATATTTATGTTTGCCTTAACCTCACCTTGTGTTTTTTTCAAAAAAGAGGTTAATTACTGTATAGTAATGTATAAGATGTATAAGATAACCAATTATATCGCTTCATTTCTTTGAAAACAATTTTAAGTCCAGCTGACAGACCAACACAATGAGAAAGAAAGAGTACTGCATTACAATTTCTACTTTCCATAGTGGAAACAAATAGATCAATTATTTCCAAAAAAAACAATTGTTTTTTTTAAAATGAATCAGGGCATGGATGCTTTTTATTATGTGCCAACGCTTATGCCATGTTCTATGCTGTGAAAATATTAAATACTTATCTTTTTATTTGCAAAAATAAGTAAAGTTACAATGGCTAGCTCAGAAAATAAACTGAAGTTGATTTGTGTTGATGGTAGTGTGCACAGTGACCGAGCTGTGGAATGTAAGTTCTTTTTTTTTTTTTTTTTTTTTTTTTGTCAGTACCTTAAAACACTTGTATTTTTGATGTTTTTAACTTACTACCTGGCAATGAGTGAGTTTCAATCTATGGTTTTATGTGCCCATTTTGTTGCGGTTCTGGTAACAGCCAGGCAGCATGTTATTGTGGCACATCTGTGTATGTGTTCTTTCCTGAAAAGGGTTTACACTGAACAAACAAATATAATATGGGTAATGAAAATCAAAGAAGTGATATTTTGTGGATTGCTAAATTGCTATAACCACCATTTAGTGTTGTTAGTATATTGCAGCATGTAGTGCAGTGGGTTCAGTTCTCTTGATCGTGAATTAAACTTCATTCTCTACCAAGCTGTATGTTAGAGATGATGTATCAGTGCTTTAATTTCACTTTTAATTTTGTTTTTACAGGGTTTTTTGACAATGTATACATGCAAGGTGATGAAGTTGGCATTGCTCATATCCATGTGTTGCCGGATATGCCATCGTTTGGTTTTTATGGTTAGTCTAGGTAGTTTTAAAAAATTAATTTGACCCTTTATATCATTAACGCAGGAAAAGTTTTATTGAATAGAAGGAGTAACCAAATAATGTATCTCATGTTTTGCCAATTTTTTTGTGGGTCTGAGAGTAAAAGAAAAAAAAATTGTTTTAAGTACTACACATGTTTCTTTAAGCACAATCTTTAATAAAATTAATGGTGTTAAAGTAGCTTTCAGACATACCCTGTAATCCTTCAACTAAAGTTTCGTGAAATTATTAACACACAACAAAAATAGTAATGTTTTTTTCAGATTTTACCATTGTAAGAAAGTATCAAATTTATAGAAATTTGTACCAAGGATGTCTCATTGGAAAGCAGTTCCAAATAAAAAATAAGGCCTTTAACGTTCTAAATTTTTGGACCTGTCAATTTAAGGCCATATGTTCTCAGCATGTGTTTCTTAATCATAAATAACAGTACTTAAAAGATCACACTAAAAGCTACAATATTGGCATGATCATTAGTATGGACATTGGCTAAGTGAGCAATATATGCAACACATTTTTGAGATTAGAGTGGAATTTTTAATATTAAGAGTACAAAATTTCATGATTTTGAGAAGCGGCAAAGTTTTCTTGCTTTATTTTTTACTGGATAGACAACAAAGATCACTAAAAGTTGCATATAGCTACAAATTATTAAAATGGAATATAAAATATGGAGTATTCTAATTGGATATTATAACATCAGATTTTTAAAACTAAATCAAGTAAATTCAGATGTTTCTTATTTTTTGCAAGTTATCAACTAGCGTTGATGGTGTTTGTCATAATGGGGTTTAAGGCTTATTGTCTCTTTTGAAAAATTTATCCACTATTGTTTATACCTGTTAGCCCATCCTAACATGGAGAAAATCTCACACACCAAGTATTTTAAAGATGGTGAAGCCATTGTTGATGCTTCATATCAGGAACGGATTCAAAACAGTGTGTTAGACAGTCAGGCTGTTGTGGAAAAATACAAGGAAATGGTGAAGACCAAAGGGGTAGGTCAACTATTAATTCTGTCTAGGTATACTACAAGAGATAATAGCACATGATATACCTCTGAAAAGGGAATTAACAGATCCTCTTCTTTTTTCTTTGTCTGTTTGCAATTTAGATTTAACAACTTAAAGCATTCAGTTTATTTTAACGTAGGTGGAGCCACATGTTTTTGTTGAAACCATGCATGACTCTGTAGGCCATACTCTGTGCAAACTGGCGAAGAAAAACCATGCAAAGGTTATCGTGATTGGACAACGTGGACTTGGAACTGTCCGCCGAACACTTTTTGGTAGCGTCAGCGATTATGTTCTTCACCACACACACATTCCAGTCATTGTAGTCATGCCTGAGTAAACATTTGCATGTGTATTTATTTTTTCTTTTGGGTTAAGCTGAGAATGATGATGACGATAATGATGATGGTCTTATATTCATATATATTATTTACAGTATTTGCTTCTAATAGAAATGTGTTTTTTAATTCAGAGTGACAATCTGTTTTGATGTAATAATAACTATTGACATGAAATTTTCAGGAATCCTTATATAGAATACTTCGATAAATTGCTGACCTCTAGTTTTTCTAAACTGATATTGTCACAAATAAACATCTGAGTGTATTGCGTGTCTATTTATTCCACATATTTGAGTAACGTTACTACTATATAACAAAAATTTCTAATTATACATATAATATTTGATAAATTAATTAGCACCTCTATTTTGCACATAAAATTTTTACTTTTTTTTATTTTCTGATAATATTTTGAAATCTATATATTTGATGTGTAAATTAAATTGTATTGTTTGATTGTTTATATTCTCGTTTTTAGCTGATGCCTGAATTGAGTATTCTATATCTGTTGGGTTCTATTTAAGCTGTTAGGTAATCATATAACAAAGAAAAAAATAATTTGCGCTTTGAAAAACTTTAAGCATAATGGGTTTGTTAGGTAAATTGTTCCCATACACTGCCAGTCTATCAAAAGTATGTTAATATTTGCACTTTTTATTTTATCTTAGTAACTATTAAAATGTCTTCTAATAAGTTAAATTTGGTGTGTGTTGATGGAAGTGAACACAGTGACAGAGCATTCTCGTGTAAGTATAAGCTGTGCAAAGAGTAATTCTCTTTCCTTTTCTGTTACTATAGGTGTGGTTCTAAAGCCAACCTAAAATTGTGTCCTAATCATGGAATAAACTTCTACTTTTCAGGGTACTGCAAAACACTTCATCGAGAAGGTGATACTGTAGGCTTGGTACACATTCAGCAAATTCCCTACATGCCAATTGGATTATTTGGTAAGTTGCAGAGTATGTTATCATCAATCTTAAAAACCTGTAAAGTCTGGAAATTTTAAGTTGCATCAAAATGTCAGGAAATTTAGTAAAGTTTTCAAAGTGGGGTGAAACCAGGCATTTTTAATGTGTAAAACTCAGCTGTCGTTTTTATGAGTGCTTATTGGATATTGCCTTCACATTTTTGTATTTATGGTGAGCAATTGGATATGTGTAATTCAGGGAAATTAACATTTTAGTGAAATGAAGAAGGGAAACAGGCTGAGTACCATATAATAAAATTTCAGACGGTTAAAGACGGTTTTGTATATTTAAAGAATTTTCTTAAAGGTTGTGAAGGTTTTTCTTTTAATTCTTTAGAGGATGGACTTCTTATTGACAGTGCATGTCAAACAGCAATTGAAGAAAATATAGCAGCAAGCAAAGATGTTGTGGAAAAATACAAGTCTCTTTGTTCTGAAAAACAGGTATCGTTTCATTTATGTTGTATTTGCAAATTTTTTGCTATTAAAAGGACAATTTTTATGTCAGTAAATTTTGTCAAAACGCACTCGTGCAACAGCAATGTTGTATTTATGTTATTCTATGTATTCTGTTCACTGTAGTTTTTACATTTATATCATGGTTAAAATTATAGTCATTAATTAACCAGATCATTAATCTGGCAATTTTCATTTTGCTAAAAATTGCCAGGCTGTTTTTTCCAATAAGGACTTATTCATCCACTGCGGGAAAGTCATTTCACAGCTCTTTTATTCCAGAAAAAATTACAGTGATTTTTCTAGTTGTATTTTTTTCTGTTTCTGTTTGAAGAGCTACTTTTTATTATCAAAATTTGTGGATTGTTTTTTTAAGCAAAAATCTTTGTGATTTTGTAAGATAACTACAAACACTACATCTGTTATCTTATTATGTTGCACTTGTAGGAGTTTTATATTGCACTTGTCGAAGGTTCTAATTCCAATAAATGTATTTTATAAATGCACATTTAAAATTTTCTAGCTCAAGGCTGTTCCTTTCCTACAAGTGTGCGATGATTCAGTGGGTTACACAATATGTAAAATAGCCAAAGAGAATTCGGCAGATGCCATTGTGATTGGACAGCGCGGGTTAGGTACCATTCGGCGCACTCTTCTTGGTAGTGTGAGTGATTACGTACTGCATCATTCGCATATACCAACTGTTGTTATTCCGAAAGAAGAAAAATAATTTATAATAATTTTTAAAGCATTATCTTTCAACATTTATCTAAAACATGCATTTATAATTGGTTCGGTTTTGAAATTTTTTGAAATTATTTTTCTCATTTGTATATTTAGTTTATGTTAAATGTTTACATGCTAATTAATATACAGTATATATTTTTAAATTACCTATGCATTTTTTAGGGCATCAAAGATTTATGCATAAATTACATTTAAGTTTATTATTTTTATTTTGTTAGACTGAAGCTGTATTTCTTACACCTCGAAGATATGATACTTTAGGTCTGATAAATTCTTTCTTATACACACAACATAAAAAACAATTTGGAAAAAGTTTGTCTTTAAAATCGATTGAATCATAATGGTGGAATTTACACACACAATCTCCTACATCGTATGGTTTAACTTACTCTGTTTAGGGTTAAATATAAATCTGATATAAAGTATTATTTAAAGGAATGATCAATATTTAACTGTGAATTAAATATGTATAAAAATTTCATTTGTGAGTTAGTTTGTTGCCTTAACCAGATGTCAGTCTGTTTTTTATACTTATTTTTGAGTACTGTGGTACAATTATTATTTAACTAGTTCATAAAATGTTAGGTCATTAAATGTAGTAGGTTGCCTTTTTATATTCTCTTATCGTTATTGTTACTCTTCATATTTTCTACAACTTAATTGTAGACTGAAATAAAAACATAATGGCTGGTGAATCACCAAAAAACCTAACTCTGGTATGTATAGATGCAAGTGAACATAGCAAACGTGCATTGGAATGTAAGTACATGTTAGACACTATTCTTGGCAGTTATTCAAATTCTAACAAAAGGTGTCCAGCAGCAAGAAAAAAACTGGAAAGACTGCAGCAATTTTCTTAAGTTCAAGTATGGTCATCGCTGCAGTATATTGACCTAAATTTCATGGTATGCTGCCCCATTCAAGTCAATAACAAAGTAACAGAAACAGGTATAAGTAGATCTTCTATTAATCTTTTAGGGTATTTCAATACTATTCATCAAAATGGTGATGACATTGGCCTTGTTCATGTCCACAACCCTCCAGATTTTCCTGTAGGAATGGGTTTGCATGGTAAGTATTTTTATAAATCCAGCATAATATATTATTGAGTTGGTGTTTTGCTTGAATGTAGAAGTGCTGGGGAATTAAATGAAATTAGTAATGTTTTAACATTAAAACATTTAAATGTGCGTTTTGAATTTCTGCGAATTTATTATTTTTCTCTTTGCAGTTTTATACACATTACAAATAACAAAGTAATTTATCTACTTGTTAGGAACAAGAAACAGCATTTTCATTACTATTTTAGCTGGAGAACTTTTGGCAAGTGATTTATATCAAGAAGCTGTAAAACAGAGTTTAGCAGCAACTGAAGCTGTTGTGGAGAAATACAAAAAGGCTTGTGAAGACAGAGGTGTAAGTACATGGTGGATATGTCTGACAACTAAAGATGTATATTTTGTTACTTTTTCACTCATTGACATTAGCCACATGTCTACTTAAGTCTTGCTGTCGTTGTAAAGTAATCAAATGTTTTATCACCTTTACCTACACTTTTGACATTACTACATTCTGTGGTAACTTTTAACGAAAAAAAAATCATCTACGTTCAAAGGAAAATTCACTTTATATGAATCATACACAAGCATTACTCCTACCACGGGATTAGCGTTTCAACCTTAGAAGTTTTTTTTACCAAAATGCCGGGAATACTAGAGAGGCAAAATTTCTTTTTATGCCTAAAAATTGAATTGTATTATTTTCAGTAAAAACAATTCAGCAAATTTTTAGAAAACTGATAAAATAATGGTGCTTAAAAATGCATAAAATTAAAATAGGTTTATAACAAATCTGTTTGTATAATTGCTCAAAACAACTTAATTGTTATTTTCAGTTTTTTCAACATAGCCTTAAAAATACCAATTCTAATTTATTATCTACATGCTTTTACTATAGGTCTTATTATTATTATATTATATTATATATTATAGCGTTCTTATTATTGTGCTTCTACTAGGAACTATTGCTGGATGTTCAAATTTTTTTTCAGTTTTGATTTTGTAAACCAAACCTGTTTTACATATTTTTCAGGTCACTCCAAAAGTTTTTAAAGAATCTGTTCAGGACTCCATAGGAAACACCATTTGTGAAATCGCTAAAAAATGTGAAGCCACACTTATCGTGATCGGTCAACGTGGTCTGGGTGCTATTCGGCGAACACTTTTTGGTAGTGTTAGTGATTATGTTCTTCATCATACCCATATTCCTGTTGTAGTTGTACCCCCAGCAGAGAGTTAAAAGCACATTGTTACCTTTTGGATGTAATTTTTAGGAAATTCTTACAATTATAACAAATAGTGAATTATTTGCGTTGAATTTTTTCGTGAAATATTCCCTTTTCGTTAATATCTTATATATTAACCTGTCATAACTTTACATGTTGGATAAATAGACTAAAAATTGACAAAAGCTTTTTACAGTAATATTTTTTAGAACATTCTGTCAACTTCATTATCATGGTAATTGAATATGGCACGGGATATTATAATAGTACACCTCTTGTGAGGTGTGTTAAGCCTATGAACCCTTCTGAATTGAAGAAAATAAACAAATACTTTTTTTCCTGTATTTTGATTAGCTCTTTTGTCTGTCAAAAGTAGAATACAAATAGTTTTACTTTTTGTGTGGTATAAT